>NW_020884897.1:5295151-5324574 GCF_003945725.1 Corapipo altera | reverse complement strand
CTCCCCACAAAGGGACATTCAGCAGATTTTCACCTACTTTTCTCCTTGTTTTTCTGACTGCTTTCTCCCTTACTTACCATCCCTGTTGCAAGGTCAACTCAACCTTTGGGCAAGGGGAGGAGATGGGGGAGTGAAGGACACAGAAAACTGAACTCCAGCAGAGCTTTTTTCAGAAAACATTGCCAAGACCTTTTGTCTCAATCACATGTTACAGTTAGATAGATATCTCCTTTGTTATCTTGCTGTAGAACCACTTTTGTATCAGCAGACAGAGCCTCAGTCACTGTCAGGTTTATGGAAAGTGAAGATGAAGGAAACAGGGACAGGGACAGGGATGGGTACGAGGACAGACAGGGACAGCAATGGGATAAGATGGGAGAAGCAAACAGATCTGAAGTGATGCCTAAATCCTGCCACATAGGCTCAGCACAAATAGTGCTTTACTCCACCAACATCTGCAATGTCACCGGTATGGCAGCATATTTTCTGTGTGAATAAGCGTAATACGAATGATTCTCAAAAGTTGAAAGGTCTTCAAAGTAGTTGTTTTCCACCTCAAGTTTCCAGCAAATTCTCATACTTGCTGCCCTGAAGATGTGCATGCCTTCAGTGTGTAATAGTGAACTTTCTGGACTGTCAGTGTCTCAGCACAGAGAAAATTCTCGAATGCTCTGCAGGAAAATCTTTCCAAAGCTGGGATTTCTGGAATTCAGGCACATCCTGATTTTATATTTTTCATGAGGATCATGATGGATGCTGAAGCTCAGTGTCAAATTATTGTCTTGTGAAATAGTTGTTTACTCACAGACAGCTTCTCAATCAAAAAATAGCTTTTCTTTCCCCCAGTCTTTATGAACCTGAGCTGACAGTATATTCAAAATAGTATATTCAGCAACATGAAACAGAAGATTTGTATGGTTTGAAAGCAAAGATCTGTATGGTTCATGTTTTGTGTGGGTAGAGTCTAGGGAATACACTTAAAGTAATCACGAGGAGCATTTTTTGTTGCTGTTTATTTCAACATTAGGCAGTTTTATGTACATAGTCTAGAAATCTACCAAAAGGAATAATGCTATTAAAATGAATTATGAAAAATATGTGCTTTCCTGTCATATGCCAGTTCTTCTTTCTGGTCTTGAAGTCTGATTTCCCCCACAGATATGGAGTACTACCATGTGTCATATCTGTCTCTTTCTCTTAAGCTTTTTCCATCAAAACATTCAGAGATGACAGACAGAAGACTCAGGCTCTAGGACCGAAGCAAAATGTTCACTACCAACTACTTACAACCTGCGGAGCTGAGATGCTGCAACTGCTGACCTTGCCACCAGCTTCTCCATAGTGCCAAAAAGGAGCATCTACCATGCATTTGATTTCCATGTCAGATTATGTGACTGTTTTGTAAGATTAAGATGCTGACACAAAATGTCTATGAGTCAGTCTTTTCCTTCATGTATTACTCACGTAAGATCTGTAAAAAAATCCTCTATTTTCTGCACACAGCAAATCCTTGTTAAATTCATCACACTGCAAATTATGACATTTCTCTTCAAAAGAGTAAAAACTTTTGGCATTTAAATAGTATATTTACCAAAGCACTTTGAGTTATACTGTCATCTATTTTCTGTCTATTAAAAGTATTTTATAGTGTAAAAACTGTTTTTATCTCTGTCTTCGCAAAAGCATGGCAAACATTGATTCTATTTAACATTTTATCAACTGAACTAGAGAAGAGATATTACCTCTTTGAGCATCAGCCAAAGGTCTTGTAGCTAATGCTGACCTCTGTCAAATCTAGCACATTGTATAGGAAGGATTGACAATTATTGTTCCATTGTATTTTTCAAGACACCAAGGGTCAGAGCAATGGAATTGTTACGTTGCAGAAGAACAATAATTCAAAGCTTGTTTGCCTGTGCTGTGGAAAGCTACTAAGGTCAAAAACCATTGTTGTGTTAGTGTATAGACAAAATGTTAAGGAATTTGTAAACAGATTTGCAGTTTACCCAGATATTTTAACTACTCCCAGGGATTTCCTTTGCGATTGACAGGCATTCCAAATCAACCTGCTGTCCTGCTATGACAGCATGATTCTTCTTGTTACAAAATGATAAATTAGCCTTTAATCTCAAAGATTCAGATTGCATTGAAGCTTTATCTAGCCTGCTGGAAGGGAGAGGTGAATGTCCAATAGAAAGGGAAACACTTTCTTATTTCTTTGGAGCATGTATACAGCAGCAAAATGATGTTTGCAAATTCATAAAAGGCATTTTGAATTATTTTGATTAAGTGTTAAGGCTCTGTAAAATAAAAATTATTCCAAGATATCTGTCTGCGAAGGCCTTGATTGCATCTCCCTGAGGTGCGTGCCTTATTTTTTACACTGCTAATTTCTATTGACAGCATTCTGCTTAGTTGAAAGAGCATCATCTTGTATTTTGGCATTGAAAGTACTGAGTCTGATACCTTCTTATCATCTATTATGGATGCATCTATGGTTCATTGCAAATAGACTATAAAAAAGAAAAGTATGACTAAATGCCTCTATATAATCAACAGACATGACAAACTCATTCCCATTGATGTTGAAGTCAATAAGGGTTTAATGGAAAACTTTAATACTAACAAGATTAGATATAATACTGAATATGGTTATAGTTCATATATATGAATATGTATTCATAATACAGAGGAAAACTCTGATGAATATCAATGCGGTTGCCTAGGTCATCTCTTTTGCTTACTGTAGGATCATTTTCTGGGGTATATTTACAGGTATTTGGCTCAATCAACCTGTGTTTGTCAGCAACATCACTCTGCTGCAAAATTAGCAAATTCTGTATTGAACTATCTAAACAGGAGTACCATCTACTGGGCTCAGAAAGCAATCTTTCTGACCTACTTAGCACTGCTAAGTTCTCAGGTAGTGTGTGTGATTTTGTGCACTGCATGTTTGGAAAAAATCCGGACCAAGGAGAAAAAAAGTCTACAGTAAAGCTACGAAAATGAAGAGAGAGATGTAGGGAATGCCTGAAAAAAATTGATAGTTTTCATGAGGGAAGACATGCAATGGAGCTATAGGCTAGAATGGGAATGGACTCAAAAAACTGATCCTGGATTGTTTGTTTGAGTGCTATTCAGGGTAAGAATAGATATCAGTGAGTGAATTAAGGAATATTAAGAATTGGGACAGATGTCAGAAATTTTAAGTCAGAGCATTTCATTGTTGTTTTCCTGCTGTGACCATTCATGCATCTATAACAAATAGAACTCACAAAGTAAATTGAGACTCAGGAACCAGTTGTGTTGTCACAGAGTCCACCACAAATCAGGACCCATTTTACTAGGCAGTTGCCTTCTGAAAAAGAGCACCCAGTATAAATGGTCTACTATCTACATCCATGAATGAAATCGCGCAGATATGTGGGCTGTCTGAAAGGAATGAATCAACAGTGGATGTTTTCTTTCTTTGTAAAACAGGTGCTGTGGTATGCAGTCCCCTGCAACTACTCCAAGGAAGGGAAGAATCTAATGGATGAGAAACTGGTGAGAAGTTTTCAGCAACAGACCATATGAATTAAAATAAATTATGATAGTAAGGTTTTAAAAAGAGAAGAAATTGATGCAAACTAATGAAAGAAAAAAATAATCCATCACAAACCTTAAAACAGGATGACTTTTGATTAAATTTCCAGAGATAAAAAATTACAACATCAGGGTTTGGTGTAACTCTTATTATTTGATCACTCTTCTTGTACAAACAATGACTAAGGTTATAGTTCAGGATAAAAGCATTGTTTTCTTCCATTAGGTGACAGTATGGAAGGAAGACAAGGCATAAGGCGAACATGTAGATTATGCCTCATTCTGATTACCTCTGGGCTGCGAAGGTAAAGTCGAATGCTCCCTGGAAGCATCTATGGCTTATGTGTAGGAGTCATTTGACCTTCTGAGAGAGACTGGATTTCAGTGTTCAACGCAACCACCATGTAATTTTTCATGGATATTATGCTCATACAAATATTTTTGTAATGCCTTTAAAATAAACAAAACCAAACAAAAACCCCAAACAGACAAACCAACAAGACATACAGGATGAAGGTGATTACAGGCCAGAAAAAGGGCAACCAAAATGCTTGTGTGCAAGAGCCTGATTTATATTTCAAGCTACATCAGATATCTTAGAAACACTTGCAAGTCTTTCAAGCTCACTTATAAAGGTGTTTGTAGCTACGCTTCTGCTGCCCAAGAAATATATGTGAAAACACTTTAATCAAATTTTTTTTCAATCCAAATAAATCACAAAAATATGTGTACATTACAAAAACATCCCAGCAAAACAACTCGAGTAGAGAAAAAACTTTATCAAAGCTTAATTTGTTTTCTGAAGAAAATAAAACAATAAGCCAAAGTTGAGGAGGATTTGGTTAAGTCATTACTATGCATATGTCTTGCTGGTGGTCTATTTCTGTGTAAATTATGGTAGTGTGTCTATGACACATAGCTTTGGTCAGCTCTTAAAATCATCTCCTATTAGATGAAGGAAAATGTTTCCTCTAAGCTCCCCATAATTGTCACTGAAGAAATAAATTCTAGTTAGATGAATCAGAAAGAAATATATGAATCAGAAAGAAATATATGAAAGAAAACTCTAGCTAACAGAACTAGTTTGTGTGATGAGAACAATGAAACTGTAGCTGTGACAGAAATCAAGCTCTGAAGTTACTCGTGAGCCTTGAGTGGGTTTCATTCTCAACACCAAATCCTTACCCTGAGGTTGTTGCAATAGTCCCAATGCTGTGTTGCAGCGTGGGCAAGCTTCTGCTTGCCATAAGGCTCAGGGTATTATACAGAAGAGTAAAAACACTTACCTTGACCCAGCATTCAGCAAAATGTCCTTCAAATCCTTGATTTTAAAGATTCAGTTTGGATTTAATTCTGGTATACTGTGGCACTGAGGAGACAAGGTTTAAAGGATGGTCAGTGTCCAGAGTTTATGGGAGGAACCCAGTCTAGTGATGACCTAAATGGGACTATCTAAAGTGACTACTTAAAATCCTGAAAATCATCGAGTTTGTCATTGACATGACATAAATTAAAGCAAAGACTAGAAACCTGAAAAAAACTTAATTATTGCTTTTAGCTTCCTTTTTTGTCAAAACAATTGATGAAAAAGCAGTACCTATGACACTGGGCTTTTGCTGAACTAATTTAATTTTGGTATCTCTGATAGTATAAAGAAAGTGTTTTTTAAATTTTTGCATAAAACCACTTTCTCTTTCATGTGCAAGTTCAAAATCATGATTGCTTTGTGATATCAATACATTTTAAATAGCATTAATTTTTTTTCATCAGTCACATGCTAATAGAGATGGGGAGGATTATTCTTTCTTTCTTTTTTACAGCTTACCATTTAGAAGATATGAATGTTGTTGATAAACTAATAGAATGTGATGGAATAGTTCTAGTGTTAAGATGTTAAACATTGACCAACAAATTAATGTTATAAAATATGTACAAACTACAGTGTGATTTGTGTTTATTGAACCATGTATGTCCTTGCCAATAAGCTGTCAGTAAATATTTTATCAGATACACATATTTAAATTAACGCAATTAAAGTGAAAAGCAGTTCATCAAAGCATTGTTACATCTGAGTAAAAAACAAAAACAACAGTAATTACCATTATTAGATATAGTGTGCAGTATACAACATTACACCAAATGGAATCCAAATCAGAAAAAAATTTCTTTATGGAGGTTTCTTAGGTAAGTGAATAAGAACAAAAACCTTATTAATTAAAGCAGCCTGGTAAAATTCATGTTACATACTGGTTTAATTTATTTCTCTTTTTTCCCTGTAATTCTCTCATCTTGCCTGTCTATAAGCTCTTTGGGGCAGAAAACTTTTATTGAAAAACTTATAGTCATTATAAATTGGATTTTTTTTATTGTCCACCATCTAATACTTGGGTTCAGCTAGTGATTCCTAGTACTTCTCACTTCCCACTGAATATCAAGAGTCTCAACCCAAGAGCAGATCTTCCTTCAAAGCAGCACCCCAGTTAACAAGTCTTGCATGCTGTAGGTGTGGGCAGAAAATATGTGCAGCAAAAAATGCCTGGGGTAGCACATGTGAATGGGAACTCATTCTTCAGGGCTGTCAGTCCATTACCAATGCAAAAGGAAAACTGGAAACAAAGCCATGTTCTTATGTAGGCCCGCCACTCTAAAACAGCCAGGGTGAACTGGGATCCTCCACTGAGGATCAGCAATTTTCTTGTGAAGGCGTTTTTCCACTACCCTCACTTCGACTCCTTGGACACAAACGTGGCTTTCCAGGTGTTGGTCCAAGGTGGATGGGCTTTTGGCCTGCACTGCATCAATTCTTCCGGCTGCCGCTTGTCCCAAATGGGGAGGTCCCAATTTTCAGAGGAGTTCAAGGAAATATGAATCCAGGGAGAGATTTTAATTCATGCTTTTGGTTCCATGATGAAATGCCTTAGCTGCTGTGCCCTATTCAAAAGATACTTACTGAATAAATCTGAATAATGAATGAATGAGAAGAGACTGTTATCTGGTCTGTATGCACAGAGTCTAAGTTTGTCAAATTAATTATTCACTGTGAATTATTCACTTAGCTCCAACAACCTCTTTATAATCCATCTTCTTCTGTCCTTCCCAACTGTTATGAACATGGTCTATGCTTATTTCATATTTTAACCTCGTTCTTTGAGTTATGTGTGACGAAGATTACTAACACATAGAAGAGATTCACGATAGCAATGGGGAAAAATAATATTATTCTATTTAAAATTAACATAGTAGCTTGAAAACAAACAAACAAACAAAAAACCAAACCCCAAATACCAATAGCTATGACAAAGTAGAGAGCACAGTGGACATATCTAAGGTCTCAATCTTGCAAACGTGTGGGTGTGCGTTTTCCAAGCAACACACTCGACAAGGCCCATGGGAGGAGGGATGGTGTCAGAGTTAAACACCTATTCATAAAAGGAGGAGCCAATGATCTCATGGATTAAAATCTGAAAACATTTATAGGGTTGTTGTAGTTGAAATACTGCATTAACAAAGTTGAATCTTTTGTAGGTAATACCATACTTTCACTATGTTTTTTTTTTTTATTTCTTATCAGGGCCATTTAACATTTTTGTATTACTAAATGTGAGCAGGATAACTGATTTAAAATATTCAGATTTTGCTACTGCCAGTAATGCTGAGCAGTACCTTAAATCTGTTATACAGAGAAAGGATGACACAGTCAAATTTTAATGCAATGCCCTAATGTAAAATATGAACTGTGAAGAATGTGGCCTGTAAGAAATGAGCTAAAAGGATAACTCAAAAACCCTGCTGAAGTTCACCTCATTTGTAGAATGTGTGAATCCCAGAAAACAAAATATTTTTTAAGATTAAGGACACAATGTAGGCTTTATTTTTATCAAGTGGGTTTAAAGAGATATTTAAAGCTAATACTTCACTTTCTTTATGGCATACTTTGTTTCATGCTAAGCAGAAGCCAAAAAGACCCTATTAATGAAGATGGTTTAATGCCTGTGCATTATTATAATGCACTCCTTTGTTCTACACTTTCTCTGTGTGTCATAGACTAAGTCATTAATCAATGGGTGCTGAAAAATAATTGTCTAGTTCTTAACAATCTTCTATTGTTGAAACATTTGGAATTTTAAGATAAAGATGTACTGGCTGCTCTGAAAAAAAATGTGGTTTAAGATTACCCTTCATGGAAGTATGGGCTTATTGTTAGAAATGCAAAGCAGATGACCTGGTTTTAATGTGTTTTAGTGCACAGTTGTTCAATTGCCTATTCAAATTGTGCTCAAAAAGTAGACTTCATTAATGTCACAAAATAATGATTTTGTGCGTTATTTTATTGTACTGGCACATTAATTAAATGGCGAAGCATCATAGAATTACACAGGGTTTAAAAATAGAAGTACAAAATCTTTTTGGTAATAATAATAATAATAATAATAATAATGATAACTCTTAGTCCATTTAATATAATTTAGGGATTATATTATTTTTGTACTTTTATCCTTGATGCCAGATAAGCATAAAAGGCACATACTGATTGCAAATCACCTGGGAATATGTGTCTACAACTCACCTAAGAGATCTACCTGACAACCTTCATATAGACTAGGAAATTCTGTGGAAAGTCTTCTAAAGGTTCAGGTTCCCAAACAAAACAGAATAGTTCTTTTTCTTCTGAGTGGAACACTGCAGAATTGGACATCAACTGACTTCTACCAGCTGTTTCAGCTCTACCAGCACATTGGTTTGATTGTGAAGGCCACAGAAGCTGCCTGGAACACCACTGTGTCTGAATGCCCTCTAGTCCACTTCAGGCTCTTTTAAATACTCTCAAAATCTAAATTAAAAGAAGAACAGTTCTTTTATTGCAGCTATTCCCAGAGAGCCCAGCTACGGGCACAGCTGTTCAACATGCTGGGGGTGGACACACAAATGAATCATGATTGTGAGATATGAAGGAAAAAAAACTAAGGCCTGGGAGTTTTATTTAAGGTGATGTTCCTTATGTATACAACATCATGTGATAGTGATTAGTCCTTGGGGAAAAAAATGTTTTAAAAGTCTCCAGGAGGAAAACCTAGAATGAGAACGGAGGGTTTGAGTGTACAAACCCCAGACAGTAACAGAGTTCTGCAGGGTGTTCACACAAGTGGTCAGTTCTTGATAGTTTAGGAACTGGGTAAATGTGGTTTTAGGGAATAACAGAGGAAACAAAGAATATGGAAATAAAACATCACATTTATGGCAAGAAGGCAAAGGAACGAACAGAAACATACAAAAGACAGTAACAGCTTCCTTAAGAGTGGGATTAAAAGAGGAAGAATGGGAGGGATTATTCCTACACTACTTCACTGTGTTAACCTCACATATTATGCACAGTAATATCTCCTTCACTACTTTTTTATTTGCCATTTGCCACTACAAACTCAGCAATTAGGTGCAAATTATTATCCTTTATTGGATAACTGTATTAAACAGATGAGAATTTTAAAGGCCAGTGTGCTGTGTTGTTTTCTGCCCCAACCTTCCCACCAAGGTGACAGGCGGTAAAACACTAAGTCAGAGTAAATCAGGATGGAATTGTCCTGTGCCACTGTAACAGCCAGTCCACACATGAACACTACAAAGATGTCTTGTATAATTTAAATTGATGAAGGTCTGGCAGTTTTGGCCTAAGGTGTTGTAGCCAGCTCATATACTAACTTATTAAAAAGGAACTTAAGAGCTATGAGCATGGATTTAGTTATTGTTAACTACTTTCCTCAGTATGAAAATCACTGTGGGAGATTATTGAGTTAGAAATGGCATGTGAAAAGAAACAACAGGAACCAAAGTAGGTGGAGGAAAGACACAGGATATCCATGGTAATTTTTTAAATACTCTCAGCTTGCTGGCAGTTAATTCAGAGGGTGGGTAGATTATTTAATCTTATCAGATTTTTTTTTATTTCCTGTTTTTTATTCAATTAAAATTTTGAGGTGATATATCAGTCCTTTTCAAGTAAGTGAGGAGTGTTTACTGACCTCAATATCAAGAGAAATAGAAATAACAACACCCAATTTCACCATTTATTTTATTCATACTGACTACAATTTTACTAAAATCCTAAAGCCAAAGGTATTACTGCAAAGATTACTGCAAGTATGTTCAAAATTTAAAGAACAATCAACTTCAAATTATATACACATGAAAAAAAGAGCACAGGGTTTTGTCAACATTCTCAAGTCATAGAATCATAGAATTAACTGGGTTGGAAAAGGATCTCTGAGACCATCAAGTCCAACCCTTGATCCAACACTGCTGTGGTTACCAGACCATGGCACTAAGTGCCACATCCAGTCTCATCTTAAAAACCTCCAGGGACGGAGAATCCACCACCTCCCTGGGCAGCCCATTCCAGTGGCTGATTACTTTCTCTTTAAAAAATGTCTTCCTAATATCCAACCTAAACCTCCCCTGGCACAGCTTAAGCTATCTTGTCTTACTGATAGCTGCCTGGGAGAGGAGACAAATCCCCATCCGGCTACAACCTCCTTTCAGGTAGTTGTAGAGAGTGATGAGGTTTCCCCTGAGCCTCCTCTTCTCCAGGCTAAACAACCCCAGCTCCCTCAACCTCTCCTCATAGGACTTGTGCTCGAGTTCCTTCATCAACCTCGTTGCTATTCTCTGAACCTGCTCCACCACCTCAATGTCCTTCCTGAACTGAGGGGCCCAGAACTGGACACTACTCCAGGTGTGGCCTCACCTCTCACTACAGGGGAAGAATCACTTCCCTGGACCTTTTGGTCACACTGTTCCTGATACAGGCTGGGATGCCATTGGCCTTCTTCTCCACCTGGTCACATTGCTGGTTCATGTTCAGCTTCCTGTCAATCCAAACTTCCAGGTCTCTTTCTGCCTGGCTGCTCTCCAGCCACTCTGTCCCCAGCCTGTAGCATTTCAGGGGGTTCTGGTGGCCAAAGTGCAGGACCTGGCACTTGGCCTTGTTGAACCTCATCCCGTTGGAATCAGACCCAACACTGATCCCTGGGGGACACCACTAGTGACGGGGTCCCAACTGGATGCAGCACCGTTCACCAGCACTTTCTGGGCTCAGTCCTCCAGCCAGTTCCTAACCCAGCACAGAGTGCCCCTGTCCAAGCCGTGGGCTGCCAGCTTTTTCAGGAATGTGCTGTAGGGGACAGTGTCAAAGGCTTTGCTGAAGTCCAGATAGACGATATCCACAGCCTACCCCTCATCCACCAAGCAGGTCACCTGATCATAAAAGGAGATCAGGTTAGTCAGGCAGGACCTGTCCTTCCTAAATCCATGCTCACTGGGTCTGATCACTTGTCCATCCTGTAGGTGGTGTGTGATTGCACATTAGTATTTACCGCTTTTCGTCTTCCTATTGGCTGTTTATTTTTCCACGATTGAATACTGAGCTCCTTGGGACAAGCAAAGTGCTTATTTCCATGTCTGGAAATAATATAGCACATTGTGCAGGTTATTGCAAATAAATACTAAACCCCATTATGGGAAGATGAGTCCTGCCATTGCATTTTGTGTTTCTATTTTAGCTGCTCAAGAAATGGGTGTGTTTTATTTTCATTTTCTGCATATGCTTATATAAATGCTGGAGAACTCAACCATATATATGTCCACACCAAGGGCCAAACATGCAATAAAGTTTATAAACTCATATTCTAGTCTGGCTACAATGATGTAAATTTTGTGTCTTGCAAATAAGGGGGAAAGCAGGGAGCTGCCAACTTAAATATACACCTCCTCTTTAGCACCTTGAACTCTTGAGAAAAGGTCTTTGTGCCATAAATCATTGAGAGATGAAGAATAATTGTCTAGTTCTTAATCATCTTCTATTGTTGAAACATTTGGAATTTTAAGATAAAGATGTACAGTTTGCACTGAAAAAGAATTGTTTAAGATTATCCTTTCTGAAAATGTGAGCTTATTGTTATAAATGCAAAGCAGATGACCTAATGTTAATGTATTTTAGTGCTATTTTAGTGCTGCCTATTCAAACTATGCTAGAAAACAGACTTCAATAATGTCACAAAATAATGATTTTGTGCATTATTTTATTAAACTTAAACATTAATTAAATTTTAAAATACTCTGGATCTATAAAACATCTGAAAACAGAATTCTACCACATTGCTGTGAGAATAGAAGGCTGTTCTGAGGCTCTTGAAAGCTTATTCTCTTTTTACTTTTTCCTAGATGTATGCCATAAACAAACAGAATACACTGCAAGTGGTTACAGCCCAGCTAGGAATATGCAGGTCTGTGCAAATCTAGCTTCAGTGTTCCTGTAAGACAAAGAGAATAGCTTAACAGGGTTCAGTTTTATTTTTCCTTCAACATCAGTAGCATGACAGAACTTGAAACAGAGAATTGCAGTGCATGCTACTGATGCCAGAGAAAACTCTACTTCCAAACTAGCCACGACTATTTATAAAAAAGTAATGTATTCTATAACAGTGAGATCTACTCTTTCAAGAAAACTTTAAGGGGTTCCTGTAAAAATTTAGGGAATTGGCACCCTGGTTTGTAGAATAAATGACCTTGATAACAGAATCTCTGAAAGTGACTTTCCTGATGAAGCAAAGCTTAGGTAAATTAAGTATTTCCCCCACCCCCCAACTGTATTATCTGTATTCATATACTGATTTATACTACCCATATTTTGTGAATATAAAATAGTTGGCACAATACAGCAATTCTTCCTACATGCAGCTTTGTTATGAAGAAGAACTAGTTAAAACAAAATTGGTACATGATGGAGGGGATTCTGATAACAGGAAAATTGTCTGCAAAACCTATAACCAGTCATACATAATTCTTGACCTGCTCCTATTGCAGAGGGGGAAAAAACCCTACAGCTTTAATATGATAAAAATTGCAACCATGAGAATGTAGAGCTCATTAATCAATTTGAACTAGCCCTTAGGGCTGGTGGTGGGGAACAGGAAAGGAAAGTTGACTATTGGGAAAGAAAATACTAACTCTCAGTCTTACTTATCAGCAATACAACAAATGTAGCTTAAAATCTGGAGAATCCAAATGCACCTATGTGGTATTGTAAGGAATATGACCTAGTGGGATCGAGATGCATATTCTGGAGGAATGGGGCTTTAGTCTTCACTCTTTTAGTCTATTTTGTTTCACAAAATGTCATGGAACGAGGGTAGACATTATTCATCTAATTATTTTAATTTAAACAGGATTTGTTCAAATTTTATTTGTCATCTTGGTTCAAAAACAAATCAGAGAGATTGTAACTATATATGGCTATTTGCTGAAGTGTCTTGGGTAAAGAAAGAGTGATGCTTCTCCAGTAGCCCCTTAAAACCTGTAAAGCAGTGGTACAGTTACTGCAGGTAAGATTATTTTAGACTTAAGCTTTAAACAAAGTAGTTTTCTTTCATGCTGCCAATGAGAGTACCAAATTATATACCACCTACCTTCTTTTGTGTGATAGGTATACAGGGAAACAACAGTGATAAATGTATATACATAAAATTCAACCTACGTCCAGGCAGTTGCTGTTTGCTCAATATAAAGCAATTCCAAGATTTCTTTTTAAAATTCTTTTGGGCTTACTTGGTGTCTATATAGCAAGGAAAACCACTATTTTGTGTACATTACCTCCTACATACAATATCATATAATCATTAAAAAAACCAAAACATCCCAAAATAATTTTAAATCTACCAGCCATATTTACCTGTGATTATATTTCTCCACTGCTTCATAAATATTTAAATTAATTTATTATGAAAGAATATCACCATATTTATAATTTTACACTTCATGTGTGGCCAATAACATTTGGGTAATATTCTGTTTAAATTTAACTACCTTCCCCATTGCAAGCACCATTTTTAACCTTAATGTCATACAATATTTGCTCAGCAAACTGCATCAATTGTCTCATTGTATTTTTTAGCACATAAGCTTATCAGGAAAAGTCAGGAAGAGAAAAATTCAGAATTCTTTGGGAAAGAATTTGAAGGAATGAAAAGTTGTTATTATTATTTACAAGTCTAAGTTCAAATACAGTTATATGTTTAGAGGTAGTCCTCTAAAGAGTGTCTTATTCAAAGGGTATGCTGGTAAAAGGACTAGAACACAAGTCTTATTGTGAATGGCTGAGGGAGATGGGGGTCTTTAGCTTGGAGAAAAGGAGGCTCGGGGAAGAACTTAACACACACTACCTGAAAGGAGCTTGTAGACAGGTGGGGGTTGGTCTCTTCTCCCAAGAACAAGCGATAAGACAAGAGGAAATGTCCTCAAGTTGCATCAGGGGATGTTTAGATTGGATATCAAGAAATATTTGTTCTCTGAGAGGGTGGTCAGACATTGGAACTTAATTCCCAGGGAAGTGGTGGAGTCACTAGAAGTGTTCAAAAAACATGTAGATATGGCACTTGGGACGTATTAGTGTGGTGGACTTGACAGTGCTGAGATAATGGTTGGATTTAATGATCTTAGATGTTTTTTCCAACCTAAATGATTCTGTTTCTATGTGTATCACTCACAACTTAGAAGCATAAAATTGTCATACACAGGATAAAACTAAACCTGATATTCTTGTATTAAAGAAACAAAATCCTTCTCCCCCGCAAGAAGTACCTGCCTCAGCACTACCTTGCACAAATCACTGGCTGATACAGAACACTGATTGATACAGAGCAGAAATGTATGTGCCACATATATATATATTTCTAATATTTTCTCATTCTGAGCAAAAGAATCAAAATATTGCTATGGATTGCCTTGTTTGAGAAAGTCCATCATGCAAAGAAGTTGATGGTACATAAAGCTTTGATGCTTACCAAAACAGAAAGAGTCAGCCAGTCAGCGCACCCACCTGGTTCTTGAGTTGATCCTGAATAGGACAAAGAGCAAACCAAGACCTTCTTGCACCTCTGTGGGATATAATCTCATGATAGGGATAAACTGATCTGTGTCTGTTAGCACCTAGTATGCACATTACAGTTGCCCTTGTTAGATATATCTTGCTGGGAAAGATAAGCCCATTGCAAATAATGGGAAAGATGGATCAAACTGTGGATTGAGCACACAGAACCTGGAGGAAGGGAGGCCATATTACAGAGGCTGTATCACAGCTACAGGACTTGGAATTGTAACACAGTTGACATGTGACTGTTGAAGCTTATGTTAGACCATATGTAGCCCCAGTTTAATTCAAGTACTGAACTGGCACCTGTGACAGCAGAACGCTCAGGGCAGACTCGGAGCTGCTGTACAGCACAGAACTGCCAAAGAAGTCTCCCACCAAGGAGGTGGAGGTGATCTACCTGCATGATTTTTCACACAGATACATCCGTAATGCTTCTTCAGTTCCAGGTGGAAGCACTGCACCACCACTTCAACCTGGAAAAGTACTTTGGGTTTCCCAGCTGTCAGTTGCTTTGCTACAACCAGCAGACACCTTCCCCAAGGAGAAGACAGAGCTTTTGGAAAGTTTGGCTGGCAGAGGGAGCTGGCCCACAGGAGTGAGGCAGGGTCTACATATAAAGAACATCTTCACTGAAGTACTCTTTGTTATTTTATACCTTCTAGATGTAATTAGCTTTTGACATCAGTAAAGTGACTGTCAGGGAATAGCTATACATCTTTAGGATATTAGAGCTGTAAGAGTATTATTTCCTTGAGGGGCACAGCTTGCTGAAAGGAGAACGGAAAATTAGGCCTGAAAGAGTGTCAGTCGGTGTGAACTCACATATGGATGGAAGCAAAAAAAATATTGCTGAATCAACATAATGTACCTTTCCATCCCATGCTGCTCTCTCTGGCAGTTCTCTCATTAAGGTGTACATTTTAAACCTGGAAGTCTGAGTTTTCAGTACTCTAATAGATAGCTATCCTCCACCCCAGATTTAATGATTTGGCCAGTCTGTGAACACAGTGCACAATACAAGTGATTTTCCATGGAAAAATTAATACTTTCCAGCAGTAACAGTTATTGAACATGTGAAATATACACCTAAATACACACACACAAAGCAAGGTATAGCTATTGGTAAATGTGGACTTTCTAAGAGGTGACCTCTGTAATCCCATATAGAAGATATGTACTGCATATGTAATTTATACTGCACCCAGTTTCACCCAGAGTGCCAATTTCGTACTTCAATATTTTTAATTTATTTCAGGTTTCCATGGTTTGTTTGTACAATGCTGAAAAGCCATTTAAGTTATTCTTCATGCTACATTTCTTGTTTTGGTATTCATGAGAAACTTCTTTTCCAAACAAACAACAAGCCCCCAAAATCCTAATCTGCTTTTTGCCCCTTCAGGGTCTGAAGAGGAAGAACTCTATAAACTATTTGCAACTCAGAAAAGCCCACATCTGTAGAAACATATAAACTGAGAGGAGAAAATATCTTCCATGAAGTCAGGGCAGATCTATTCTCTATTTACATAGAACAGGATTATACTTCAGCACTAAATAAGTGGTAAAGTAATACTTGGTAAAGTATATATTATCTTCTTACACATAATCTTATAATCAGATGTAGCAGCATCTTAAACAAATACATTTCTCAATAGGTGATGTTATACCATGCAAAGTAGGGGAATCATTTCATAGGAATTTGATACACTGTTAGTGCTGTTATCTTGTTCCTAAGATATGGCATTGTTTGGGCATTAAAAGAATATTAAATCCAAAGTTGCAAAACGCAGTTTGCAGGCTGTTTCAATGTTGCTTGTTATGTTCTTCATACTTTGGTTTACAATCCTTTGTGATAGATTAAAAAAAAAAAAAAAGAACACAATTCCAATGGCAGAGGACAGTTTGTACTTCTCCATATTAAGCTACTACACATCTGTTTCTATTGAAGGGAGCATATTTTACCAGGTTTAAGGCTAAGCATGAAAAAAAGCAAGCTAGACCATTGCTAAGCAGATATATGTGAGGAAATTGTATTTTATGGATAAAACCTGGGGGACACTGCTGAAGCAGTTTTCTAGCATGTGAAATACTTTAGCAATTCACTAAAATATATAAGGAATATGTTATGCCATTAAAACTGCTGTCTTTGACTCCTCAGCACCACAGCCACATTTTCAGAGAAAAATTATGTTTGTGAAGTGTCTTCAGTAAATTTGTCATCGAACACCGAACAACTGGTTTACAGCAATGACACTTCATCAGTATCTGCTCATTTGCCAAATATTCTTCATCTTTACGTGAGACTATTTCTTCTCATTAAGCGTAAAGCTAACTTCTGCATTGACATGTCTTGTACATTTTGTGTTAGAGCAAAAGGATATATCTCAACTGATTAAATAAGGAAACTTGAACAGTTGAAGCTTTTTAAAATAAAAAGCACTACATGAAAAATATGAAGTTCATCTCAGGAACTTCTAGAAGCCTTGGCTGTTATGTATGGTACACATGACCATGGCTCTGTGGTCTAAAGTTTATAGTAGAGGAGGTATCAAAGTACCTGGAATGGGCTGACCAGAGAAGCTGTGGATGTCCCATCCCTGGAAATGTTCAAGGCCAGGTTTGATGGGGCCCTGAGCAACCTGGTCAAGTGGAAGGTGCTCCTGCCCATGGCAGAATTGCTGGAAAGAGATGATGTTTTAAATCCCTTCCAATCCGAACCATTCTATGATTCCGTGATGTCTTACATACAGCCAGTTTGAGGTTATCTGTGGAAGCTTTGGCTATTACATAGAAGAAACAGAAATGTAAACAAAATAAACAAACCACCAGACACCACAGAACCGCAAAAATGCAGCAACCCATTCTTCATATCCAGTAATGTGTGACTCATAAAGTGCTCATTAAACCCCACCCTCCCTACCCTGCAACCTGGAGTACACTGATTGCTCCTTTACAAATCATTGCAGGAGTAAGAAAAACACTAGCTTCTGCAGTTTTACATTCTTCTTTTTTCCTGAATAAAATCCACAGTTCTTTCTCATACAGTGATCTCAGAGTGAAGTTGCCATCTTAGTATTTTCTCTACTACATAAAAAAAAAAAAAGAGCAAGATAGTTGCATGTCAGTGTTTGCTGTCGGTTCTTTGTACAAAGCCTGAAACACTCACCATGGCATAAACAAAGCAGCACCAGAAACCTTTCCTAAATTTGGAAGGTAAATATACCCAGTGAGATGATGTTAACCATCTTGCTGGTAGTGGTCATCACATCAACAAGCTACAGAGTGCCCAGGTTTTTGGATCTACTGTGATGGCAATAAATGTCTTGTGGCAGAGCAATGACACTTATAGGCAGCTGTCAGCAGTTATAAGAACTGAAACTGAGGGAAGAGCATAGGAGAAGACATGGAGCTTGAAAACTGAGTGTAACATATTAATGTATATATACAACTACTTTCAAATCATAGCATTCTTAGTCTGTGTTAGATTCTGGGGGTTGCTTTGTGTTTTTAAAATCTGAATATTATCATACAAAATAGAAGTTTGCTAACCAATATGTGGCTCATTTATTTCATCATTTTCAAATTACTGAAAGACCTCTCTCTCCTCTGCCCCAGTATAGAAGCTGTTTTTTCTTTTCTTTCTTGTCTCTTGCGCATTTTTATTTTAAAATAGGGTTTTCCTCAGATAAAGAAAGGTAAATACAGTTACAGGTAAATATAAAACCCACTGCTGTACAAGCTAGAAGGCAACAGGCTTTCTGCAGAGAAATATTAAAGCCTCTATTTTGCTAAAACAACTTGGTTGAATTTTAAACGTGCAATTCTCCCATCAATTCTCCTATCAGTGCTCTCATGCCTAAAGATATGCAGATGCTTAAATGTTTGCAGGGCTGGCTATTTAGTTAGTAGTTAGCAGTTAATTGGTTCTACCAACTAATTAATAAAGCAGGCAACATTGCATTTCCTATTTCAGAATCTAGTGATGAAGGTTACTTTGTTAAAAGGATTAATGAGATCTCTACTGGAAATTCCACATGTTTATCCTCATTCCAGTGCAATGGTTTCTTCCCTAAAGGAACTACATGTTAGAGGTAAGGAAATTTTAGAGCCAAAAATTTAGAAATGGAAAGGTGTGGATGTGGGGAAGACAAAGTCTTTTATTTTTCTCCAGGAAAGAATTAATCCTTTTTAATTTAAGGAAAAAATGATTTATGGGGAATAAGAGTCAATGGGAAGATAAACAAAAGTTTTAACCATGTGAATGAAGGTTTATAAAGAATTGCAACCATTGCCAAGGCTACCTTGACTTCAAAGGAGCTCTATGCACAGAGCAACAGCAGTTTGGCCTAAGTGTCTAATTCTTTATCAAAGAGCACTAACCTGCTTCCCTGTCAATATCTTCTGGCTGCAAATTCTACAGCTAATAGCTGTGTTCATTTCTCATCCACTTTAAATTTGCAGAGGATTAATTTAATTGACTCTTTCATTAGCCTTATGATACAGGAAAGGATAAAAATAATCCTTAGCTGCCAAGAGATCATTGCAATGTAAAATATACTTGCACTGAAATAAATATGTATTATAAACACATGAGTATTCGTGCTGTTAAGGAGAGATTTTGTATCAAGACCTCTGTTCACACAGCATTGAATTTCTCTCTGTTACTCCCCACAGTTTGCCCACCTTTACCAGTCAGTGGAGAAGGATTGAAGAGCTTAGCTGAGATATTCCAAACAGCAGAGCAGGGACTGGTGAGCAGCATCTGCTCTCCTGCTTTGCAGGTGAATGCAGAGGCTGACTTTACTTCCTGTGTAAAGTTCTCATTTGCAGATGTTCGTATCTGAAAAGCACGAAGAGCTAATTATTAAAAAATTAAACAGTAATTCCATCAGTCAGTCAGTAGCTTCAGAAGTATGATGTTTCTGAAATATGTTCATTTGCCTAGACTGCATCAAAGGCATAAACCAAATTTTTTAAGATTGATGTGTGTGACAATTGCATATTGTTCCTCAGATTCTCTTTTCTGTTTGAAAATTGCTCAGTGGTTCAAAAGAAAGATTAAAAAAACAACTGAAGTATGAGGGGATAAATTAAGATTCTATGTAAAGATTCCCACTGCAGTTAGTGGGTTTTGAAAAAGTATACATTTCAAACGACTTGTTAAGCATTCTGTCTGCCAAAAGTAATAAAATAACAATTTACACTGGTGAAATATCTTTCATCAAATAATCACAGAATGTGCTATAAGCCTGGCAGTAAATTCATTTTTTCTTGTAAGAAATTAATATGCAAAGAGATTTAGGCCCAAATATCTATTGCTGTCACAGATGTGATGTTATTCTGTGTCAGGATGCAAGAGGTGTATCCTCTTTACACCTTCAAAAAATGACAGACTTTTCCTTCTTTTTGATGTTTTGCATTGGTTGATGAGACATTGTCCTCTTGGTCTGGATAATCTTTAGGTCGGTGTCCCCTCTTGCAAAGCAAAACGTATTACTCAAAGTCACACTATATCTGCAGTCTTTTCATTGAATGGAAAATATTTAGCATTATCTATACCCATAATCACAGCTGGAAAGAGAGTAAGGGAAAGAAAAAAAGCGCTCTGCTCTACAGCATGCTCAACTTCCCTGGAAGGAGAAAGGTCTCTGGGCTGTGCAGCCACAACAAGCTTGACTCCACACATGTGGAGTACACGTCTGTAGGTACCTGGTCTATAGTATTTATAGAGCAAAGGGTGTGGGGCAGGTGGGTGCAGTTAGGAATTGGCAGCTATACTTGCACATGAAGTGAGATCCCGTTGTCCCATTCTTCTGGCAAGTCTGGGTTCCTCTGACCAGCACCAGAACCTTGTCCTTGGCTGTACCCCAGACCTGCCAGCCAGCTGCCACTAAGCACTGGGGAAACAAAGGCAAAAGCACGCTGCTCCTCACCTGTAACATGCACATTATCACTAAGGGAACCTCCAAGTGGGAGTTAAAACTCAAAAGCACCACTTTTACCCCTTGATGGCCTAACAGCACTCCAGGACATGGAACAGAGCTCCTACCCTACTGAGGCAGCACAGGACAGGATCCCAGGCTGCTTTCTGTAGCAAGGTCCAGCAGATAGAAGCAGTGAGACACCATGTAAGGATCTGGGGATTGAGCTCCTCCTGTGTTAGATGAAATGTATCCTCCCACCAAGTCTTCCAGCGAAGAGAAAAAGGGAAACCCTTGCTTTTGTTCAAAAAGGAGATTTCTTCTGATGAATCTTTGCTTGAAAAAAATCCAAAAGCTGTCTTGCTTTTGCAACATTTCTGGACCTAGGTTGAAGAGTGTTTTTACATAACAAGTTGTTCAGGAATTTGTGCCTTTAAGTGTTTGTTCACGGAGAGGGAAGGAACAATAAATCCTGTACAGTGAAACTTAATGTAAATACAAAACTAAGCTCCACTTAACTACTACTTGGACATCTAAAATTAGAAGTAAGCCCTCATGTGTAGAAAACCTGATTTTTAGAGAAAGGTAAATTTACTGCAAATTGTGAATATGAAGGACGTCTAAAAATCAAGCCTTTGCTGCTGTCAAAACAGGGTTTTTTATAAAACCCTGAGTTTGCGAATTAAAAGCAGGAAATGCAAAACACACACACACAGAACACAGAACTCCAAACCCTGGCTTTGATTGAAATACCTCTATCTAAGTTTTATAACACCTGAGTATTCAAGATAAAGATGGTTTTACAACTTTACTGGCATTATAGTATATATTTTTTCCCCCTATATTGTGTCTACTCAAGTAAAAATTCATTTAGTTGCAAATACTTGTCTAACATGCTTCTTAAATAATGAGATCTTATAAACAAACTGAAAACATAATTGTAGACATTACAGGAATAAAACACAAATGCAACCATCTGAATTTCCTGCAAACGTTAGCAAGACATAATCAATTAACATTTTACTCCTAGGCTGGTTTTTTTTTTTTTTTTTTCTTGTTATCATTATTTTTCAACTACTTTTTTGCAAGTCTTGAGAATATGGGATTTTTTTACCCAGTTGTTCAAAAAACTCTGATACATTACCCATGTGGGAATCCTGGTGGTACTTTGCAATGGAAGGAGAAAGAAGAATCAGGAAGAGAAAAATCAATTTAGTCACCAAGCATGAGGGTCACAGCCAAATTAGTTTCAGCACCAATGGCAAGGTGCTATGATTTGAAAGGGAAACCCGGTAAAGTAAGAAAGAGGTAATAGTCAGCAATGTTTTAAATCATCTGGAAATAACATGGGCCATGACACAGCACCACTGCACTGCACGAGCAATACAGGCACTCTATTTTTCTGTCACAGCTTCACATTTCTTTCAGAAAATAGAAAATAGGTAGACTGAATGTTTAAAGATCTGAGTACAAGGGAAATATGTAATGCAGCAAGATATCTGCCAGCTTTGTGTTTCTTAGCATTACAAGAGTAGAGGACATGATTTGAAATAGAGCAGAATGAGAGAAGAGGCCAAAGAGAGAACATGACCACGGCAATGAGACATCATTTATTCATACTTTTACTGCCAAGAGTAAATAAAGTTATGCTTGCAATTATTGCAGTGTATGTGCAACAAGAAGGAAAACTGCTGAAGCTTTATTGTCCAAATAGCAGTGAAAGGTAGTTAATTTATACACAGACACACTGAAGAAACAGTACCCATTATCACTGCTGTCCACTCTAACACATTCCATCTTCAGCCAGATTTAATTTAACAAGAAGAGCCTCAATCTACCACTGCTGTAGTCTCTCCCTTCTGCACTTCACAGCTTCTTTTATGTGTCTGGAGAGAGAAGGAGGCACTGTAATTAGCTGCTGATATTAACAGGCTTTCTTTTGCTTTATGAAGTTGGAAATAAATGGTCATATTATCGAGCAGACTGCTGGATCCTCATCATAATTTTTTTAAAGAGTTATTTAAACTGGATGTGAGTGCTGTTGTTTTTATGCTGCTTTCTTGCCTTTATGTAATGGAGATTTTCATTCTGTATCAAAGCAAATTGGGATCCCAGTTCTGTTTACGTTAACAGTGTATCTCCAGCCAAGGAGATTACGATCTCTAACATGAGAAGAGGAACAGACAGTGCAGCAGAACAGAGATCTGCACAGATATTTTCTTCAGCAATTTGCAAATCTGAGTCTTAAACAGTCACTTTTTTTTTTGCCTATTATTTTGTCTAGTAAAAAATCAGATAAAACTTCCTAGAAAGCAAAACATTCTCAGAGGTGTGTGGCAGCAGTTTCATAAAAGTGTCATATTGCCATTGTTTTTCACAGTACTTATAGGAACTTAATTTTCTCCAACCACTATCTCCAAGTTGGTTGAAACTGGCCAGAGGGCTAAAAAATTATTGAACAGGTCAGGAATACAGGGAAAGGTGGAAGGTGAGTAGAGGAATGAGTTTAATGGTAGAGAGCTCACTTTGATGCTCAAAACAGTTCAGAAAGCAGCACACTTGACTGAGTTATAAAAGTCTCAGCAGCCAGAGTCTCATACCATGGAAGGATTTTTGTTAAATGGACATAACAGTCAAAGAAGAAGCTCTACCAAAGATAAAATTTATCCTTTACCCATACAATATCAGCTTTTCTGAAGCTTAGTGAAGCACCTGCCATTGGTATCCTCCTAACAATTGTACCAGCAAATTTTTCATCCAGGATTTTTTCTTTTTTCCTCTCCACATTTTTTTTTTAATTCTTGTTTAGAGAGTGATCATCTTTGTGACTTCCCCTGGATTCACTCCAAGTCTACATCTTTAGTATGTTGGGGGCCCCCAGATCTATACATAGTACTGCAGGCGTGTGTCAGACCAGAGCAGAGGGGGAGAATCACCTCCCTCACCCTCCTGACTACACTGCTTTTTATGCAGCCCAGGATATGTTTGGTTTGCTGTACTGCAAGCACACATTGCTGAGACATGTTGAACTTTGTGCTCATCAACACCCCCAAGTCCTCCTCCTTTGAGGGAACACCCCCAAGTCCTCCTCCTTTGAGGGAAAGCTGTTCTCAATCCATTCTCTGCCCAGTTTGTACTTGTGTTTGGGATTGCCCTAACCAAGGTACACAACTTTGCGTGTGGCCTTGTTGAACTTCATGAGGTTCACATGTGCCCATCTCCCAAGCTTGTTTCAGGGCCCTCTGGATGGCATCCCTTCCCTCCAGTGTGTGAACTGCACCTCTCAGCTTGGTGTCCTCACCAAACTTGCTGAGGTCAGGTTAATCCCACTGTCCATGTAACCGACAAAGGTGTTAAACAGCACCAGTCCCAGTCAGAGAATCAGGAGAGAGACATTAGTGCTCATTCTAAAACATACATTAACACTAATGTTTGCTTATACTAAGAGCTTGGGGAATCTTCAGAGATTTGTTGAACAATAAACACTGTAACCTTTCAGGTTGAGACTCATTAGTGGAAACCTTAGGGACAATATTAACTGACTTAATGGATTCTTGCATTTGTTTTAACATATATGCTTTTCTAACCCACTTTCACTCTCATCCAAATTAAACTCAAACTCTGTGTTTAAAGTTTAAGTTTTCTCTCTTGTCCATACTGCAAGTATTTTATCCTGATATCTACTCATCTTAAGCCCTCAATAAGTAATACTTGATGGAACAGCTTCCAGTGCAAACCATTTGCGAAGTTGTGGAATCTCTAAGCAGTGTTGCTTCCTTTTGCCAGCCAATCAGTGAAATCTCTCCATACTCCTGCTTGCTTGTGGTTTGGAGATGTGGGAGTGGCAGCAAAAACTTGAGTTTGTTACAAGCGTAAAATAACACTATCTACAGAAGTTTTTAATAGACTGAGTCTCTGTACATCCCTGCTTTTTCAATAAACGATAGACATCTTTTAAACCCCCATTTTTTATCCTTAGTTATACAGTAGTACTCCAACTGATGATATCATGTACCCTTTCTTAGAGCATATTTTCTGTGCTAGAATGAAGAGTAAGTTTAAAATTAAAGATCCTTATTTTCCATAATTATATGTAAAGGCAGGAAATGTATTTCTATCATGTATTGAAGATTTTTACAAGAATTCATCCCTGAATTCTGAACGAAAGTACATTTTATATGTATAGAAAATACTAGCAGTAGCAGTCAAGAATAGCTATGGTAACAAGTCTAAGAGATTTTGACTCAATATCGCAGTCAGTGAATAAAATCTCTTTATATGAAATATCCCTGAAGACTTTTTCTGAACAAAATTATACAACTGTTTTTCCCAGAGTGTGATGGTGTATCACGCAGCTGACAAGACCTAGGAAACTGGTATCTGCTGAGGGCTCTTTTCACAACACATGCTTAGCAATGTGGATGCACACAGGTTCTGAACTCACTACATGTCTAACAAAAGGTGTTGCTTTATTTAAAGGAAATTCATTTTCTAAGTAATCTTCCTGTAAAAGTTACAGGAAAAATCTTGAAAAGGGAATGAAAAAGGCCACAGAAAGTGCCTTTGGAAAAAGAGTTGCTTTTAAATTGGGATAAAAAATTTGAATGTTTATTTTACATGCACGATGAAGAGTACTTGTTAAGTACTCTGGCAGTCACACTCCCAACACCTTGAGCCAGGACTGAGGTCTCTTTGCAGCCACACACACTACCCCTCACTCAGGCAAGTTTTCCTTGCTGTCTCAACCTCAGGATTTCCATAGCAGAATCTCAGACATCTGGATCCTTAAAATAATTTAATCATAATACATCAACAGAATAACAGCTTTAGCTGCTACCTCTGAGGAGGGACCCTGAGCAAAGGAAATCCTGGGGTTCTGTACAGTCCAAACAGACTGGGGTCCTCTGCTCCTGTTGTGTCTCTGGGTACCCAGTCACCTGGCTGGACACAGATCCCTGTGCCCTTTGTTGTGCAAAGGGTCTGCAGTTCATGGCCTCTTACCTGGGGTTCCTGACACCCAGAGCTCAGCCTGCAGCTCACCCTGCAGCTGCTCACTGAGCTACCTGCACTGAATATATTCCTCAACATAAGAGATCCTCATTGTTGCGACATCAGTGCATTTCAACAGGATGGTTCTCCTTCTCAAATCATTACTGTAATTCAGAACTGTGAGGGAAAAAGTTTTACTTGATCTTATTGACAGTTTGCACTTTAAGGTCATCTGCTCTAATGTTCAATGGGGACACAACCCGTTGTTGAAATGTCTATGGAAATTATTATTAAGTTAATGAGGAATTTTATAACGATGAGGTGATATAGTTTTTATAATGAGTCTTTTTTCCAAATAGTTTCATTTGAAGTTAAAAATATTGGTTACATTCAGTTAATATCTCAAAGAGTGAAAATCTGTGCTTTTACTATCCAGTGTATTCATGCTTTATTGGATATTTAAATACTACCATGTTTGTAATCAGGCTACTTTGACTTCTGATAAATTTCACTGGTGAGTCAAGCCTGAACTAATGGCAGCCTACACATGTAGCTTTGCCTCTGTACACTTGACATTCTCATGACTTATTTCCTTGGGGATTTGCAACTTCAACCACTCAAGTCTCCGTAACAGAGTTGTCTTAAAAAGAAACAAGCATCATCACATACTCCACTTTCTATCAAATGTCAGAAAATGAGAACTTGCCAGGAACAAACATTTTGACCCAAGGCTGGCTTTTAAGTAGATGTAGCAACACTGTGACTGCTTTACTTAACTTGCATTTGGAAAGCTGTAATGCACTTTGGACGCTCCCATGATTTGTGCTGCGATATGAGTAGCCCAGTAGGTAAGTAGTCAAATACAGTCTGAGTTTTTCTTTTGCTTAAAAGAGAAACTGTCATAGTATGCCACCTGCAAAATACATCTCTATGTCCTGTTTCTGACTCCATGTTTCTGACCATGACAGGCAAATGATTCTCTTCTGAGGAAGAGAAGCCTTCATTTGTTACTAGTTCCCGGTCCAACAGAGACCACTCTCGTGACCCCTTGGGGTCACACTGGCAATAAGCGGAGAGAGAAACACTGTCCAGCCAGATAACTTAAGACTGCACTTTGAAGGTATCATTCACACTCTCAAACTCCACAGCTTTGTGACCTATTTAAACAAGAAAAAGCAAGGCATCTTATCATCAAAAAGGCTAAAAAAATCATCCTAGGATAGATTTTATTCTGCTTTAATTCTACAGTCTTCCATTGGAAAATTTCCCCATCTATCTATTTAAATTCATTGCACTTTTTTGCTCCATTTTGTAACAGGAGGAAAGTCTACTTACTTACATTCCCTGCACCAGACTGCAGCCCTTTTTCATCTCCTCTGGATATTTTGATACTCTGGCTGACCTTTTTGCTGCAGTTTTCTGTTTACAAATTCTCCCTTCTGTTTACAGAAGCAAAGGACTTCTCTCTTTTATCTCCTTCAGTCTGTAACCATGAGGAGGAAACTTAGTGGAGAGGTTTCGGTCTAATTCTTGTCTTAATAATACCATACCTCTTCAGATATTTCTGTTGAGTGGCACCCACAGGATCCTCAGATGCTCTCAGGGAGTACTGTGTAGCCAGGGATACTCTGCTTGTTCCTTCTTCTGAACCTTCTTTCTGTCTTTTTCTTCATTTGCTGTTGTGCGCTTTTGTATCAACTCTTAGTTCTGACCCCCCCATGCCCTGTTCAAGGGTTCTTTGTAATTCAATATGGATTTCCTCCAACCTTTCTATATATTCTCCAATAAAGATACTTAGAAGAAGAATATCAGAACTGGGCGGACACTGCTACCACCAGCCTGAGTCTTGGTTGGATCCTGAGGCAATATTACATTTTATCTTCTTCCATTTCATTTACAAAGGTGAATAGTATACAATCTACCCTTGAATTCCAAGATAAAATAAAACAAACAACAAACCACCAAGAACAAAAAACTCAGACACACAGAGAATTTTATGTGCTTTGAGGTATTATCATGCAGATGCTTCTACATTTCTTTAAAGCTCAACAGCACATGATTGTTCTTAATTTCTGTAACTGACCTAATTAAAAATTGTGGGGATCAAACTCCCTTAAAAAGATGTCTGGGAAATTCTGTCCTTGAAGTCACAATTTATCCCTTTGTCCAACTATCTGCTGCACAACACAATTGTTTTCTTTGGTTACGTATAGACGCAACCACATCTCCAGACCTACCATCATAGTCCAGGTGGACAGAGCCACATCAAGATAGATACAGTCTTCAAAGTTGTAAAGGTCTGATATGACAAGCTGAAAACATGTCATGGGTCAGACACAGGAACTGCAATTGTCTTATACTTGGGCAGTTTAAGAAGATACTCCCCTTTCCTTTATCTTTCCAAAACAAGAACAGAAAGAATTTATTCTTAATTTCCATGTGCAAGCTACATGTTGCTCTCAGTGAAGTATTGAGGAGTTTTACCAGAATGTAATATTTAGTGTGATGTAGGAGAGGCTGACTGGCTTACATGACAGAAGAGTAATCCATGACACATATATTTCAGTTCCATCCTGCAGTCTTCTAATTTCTGCACCCAGTGCAAGGATAAGAAGAGTGTGTGACTAGCAGAGAGCGGAGCAGCAGTCCCTTTTGACAGGAGTATACCTCAGATGTAAAATTAAACTACACACTAAATTTACACATATGCATTTCAGTGAGCAGAGCTGTGTTTGTGTAATGGAATACAGTGTTTAGTGTTAGCTGCTCACATGCATCACACAGTGAAAATCATGTTCTATTTTTTTTGGCATAACAGACTCAGAGTATAAAGCCTCCTATTCAAAACGGTTATCAAATTATAGCCATAAATAAAACTATGAGTTCAAAGTAAAGAAGAATTTGTCCCAGTGATGGATTTTGTCTGGGAGATAGATTTATCACACAGAATTTGATCATGCCAAATCCTTAACAGTAAAATAAGTAGTTCAGACTTATCACTCGGTATTAAAAAATAATCTGGATTTCACTACTCTTTATGCACAAGTTTTCTTTGCTTCTGTGGAGCTACACATTTGAGTTAAATGTCAGTGAAAATCACCAGTACAAATATAAAATGTGTCAGTGTGAATCATATCACTAAATTTATGTAGTAATTGACACTGGCACAAACTTCGTCTCGTTCTTGTATGACCCAGTCTATTTTGGGCAGTCATTTCTTCCACCCCGTTTCCTGAGAATTATATACGTATTTACTCCTCTAACTCCTTTAACTTTAAAACTTCTGGGATTATTTGGCCAATTTCAGCCAAAGCTAATAGGCAGAAATTTCAAAGATATTCTATACCTCCATATTTTATGGAAAAAGGTGACCACTGCAGCTCAAAGACCTTACTACTGTGCTGGCTAGAAAAAGGGCAGCAGTATAAGCTCTTTATTGCACAGCAGAGTATATTTGTGACTGTGAGTCACAGACCCACAGGAAATCAAATTTTTACTATGTTTGATATGTTTGAACAATGCTTCAAAACCACTGAGGATTACCTGTATCACACAGTGGGCTCCTATATTGAAGTTCTACCATTGCATTTCATTTTTCCAAGTCTTTATTGATGGTTGTTATAGAATCTTCATTTATATTTATCATATAAAAGAAAAAGATGCCTGTATTATAAAACTACTTCTATCCTGTAATAAAAATCTGATTATCTTGTTAAATGCCTATTCATGCATTCAATTGAAAAGGGTAATATTGAATGCTTGTTTTTGAAATACCTTTTCATTAAAGCAGCCAATCCAATACAATTTGTTCTGCTGCTTGCAGACTTATTACTGTGTGTGTGTCTTTCTCAACCAATTTTAAGTTGGTACAATATATGGTAAGGCAGGAAAGATAAAGGCCAGATTCTCATTCTAGAGAAACACATCCAAATTTGTCTAAGGAAAGGATTTGTTCAGACTCTCTTGGTGTTTTTTTTTTTTTTTTTTTTTTTTTTTTTTTTTTTTTTTTT
>NW_020884897.1:5280253-5295051 GCF_003945725.1 Corapipo altera | reverse complement strand
CATTATGATCCAGTTGTACTGGGCTGTTTATAAAATCCATAGCTATTTGAGATCAGTTTGCTGGAGCCTGAGATGGCTAAAATCAAATTAAGTGCATTTAACTGACCTTACCAGTCTGTAAGATTACAGATTGGTTCATATTCTGACATACAGATGTTCATTATGAATAGAAATCATTCTTATTTGCAGCCCATGCAATTTTCTTTTAGGGAGGAAATTCACCCAGTTGAAAAAAGATTAATTAATAAGTAGTCAACTTTGTTAATTCCACTTACAGTCCACCACGAGTTTTCTGTCTTTTTCATGGTTGCACAACTATAAAGGCTTCTTGATGCGTGGTTTTGAGCCTTCTGTAGTCAGCTCATTATTTGGGGATGGGATTATCACATCATACAATTCTCTTTTCAAAAATATATATTTTCTGATATAGAAAGACTGGAAGTATTGCTAGTGATTCAATACAGTGAAAGAACTATGAAGCATCTGACATGAGGTCTAGATCCCATATAACCTTTGAAGTGTTTCCAGTTACATATCAATGGACAAAACTTTTATTGAAGGAACAGACTGAGAGAAAAGCAGTCAATGCATCTTTTCTACCAGTTAATACTTCAGCATTACAGATTTGTGTCAAGAGGAAGAAGCTAGGTGAGAGGCTTAATATATTGAGATTTTAACACAAAAACAGTTCTGGAGCCCAAGATGACTCATATAAAACAAAATTACTATCCTGAACCAAAATCCACTGAAAGAAAGCCCTTTACTTCCCTAAGCATTTAATTAGGTTAAAGGTATATGTGCAGCACTGTTTACTGCTGGGCTATTGCCCATGTCTTAATGGAAACAGAAAGGGTAATTCCTGTAGGAAACACAGGAATTTATACAGCTAATCAATTTGAGCCTTGTTGCTCTCTCATGTCTGCCCTGTTAGCAGAAGTGGAATAGGGTTTCATCTCATGCCTGTTGCTGAGCACTTGAAAGGCACAGGAAGGAAGCAGGCTTGTCAAGAAACAGTGGGAACTGAACAGTTACCTGAACTTAACAGGGACTAAACAGGCAGAAACTTGTTGCATGTTACACAGGATCATCATCTGAGTGGCAATCAGCAACGGACATAAACAACGTTATCTGCAGATTCTTTTGCAGAAAGGTTTATTCCTAAATTACAAGGACTAAAGCTTCATTTTCCACAGAAGCAGGTACAATAGTTCTGTAATATCCCAGTCCTATAATATATACTCAAAGAAGCCTTTCTGTCTTCAGTGCGGTTCTTTTGTACCAAAACATGCAGGTAATACATGTAACTGCAGAATGGGATACCAAATTAGCAGAAGCTGGCTCTTCACTGAAACACAGAGCAACTATCTGAAGAGGCTGTTGATAAGGACTGTCATTGCCTGCATGATTACACATGTAATTCCATGCACATGTATTTCCATGCAACCTATATAATTGTTTAGATTCCTTCCATTAATGTCAGTGATTGCTTAGTAACACAAAAACATGCCATCCTGTAGGATAAATAGTAATATTTATGACAGTGGTGAAGAGAGGAAATGGTACATAATTAAGTGTCATAACTGCTTTAAAAAAAAGCAAACAAGAAAAACCTAGATTAGTTTGTCAGCTATGTTTGCTGTGCAAGTGTAGTGGCCCAAAACCAGCAAGCACTACATAGGTTGTGTTATGGGTCTCTATAATGAAATTTTTATATTGCATTTCATTGGCTCACATCTTTATTGATGGTCATTGTGGATTCTCAAGTTACAATCATACCAGACTGCATTAGGAAAATACCTTGTTTTTTTAAAAAAATATCCTAGTTATCTGTTCCTATTTCCAAATGCAGTATGATAATACTGAAAAATAATAATATTGAACACTCTGAGGAGTCGTCTTTTTTTTTTTTAAGTAAAAAAAGTAAACTTGTCTCCATTTTATCACTAAGCTAGAAAATAAACTACTTTTTCTTCAGAGTTGTTTATCTAGTGTAGAAATGGACTTTATCCAAGAAGAAGCTCTTCAGTTTGGTATTATAGCTGAGGGAAGTCTTTCATAATCTAGCAGCTCATCACCATTGAGATCATCCTGGCTGGAGAGCTAGTACCTCACATGCCTTATTACACAACAGCTGGGATTACTACATGTAACACAGAGCTACATTTAATAAAAACAGGAGAAAAATGGAAGCATAGAAAGTTAATGTAATTTATGTTTAGAGACTGGAATGAAATTTATTTGACTTCTATAATCCCTGTACTATGCTATAACAGTCTGTTTCTGGCACCCTCTAAAACAATTCTGGAAGAAATGTTTTCCTTGAAGACTTAAGGGATGTAAATAGATTTTTCAGCTTAAAAACAAAACAACAAACAAATATACTAAGCAGTAAATCCATATACTAGATCCTCTTGTCTGCAACACCCTCAGCAGTTCTAGAAAGCAAAATATCCCTATGGTATTACTGTTTCTTTACTTAACAATATGATTTGATTTTTGTTTTGAAAGAGCATCTTGCCATTTTTCTTCTCTACTGGCTGCCACAAGCACTCTGTTTCCAGTGAAAGTTCTCCTTTAGAGTAATAAAAGGTATTGTCCCAGTTGGGCTCAACCTCCCTTGGACCAAACACCATTCTGGTGCCAGGTCTGTGGGGAGTAATCAAACATTAACTGTCTGAAATAAGATGTATAATGGGCCTGCAACTAGACTTGCTGGTTTGTTTGTTTTTTTTTCCCAAAGGAACGAAACCATTTCTAAACTCCCCATGAGATGTACAGGCTAACAATTTCTTTGATTAAAAAAGCTGTATCCATTGGTGATTTGGTTAGGGAAACTGCGTTCAGATATAAGAGAAGCAAATGGACCTATAAATTATTTAGCTTTGTATTTACTTAGGAACTTTAATTTTACTAAGCATATCGTGCTATGTAGAGGTATTAATCTGTAGGAAGAGTGTGATATACATTTTTAACAGAAGTGTATTCAGGGTTTTATTGTTAGCCCACTTAAAATTCAAACCTGCAGATAATATGGCTTTGCTTTGTAAGATATCACCAAAGAGCCTACCCGCATTTCACTCTTGAAACTTCCCTTTTTCATTTCTTTCATAGCTACTGCCTTCCTCTACCCAGATTTTTTGCACTTAAATTTGATGGAACTCTTTACTCACTCACTCATCATGTCCAACTCTCAGTATCACTTCAAGCGTGTCCCATGATTTCTCAGTACTTCTTAGCATACTACCTTTTATTCCTTGCTAGGTTCTCAGAGCCTACCTAACTTCCATCATCTATTGAGTTGAAAGTCTCTACTCTTCCATCTCCAGTGGAAAAATTTTTTTAACAGCATCTTTCATATCATTCTTTCTCCAACTTCATACCAATTTCACAACCCCAAGTGAAATTATTTTGTCATTCCATTAAATGAGCATTAAATGATGGGGAACTTTTCTCTTTTTGACAACCTTTACCTTAACCTTCAATGACTCTATTAGAAGGCAATGATCATTGCTATAGAATTTTCATCATATATATTCATATCTTATGCTGACTTCCAACTTTCCCTTTCCCCCTTACCTTGACTTAAAGTGCTAAATATGAATTATTTTATGGCAATCTGTAACTAAATTAGGGTAAATAGACAGTTCATGTCTTAAATCAGTACCTTACCTGTGTAAAGGACTGTCATGTAGTTTTCAATCAGAGATGTTGCTGTTCAGGAGATGAGATTTTAATGGAAATGTTCTATATGAACTTTCATTAAATATTTTGAAATTACCCAATGGGATTGATTAGAACTTAACATTTCTATGAGCAACCTGGGCAAATGTGGGCATGTATCTGTGCTATTACACAATTTAGAATGAATCTGTCCTCATATACAGATATTTGGAAGGTGATCTATATTTGGGGCTTTTGGGTAGAAGGCAAGTTGGACAATAAGTTTGATTTTCACTGATCTTTAGTAAAGTTTACAATAATTGTATTGACAACTTTTGAACCATGAGGAGAATGGATAATTTTATCTTAATTTCAAGCTTGGATTTGGGATTTAAGAGATTGGAACAACATAATAGAAGTTAATTCAAGGGAGACAGAGGTTGATAAAATAATCTGAATATGTAGAAACCTAGACAGGCTTTTAAAGATGACAAAGAAAAGATTAATTCTTTTAATTTATTTTTCAAAAACAACGGCTCTTTTCACTTTGGAGATTACTTCCAGAGGTGAAACCACAGTAAAGGATATTTTTTCCTCAAAACAAAATGCAATAACAAATGAAATTATAAGCTTTTACATTTCCAGATGTTCTGATTAAATGGATTCCCTTCTATATAGTAACCATGTGTGACATGAAATGCTTCAGCATAGATTTAATGTCACTGCTAATTCCTGGATTTTCAATTCTCAGTATGTCACCATTCATGAAGAGGAGGATATACTTAACACTTGGTTTTCTTCTGCCATCTGCTTCAGGAAGCCTCCTGGTGCTCTGTCATCTCCTTGCTGCACCCTCTGCTGTCTGCCTCCTGCCTCCATGGTCCTAGGGAAGGAAGCTCTGGTCATGGGGATGCTCCTCACAGGTACCTGGGAGACCATATGGGAGGAGGAGATGTCACTTGTCCCAGTCTTTGGTCACAATGGAAGCTGTATTCTCCCTTGAAGAGCTCCTTACAGGGAACCAGGTAAAAAAAGTTTACATTTCACAGGGGCAGTCTTCCTCCCCGTTTTGGAAGAAAGCATAGAATCATTGAATGGTTGGCATTGGAAGGTGACCCTTAAAGGCCACCTGATCCAACCTTCCTGCAATGAGCAGAGGAAACAGAAGGAAGGACAGATGAACTGATCTAAAACTCGCATTTCAAATGGGTAGACATTATGAAATCTACAGGTTTCTCATAGTCATGGCGTATGTATATCTATCTATCTATCTATCTATCTATCTATCTATATGTACTGTAGGTTGCAGTTAGACCAATTAAGTCATTCATTAAGTTGCATTGAATAACACTAAGCCACAATCCACTCTCAGGAACAGCTGATGTAACAACCATATTTTAACCAGTGTTGCCCACCTGTTCATCAAGACTGTGGGAAGAAGGTTCCACCTGCTCAGTAGCATTTACCCTTTCAATATAAAATGCAAAGTAACTTCAGAAGTTATTCTGCACAGCAAAGGGGATATTAGATAGCAGTTGTTTATTAATGCTCTAAATGCAAAGAAAATAGGAAATTTTATAGACCATGTTCACATGTAGATACTAACAGTTAGAATTGTTAAGTGTCTTTAAGGCTTGCAAATCTTGCATAGTTATTCCATCATGGCCTAGGGAAAGCAAAATCCTCACTCTTTAAATGATACAATATTTATGGTAGCACTGCATGTAATCTTCCTGTAGTAAAGAAAATCTGACTGACAAAATCCATTTTCAAGCCTGAGGTCCAAAATATCTACTCAAAAGAATCACTTAAGCCAACAGGATTCATTGGTGGGGTTTTTTTGTTTGTTCATTTGTGGATTTTGTTGTGTTTTGGTTTTGTTGTTGTTTTTTCTTTAATTTTAAAATGTCTGCAGAATTTGCTGGCTAGAAAAAACAGGTTTAAAATAAAAGAAAATTCAATGGTCCTTTACCTAAAATTTTGAAGGTTTATGACAAATTTTAAAAAGCTTTCTCTTCTATAATAAGAAACTGAAAATAGAGTATCCTTTAGCTCTGAATTTTATTCATACTTTAAATTTTTAAGCAAACACTCAATTTTAAAAATTAAATAAATATTGTTTGAATTTCGGCTAGGTAGCAGCCACCTTCTGTGGATTCTATTCACTTTTGCCTTTCTCTAGGTATTGTAATTATAGCTTGCAAACTGAGAACACAAGATAATCATTGTCTGCACATGTTTACAAGTTAAAGAAAATACTGAAATATATTTTACTGCTCCACACTGAAAGTGTGAATATCCTCAGACATTTGCTATCCTACTGTATTATAGTGATACTTGGTGTTGCTGCACAGCCTTCTATCCAAACTTGGTCTTGTGAACTTTCTTGGAAAATCAGATGATACTTCTAAATATGCAGGTAACAAAAAAACATGTTATAGGTTGTTACACCTTTTTCTATATGCAGTTCTCTTTGGCTTTGAAGCAGGGACAAATCCTTACAGTTCTAGCTGGTGTTTTCAAATGCACATAGTTTGAAGCATAGCTCTAACACAAAGCAGTTGAAAGAAAAAATTAATCTCTAGAATACCATCCAATTGCCCATGTCCCCATTACTGTTTGCTGACAAAATCCTAATAATCCTCGTATGCTTGAGCCTATGGATTGATTAGAGATGCCAGAATCCTATAGGAAGATGTCCTTTTTCTAACATTTGTAAAAAAAAAAAAAAAAGAAGAGCCTTTACCAATGTATTTGCAAAATATATGTGAGCATGACAGTCTCTTCCAAAAGGGGCTCCTGATTCACATATTTGTTGAATACCTGTTCTGTGAAAAATTCAGTTGGGAACAGAGAGAGAACTAGGTGATTCTTTCCTTCTCACCCCTGCCCCCCTCAAAAGTAAGGAAAACTTTATCCTCCAAAACAGAAAATCTGTGGAAGAAGTGGTAGTCAGTAATGTCAAAACACATTTAGATCTCTAATTTTAAATCCATAAAGTGACAATTCCAAGGGCGACTCATACATCATTGTTCCCCACAGAAACACGCTCAAACAGCAAGCTGCTAGCACAATTTCTCAGCTGAAGAACCATCTATTTTCTGGAGGGATGTGTTTATGTATATGGTGATTTCTTTTTCAGAGACATATGAACACATGTCTACTTAAATCAACCCCAGAGATGATTTGCTCTGCGGTTCTGTTTATCTCACCTTTACATTTATGCATTCCACAATGAGCTGAGACTTTAGGAGCCTATTCACCTCAAGGAGATTTTTCTGTTTTCAAAAGTGAAGATTGGGTTGATCCAAGGTAGAACTTTACTGTGGTGTTTGGCTGATTTAGTTGGACACTAGCAAATTTTTAACACTTCAAGGCTGTTACAAACGTGCAGCCACTGGGCTGCTGCTACTTTTGTGGACCTTTGGCAGAGACCTTTACAGATAGTTTTGGGAAATGAAGGCACACTATTAGAATAGCAGTCTTAATGATTTGGGAAATACTTTCAACTAATGTTCCTGCTGGCAAATTGACTATCTGTTTCTTCTCAAAGATGTCTAAGATGTAAATGGTCTTTTCTCCGAGTATGGAGGTTGTGCGTTGAAACCTGCTGTTCAACAATCCCAGCTGCATGCATGTTATTATCCCAGTGCTGATTACAAGATCCCATTGACCACAAGCTGCCTGTTTGCCTGTCTAGATGGTGTGATTAGTGTATAATCAATCTTTAATCCAATCAGAAAACCCTCTGCCTGCAGCTGATAAAGGTCTCTGCAGGGTACTGATGAGGCTGGAGCCCTGATATCTCTAAGGGGACACCTGCAGCATGTGAGGTGCAGAAGCTAAGCAGGTTGATCTAAGAGAAAGGAATTAAGGTGGTCTGCAAAAAATCTGATAAAAAGCATTCAAACAGAATAAACCAGGTGACTAAAGTGTGGGGCTCATCAGCCTCACAGACCCTGGAGTGCCGCTGTTTTAAATCCTAACACATGGAGAAGATCATATTTTAGCTCAGGAAGACCATTCAAGATGGAAGATCTAGTTTCTGGTCTTTAAAAGAAAAAGCCAATAAATAATTTATCTGATTGTATGATTTTCTCCAGTGCATGAATTCCTCTGTACTACTTTAGCTTTGTACTCCATTGTCTGCTTTTCTTCACAGGAGTCTGGAATGGAATATGACTATGACTTTCCAAATTGTAGAGCAAAGAAATAATTGCCTGTACTTTGCTTCTTCTTTTTTAATTCCTTGACTCAACTTTAACTTTTTTTTCTCTCTTTATCTCAGTATTCTTTCCTAATTCTGCAGATGGGATACTTATAATTACAGATCATATTAAAGCTGTTAAATCCAGCACATTATTTTGTGATAAACTTGCATAATTTATATTAATCCTTGTTGCTCTGCTTCAGGGCAAACAGTTTCTCATAACTTCTCTTTCTATGATATGACCTGTTCTTATTACATTTACATTCAAAATTGGAGAGAATCACAATTAACTACCTTATTAAAAGCTAAAGAATTTCCAAAGTACTTCTTTTGTAACCATACAAATACTTCTTAACTGTTTCAATGGAAACCATTGGTTATATTTGTTGTATCATTATTTTAAACAAAGAATTATGAATTATCTTTATTTCTAGAAATACAGATTATTTCCACTAACCCTGTTGATTTGCTATTCTTTGTAACTCCTGGGTAAGCTACACTCCTGCTTTCAAGCTTTCCAGGGTATCTGACATCCATCTCAGATACTTGCAGCAAAGCTTACATTTATCTATGTTCACAATATGCCTAAGATCAAAAGAAACATAATTATTCTGTCTACAAAGTCTTTTTTTCCTAAATGACCATTTCAGATTTAATATTTTCTCTGATTTCAAAGTCTCTAATCAGTAAACAATGAACGGCATCACAGTGAAATAATCTAATTGTCACAGCTCTGACTTTCAAAAAGAAAAGCTTTCAGACTACTCTAAATTTGATAATTTTGGCAAAACCTATTGTTAAAATGTTAATATGGCCATAGTGTATGCAAAAAGAACAACAATTGAGTACATACAGGTATTTGAAACATACACTTCAAAGTCAGCATGGACTACTGTAAACAGTCTGACACTGTGTTCAGTACAGTTTCAAGATTCAGTGTGAATTAACCAACTATACCCAATCATTGTGCCTTTAAAGATATATGGAAAATATCTGCTCTTCATAGAATATGACCTTCATAACTCAATTTATGGGTCATTCCCTCACTTGTGGGATATTTTCAATATCATAATTGTAAAAAGAGAAAGAAAGGAAGCAAAAATGTTCAGTTATTCATTTTGCAGGGCCTTTTTATTAAAAGCAGAAATAACATTAGATGAAAATCATTTCGCTGATAATTTTAATGAAATATGAAGTGCTTTGAATATATTTTATTGCAGGCAATATAGAAAAAAGGCATTGGCTGCTTAATGTGTCATTTAATGAATGGATTCCATATTGCCTTACTTTGCTACATTTGGAAGTGAAGGCCATGCAAAGATGATAGCAAGTGCTTTCAAAAGGGGGCTTCTTTCCACATTTTTAAATTACACTTCACCTAATGGAAAGTGTGAAGTATATTGCAGCAGAAATGAGGCTGAACCAAAACACTGGAGCTACATACCTTAACAAATCTCACTGAATTTCATCCTGTAAGCGCATCTCTAATACGGAAAAAAAACTTGATGTTGATAATGTCCTAGCATGCTGAAGGTCAGGCTGGTATAAGAAGGATCCCAGAAAATCAGAAATCTCATCTAATTTGCAATAAGCTAACATAGCAGTTGCTTAGTTAGCCCAGCTGAAGGTGAGGAACCGGGGTGAAAGCTCTGCCCACAAGGGATGCAAGGGTCATTGCAGAGAAGGCTGGTAGGTGTCACTTGTTTACACCTTCTTCAGCTCAGAGAAAACCAAATGCAATTGCCAGTGCTACAGAAATACACCCTAATTTGCCTGATTTTTTTAACAGAGACATGAGGCTGATCCAGAAAGTTTCCCATTCTTAACCCTAAACTACTCAGGACTTTTTCTGGTAATAGCTGCCAGCTGTTGCCTCAGGCTTTTCCCCCCATAGATGCAGATTCATTACTTGTGTCTAAAATGAACAAAACACAAATGGTAATCATGCACTGGTCCTGAGGCTGGCTAGCACTGGATGGCTGGGTCTACCCCACTGCCTGTCCCTGCATCCATCCCTTCAGAGCCCAGTGTCCTCTATGCATGCTGTCCTCCTGATTGCCTCAGAGTGTGGAAGGGCAGCCAGACTCCAGCTCAGAAACACTAACATTTGAGCAGTAAGTGATCTGGGACCCAGAGCTCAGGCTTACTAGCTGACATTTTAATTTAGCAGTGCAGGCATATCTATTGGTCCACTGGAAGAAACCCTCCACAGTCAGAAACACTATCTTTTAAACCAGCAAAGAAAAACTGTAGAGGTCCATCAGAAAACATGTAATAGGAAATTTTAACATGCCACTATACAAGTAAGTATCTTGCTTCCTGGATATAATACCCCAAGAGGGTTAGAGCCTAGACTTTATATGACAAAAAAAAAAAATAAAAAAGCCATAAAGAAGGTCTGAAGCTTCATTACAAACGGAGCCTGTTCTTCACACACTGGAGGAGCTTCGACATCAAATATCAGGAAGATTCCACATATGTTTTTTAGTCATTAATATAGTTATACAGAGAGAAAGGTGATCAGTAAACCAAACATTCAGCGTGAGTTAGGAAAGAGGCATTTTAATCATAAGATGTAATGTCTATGAATTTGGACATGACATACTGGGATGCAACTTTGCAGGTTCTCACCACAATCCTAATTGTAAGAATGACAGTGGGCCAGCAGGAAAAGGTATGTTGGAGATCTTGGAGGGATGGCTGCAAAATCAAGGACTGAAAACCTTACTATTTCTCCTACGTCATTGTACCTGGAATGGTTGTCCACAAGAGAAATGATAAACTTAAAAAGGAAAATGAAGACAGAAGAAAACCTCTGGCAATGCAAGGGATCCTGTAAATAACTCTTAATTTTCCCAGTTCTTCTATGAATTATTTTGTGTTTCGAAGGACTTTAGGTGGAAGTGAGAAATGCACTGTAGATTTTTCATTGGGAAATATTGTAATTGGCCTTGTTCCAACAAAAACAACAAAAATCCATTTTAATCTTATTGCTACTTTCTGTTGTAAGTCAACCTAGTGTAAACTGACTTAATTTTGAATTAGTGGATACAAATCTCAGATTCACATCTCACCACTAAAATTAAAAGAATGGGGAATACTAATATCGGAAGCTCATGAGAGATGGAATAATAAAAGCAAGCAATGTTCTTTCTTGGTGATGATGCTCAGACACTTTCCTAGTAAATAAATCAAATATGATTCATAACTTTCAGATAACTTTGAAAGTGGTCCCATGCACACATACACATGCTATTTTCAGCAGGTCTGGAGGGATGCTCACAGTGCATTGAATAAAGCCCTGCAGCACAGTGGAGGTACCTCTCCTCCACTGCATGGGATTGCATGAAATGGATGAATGGTAGGAAACCCAGAAGAGAAAGAAAGGTGTCTCTGGCTTGTGGATGTAAGAAGCAGAGACAGAGCACAAACTTTCACTCTGTGATGTTTTCCACATTTATCTTTCTGATGTCCAAACTCATTGCCAAGTTACTGACTCCACACTAAAATCAGGGAATGATGCAAATAGAAGTTTGTATGTAACAGACACTGCTTGTTAGCAGGAAGAACACCTTTCTTTCAAGGCATAGTAATGAGAAGGAAAAAAAATAGATATAATATGATCAACCTTCTAAAATTGTTTTAAAATAGCATTTTCTCGACACAAGATCTGCAAGTTTGACAGCATATGGTCTTGGAACCTAAGTCAGTTACATGGAAGTGTCAAGTATTGTTAAAGATCCCGTTGTCATACAGATCCGTAAACAAACAGCTGCATAATTTCTCAAATGATTATCGCCCATGTACACCTGGTGTGTGTTATATATAAAAATTAACAAACAAAAGTGAGAATTTTACTGCAGTGCTGTCATGGCAAATTGCACCATCAAAATCCAATTGCACAACCCAGCTTTAGGCATCTGTATGACGAGAGGACTGCAGTATATAACCATAGAGACAGTGCTCCATTAAATAAGATGTGAAACAGGCCAGCATGGAGCCTGAAAAACCCAGGAGGTGCTGAAGGCAATGTAATAGGACAACATTGTCAACAGCATCAAGGGCTGCTGATAAATCAAGACAACGAAAGAAGGAACTTCTCAGTTAGCTTGAAGCAACAGATCCTCATTACAAACTCTCTCAAGAGCAGTTCCAGCACAGTGGCAATATCTGAAACAAGACTGAAATTTATTAGAAAGATTTTGTGCATTAAAACCAGCCTGTAATGTCAGAATAGTGCTTTCCAGTGCAGAGAAAAATGATGGGCAAATAAGGTAAGCTGAGAAATTGCCCGTAATTACACTTTATAATCTCGTACAATTAAGAAAAGTATTGTTTTGACAGTGTTTCACTCATCAAAAATATTTTCTTCTGGCTATCCGAGTTCTGCTTGATCTGTGCTACTAAACAGGTATTTGCATATAGGAAAAAATAAACACCATATCCAAAACACCCAAAATATTCAGGAGCAGTATGACATAAAAAGACTGATCAGATGACAATCATCACATGTCTGGCCTCTTGATCTCAAAGTTTCCTCAATGCCTATGTTTTTTGTTTGGAACCTACAGGCTTAATCTAACTCCAGAAGCTAGGAGTACTGGATGCCTCTGTTCCTCATTAGGATGCAAAGGGGAAGTTTAAAGGGACATACACACTTTCAGGATCAGTCTGTCACACACTAGCCGAGTCAGACCTCATCACAGCTGCTATTGAAAAGGCAGCTGGAAGACAAAAATATAGACCTACTAGATACAGTGTTCACTAAAAGACAGGAGGTACACAGGACTCCAAAGACAGAGGTGCACAATCTCTTTAATAGACAGAGGTTTTTACCAAAGAGTCAATAGTTCTGGAAAGAGAAAATAAAGACCAGAATTGCCTCAGTGTTACCTTATCTCCTGGGTTGCAGATTTCTCTTCCTCTTAAGGGTCCTTCCTGCATTTCCCACAGCACCTTGGCTTCAACAGGACAAGTCAGAATAAGCAGTAAAGGTTGTTTCCTGGGCAGCAAAAATGATGGACTTGAAAGTCCACAAGGTCCAGATGCCAGCCCTCCACCTTCCATGGTTAGTATAAAAACAATCATAAAAATACCCTGTTGAGTTTTCATCCCAGCAAGTTAACCTCATTCTCAGGTATCCTCAAATGAAAAATGAAGTCTGAAACTTAAGCAAAGTAGCATATAGGAAGGAAACCAGAAGACCCAAGAACATCACTCTTTATTCAAGACTCCAACCTTCTCATGAGTGCTATTCCAGTTTGGGAATCTCTGAAGATGACAAAGGCACTTCTGGAGTGCTGGAACTTAGATTCCAAACAATTTAGGGCTTCACAAAAGTATCACACAAAAAAACCCTCATAAGTCTGTACCAGAAAATACAAAGTGGTGTTAGTGTCAGATCTGAGATGATGGATATATATGTCTATATCTATATATATGTATACATTCTGGAGACATATATATATATATTCATAACTACACACAATACTAAGTGACAGGACACAACAGGCCTACATTTTCCCATATTAGAGCAAGTCTTAAGTTTAACTTCTACATTTTGTAGCTTAGGATATCAACTTTTTTAAATGGCCGTCGTAAGAACTTTTGAACTCTTAAATACAAATCACCTTTCTGAAGCTTAGTTTATTTATTTCCATAGGAACTTATAGCAATTTAGTATAAAAATTAAAGCTAAGTTTTTGCAATGAATCTGACTTACATTTATAGTAAGAATGAGTTATAAATCCATATGACAGGGAAATACAAAGTTGTAGATTAAATTCAGATCCTCTGCTATCCTGAGTTACTTACTGATAATGTTCATATGGGGCTCCATTAGGCCTGCACTGTTAAAGTTTGGAGCAAAATCCCATTACAAGCTTCACATAACCTAATAAACATCCTCACCTCCACTATATAAACATGAGGTTGATGGTAATAATTTGCTTTCTTTGAGAGGGGTCTTTAACATGAAGGATTAGCCTAATATTACCACAGGTATGCATTTCCAAGGATTTTGTTGTAAAGTCCAAGGAGTTTGTAGTAAGTATTATGTGATAAATACAAACTAAAGGTAATACAGAAATTATAGCATAGATATTCTTTTGAACATATTTCTCACTCTAAAGCTTGAAATGATTCAGAATTTATCAGGCACCAAAGTCACATTTCAATTGTACTTAATTAGAGCTATTGCCAACAGGCTTAGTTCAAAATATCTAGGTACTGTGTATGATTTTATGGATTGGGATATACTCAAATTATAAATAAACCTGAAGGAACATTGCTTACTTTCATTTGATGTCATGTCAATACAGAAACATATTTACTCCAGCATATTTTGTATATTATAAAATCATGTCCTGTGTTCAGCTGTTCTGTTGTTTGGCTTACTCAGCTCTAATGAAGTTACTTCATCTGGTTAAGCAGCCTAGAATGCCCTTCTTAGGCTTAGCAAAAAATCTCCAACATTCTTATTATCAAAACAATCCCTAGCATTCCAAAACAAACAAAGTTTACGTGTTTCTTTGAAAGTGGGATAGCAAATTATGCACAATAGACCAGATCCTGACAACCTACACCCGGGTTTTACTTACTACCTATAGAAATGCAAGAAAAATATTTTCTTAATTAGGAATCTTGCAAAAACTTGTCAAGTACATTAAAAAAAATATTCAGAAGATTTGACTGATAGCAGTTCTATGCTGTTAACAAGATGGATGCAATGCACCTTTCTTTCCTCATATCCTCTAGTCACACAGGAACAAGTAGCTTCAGTTTATTTTAATGTAATCTATGTGTCTAAATTTTGGAGGATAAAGTGATACCTTACAAATGCTCTGCTGATTGGAGGGCACCAAAGAGTGCTCCTGATCTGCCCTGTCCTGTCCTGTCCTGTCCTGTCCTGTCCTGTCCTGTCCTGTCC
>NW_020884897.1:5249022-5280243 GCF_003945725.1 Corapipo altera | reverse complement strand
CCTGTCCTGTCCTGTCCTGTCCTGTCCTGTCCTGTCCTGTCCTGTCCTGTCCTCTCCTCTCCTCTTCTCTCCTCTCCTCTCCCCTCCTCTCTCATGAGATGTTCTTTGCTGGGGACTGCATGCACTAAGTAATTTTTCTGGATACAAGAAAGAAGCTGTCTTTCATCTATGCATCACTTAACCAAGGCAAAGAGAAATATGCTGAAAACTAGGATGTGATCAGAAGCTTATTTATTACACAACAACAAAGAGGGGACAAAAACTAAGCCCACCTTTCTTTGTCATTAAAGACAAATTAAAGAAGTGACATACCCCCGTGCTCTGAGATGTCATCCGTCAAAAGTTGGCAACATTGTTTGAAGCTGTAATGATCAAACTTGCTGTGACATCTTCATTGCCTCTAGGCTGCCAAAAATTCTGTTACTTTCTAAATTGGCAATAATATAACTGTTTAGAAACTCTCCAGGGAGGTCAACATTAAAACAGGCTGGAAGGAACCAAAGAAGCATATTCTTGAATTGAAAAACCTGTTCAAACTAGCGAATGCATAAAATAGTTATTTTCGTTGTGTAAAAGCAATTATTCTGAGCCATAATGTAGTAATAGTGTTACTCATTTGGTCAGCTGAGAGTGTGTTTAGCAGGCAGGGGATATGAGTCCACAGTATTCCCCACAGTAATTGGGCAAAGGGTGTTTGATGCAATACCTGACACTCAGGTTTCACATGTTAACTTGTAGTTATCCTATGAAAACTCAAAGTTTTTTTCACTCAGTGAAAACAGTTAATTCTTAGGAACACTTGGAATATCTTAGGAACACATGGAAAAATATATACCATTCACTAGGACTCTGAATTTCTCAAAGAGGAACAGTTTGGTAGGTAGATGTAGACACCATCATAAGGACAATAGTCTGGTTCGAATTCTTCAGACCACTTTTCCTGGTGATGTGCCAATTTTCACATACAAATATAATTTTTAGGTTCTATAAAAGCTTTAAGCAAGAGTGAAAGAGACCACTCTTTTAAAAATTGCTTTCATATTTTTTAAAGGTGAAACCTTGGAAAATACAATGATCAACATCTTTTATTACACTGTTATTGTATTTGAACTGCAGCTTTTTATATTTTAAGTTAATTCAAGACGTTTTGTCTGTTAATCCAAACTGTTTTTTCATCTTGCCACCTTTATTTAAAGTGATAGTGATAGGTGGAATTCTGAAGGAAAGAGATGTGTTTACCAAAACCCAGCTCTGTATAAGCAAGTGGAGGTCTTTTGTAAGACAGTAGCAATTTCTCTTTAATGCTGGTGAATCAAGATCAAATGTTTTTACCGAAAACTCTCCAGACAGAAGGGTCTGTCAAGGTACTAACAGCAGGATGCATGCATTTCTTTTCTCTCTTGTCAAATTCAAGACTAGTTTCAGCATAGAATTGTTCTGAAGAGTAGTAGCTGATGCCTTCCAAAGGCTGGAACAGGTAAATAATAAGACACTATCATATTGTGTAGCTGTATTGCTGGAGTTATCTGTGACAGGAGAAAAAGCAGTAATATATCTAATCAGATTTTCTGTACTTCTACAATATAATTTTCTGTGCTTACGCAGATGCATCAGAACAAAAACAGACAGACTGCAACTGTAAAATAAATTTCAGGTTCTTCTCATACAAGTGCCCAATTACCTGCTACACACTGACTTACTGGGGGAAGGAGAGAAAGATGTGTCACGTACATACATCCCATTCTGAACAGCAGTCAGCTAGTTGTGATAGATAAATGAAACATCACCAGCAACAGCTGAGGTAAACCTTGCACTCAAATTAATAGGATCATGCTGTGCTGTTGCTGCATGCTAAACTTGGAAAGTCCATCTGTGAGATTCTGGGAATGGCATAAACACAGGTCAGCACAAGCTGAATGATGGTGGTGCTCCATCTGTAAAGCTCTATTTGAAAGATAGTCACATCCCTCTATTTTGTAGTCTGCGGAGAAGTTTTACCCTGCTGTGCTACAGCCAAGGGATGTACCACCAATAGCAGCTTCATCATAACTTCCTACAGGAAGGGATTAACTACAGCTTACTCTTTGGCAAAAAAATAAGACTTTGGCAAGCTGGTGACCAAATATAGGCAAGAAAGGGACTAGGGAGTGAAGTGGAAGAGGAGCAGCCTGGAATGCAGGCACAAATGTGAGGAGCAGCAGATGGAAGGGGGAAGAAAGGGCATTTTCATGGGAAGGAGGAAGAGGTTGGGAGGAGAGCAGGATGGGACACAGATTGCAGGAGCAGGGTTGGGGTACAGCTAAGTTTGGGCTAAGGATAGCACTCTCACAGGACTGTGGACTGTGTAACAGCTATGGAGGAAGTATGGACTGTAAAGCAGATGACTGGGTGTGCTAGCAGAGAGTTAGAGCAATAGCAAATGGGGAGAGGGACGTAAAACACTGGTGTGAAGATGAGAAAGAGGTTGGGGAGGAGAACAGATAGAAATTTTTTTGTGAATGAGATGGGATCAATATTATGGGATGGGAAGACATGGAAGTCATGTCAAAATCATCAGAAGAAAGGTGAGGAAATCCTTGTGAGATTAGGGAGAATGAAGCACAAGAAGTTGCAGCGTGTGACGATCCCAGGCCTATAGGAGCTACAAAATGTGTCATATTCCCACAAAAACAAGTGTTTCTGATTTTTCTTTGCCTAGACAGCTCCAATCTGCTCTTGTCTTGCACGCACGACTCACTTCAAACTCGCAGTATCTCCAGAAGTGCAGATGGTCCTGAAAGTAATTGAGGATCCTTGCAGAGTGAATCCTAATGGAAAAATACCCCACTTTTATACTTTTTCTTAAACCATACAAAATATTATTTACCAGCTAATCCTTCACTCGGTCTGTTACTTACAGTAATGCAGTAAAAATCATGCAACTGGAGACCATCTGACTGTCAGGTTATATTTAACATGTTTAATGAAAATTTAATGTTCCTACAATTGATTTTTCTCTCAGTGGCACTGAATTACTTATGAATAACCTCATCTCTACTTAAACAAATCATACTAATCTAATGACGGACAGCTAAACAAAGATCAAAATTATCTATAATACAACATATCACTGGCAACACTCTGAGCTTATATTTTGGGAACAAACAAGATCCAGAAGAAGTGGACAAGGGAGAAAGGAAGATGAAAGTGGCTTCCATCCTGGAGAGTGCAAAAAGCAAGTGAATGGGCTTGAAAGAAAAGGGTTGGCAAGTGCTCAGGCTAAAACTAGGGACTGCATTCCCCTGGGCTTCATTTCTCCCGCCTACATTTTTCTTTCTCCAGTGCCCTTGTTCTTTCTCTTAACTTTCTTTCTTACTCCTGAATAATCACAAAATGAATGAAAGAGTGAAAATGTTGGATTTCTTCTGGAGAGAGAGAATGCACCTGTTTCAGTGCCTTCCATTCATGAATTGTTTTTTACATGACTGTGCAGTAGAATGGACTTATTTCATGGGATGGAACAGAGATCCAGAGCAAACATGTATCAAAGGATGGAGTATCCTGACTTGCACTGATAAATACCTTGTGTTCTCAGCCCTTTACAGGTAAAAGGGGAAAAAGCCCACACCTTTCCTAAGGGCTTTAATTTTCCAGTGACATGACTTCTACGTTCTCTGGGGGTTTGGAGGCACCAAGGACAAGTTGGTATTAATTCCATTAAAGCTGCTTCCTAGATATGATTTCTATTAGAAAGCTGACTTAATACAAGGATATATAGCAATGAAGAAATAAATTGCTCTGAGTCTTCACTGAGGCTGTTGATTCCCACCCTTGGGAGCTGCCGCCCTCCTTGCCATACTGCAAGTCCATGGGAGGATCACTCCATACCAGTATGAAAGTAGTAGTTTTGGAGCATACTACACAGATGCCAACTGGTTAAATTGCTAAAATGAAAGCTTACTTTAAGGCAGGTTACTGTGAAACACTAATCTGAATGCTAAAGATGAAGAGGGAACAAAAATTAGAAATAGTGTATTTATAGTAAAAAAATAAGACAAAGCTAAGTCAATCAGACATTAAGCATCATTAGGGCAGAAGTTATTATGCACACAGAGTGCTTGGAGAGAGTTGTTTACATTTTTCATAATGAGCTAGTTTCAGAAGATGAAACAGGACTTTAACGTCTGGATTAATTAGGGTTCACTTTACACGGGAATGCAAAAGCCAGCAGTCAGTGTAATACATCCAGAGAACCACCAATCACTGAGCAAAGTCCTCCCCTGTGACAACCCATTCTCCGCTTGTGTCTCTGATCAGTCACGATGCACAAAGTAGGACAACTGTGCCAAATGCTTCAGAAGTGGCTCAAATAACTCAGGTTTCAGTCAAGTACTCACTTGTGTATTAAACAATGAAAAAAAAAAGGAGAAGAGTGACGAAGAATTAGTTCATCAGAAAAGACATTTAATGAAAAAAAATTCTTACAAAAATTGTCTTTCCCATTAAGAGCAGAACAGCACTGCAACATATTTTTCAGAAACACCAAGCTTAAATTCTGATATGTGATGGTAAAACTCTAAACTGTGATTTCTGCACTAGTGAATATCAATCCATTATATATTGACTAATTAAATGTCCTGACACTTAAAATCCTTGTGACTTATTAAACGATAATTTCTTGAAGTATGATTCTTTATGGATTATCAATACAAAACCAGCTCTTTAAAGCATTGTTCTTACAGCTGATTACAGAAACAAAAGACAAAGAGACAGGAATTCCATTGAAAAGAAAAAGTCGAAGTGCTTTCCAGGACAGCTATGCTGACCCTTTAATACATCAATATACATTTTATAATAGCATAATTGTCAAAAATATGACAATTTATGATTTACATTATAATTATAAAATTAATTCCAATTTTATTATAAAATTAATTCTACTATCTCCCAGCTAAAAGCTAGAATGGAATTTAAAATAAGAAAAAAGGAATAAAAGAATAGTGGGGGGGGGGGTTAAATTTGTTTATGAAAAGATATTTTATCAGAGAATGATGGTATGAAAAAAATAATAGAGTAATTGAACCAGAAAATTTTTACTGCAAATTCAACATATCTGTGGTAACATGGCTGTGGTACCCCTGTTTGCACATCAGTTCAGAATGACATCTCCAAGAATCAGCCTTTCTGTAGGAGTTTAGCATTACAAAGATCTGCTGTGTTTTACCAGTGAGATCTTGAAATATTATCTGGTCAACAAAATGCCATAAAAGTAGTTATGGGCTACCTCAAAGACTATAATCACCTCCAAAATGCAAGATAACCAGTCAAACTTCAAACTGCAATTATTGAAGACAAGTTTTATAAATTGGTGTTAAATGAGAAAACAGAAATATGTGAGGATAAATGAATCCCACACTGGCATCTGTACTGCTATGATTTAGCTCTAACAGAAAGACATTTTGTTTAAAAGTATGGCAGTGCACATAGGTCTTCAGGAAGTATCACAACAAACACTATTGGAATAGAAAGCTTTCCAAGGACTGGAAATGGACATACAGGTGTGTTTCACTCAGCTTGACACCAAACATTACCATAGTCTATATTAAAAAAACATAATACACAACTGTGAGGAGCTGTTGACACCCTTGAAGGCAGGGAGGCCCTGCAGAGAAACCTTGACAAATCAGACGACTGGGCAATCACCAAACATTTGAAGTTCAACAAGGGAAATTCTGGATTCTGGGATGGGGCAACCCTGGGTGTTTGTACAGAATGGGGAATGAGATGCTGGAAAGCAGTGAAAGGAAAGGGACCTGGGAGTCCTGGTCAATGGCAAGTTAACTGTGATTCAGCAGTGCCCTGGCAACCAGGAGGGACAACTATGTCCTGGGGGACATCAGGCACAGCATTGCCAACTGGGTGAGGGAGAGGATTGTCCCGCTCTGCTCTGCACTGAGGTGGCCTCACCTTGAATATTGTGGCAGTTTTGGGCACCAAAATATAAGAAAGATATTAAGTATTAGAGACTGTCCAAAGGAAGGTAATAAAGATGGTGAAGAGCCTTGAGGGGAAGCCATGTGAGGAGTGACTGAGGGTGCTTGGTCTGTTCAGCCTAGAGGAGACTGAGGGGAGACCTCGTTGGAGTTACAACTTCCTTGTGAGGGGAAGAGGAGGGGCAGGCACTGATCTCTGCTCTGTGATGACCAGTGACAGAACCTGAGGGAACAGTCTAAAGTTGTGTCAGGGGAGGTTTAGGTTGGATATTAGAAAGAGGCTCTTTACCCAAAGGGTGGTTGGGCACTGGAACAGGCTCCCCAGGGAAGTGGTCACAGCATCAAGGCTGACAGAGTTCAAGAAGCGTTTGGATGATACTCTCGGGCACATGGTGTGACTCTTGGGGATGGTCCTGTGCAGAGCCAGGAGCTGGACTTGCTGATTCTTGTGGGTCCCTTCCAACTTGCATTCTGTGATTCTGAGATTCTGTGTTCTGTGATACCACTGTCTGAAGAAAGGTTGTTTTGAAGTTCTACCACTAAAAAGAAAGTAAATCCATATTGCAAACTTAAGACCTAACCAAAGAATTATTAAAACTAACTCAGAAAGTTCTTCCAGAATTGAGAAAAGATAACATCTGTAAGCAATAAAAGATAATGCATTTCAGTCTGTTTCACAAATGCATCTAATTTGAATGTGTGTCAAATGTCCTAAGACCTAATCAAGCTATTAATCGACTCTTCAATGTTCTTATTGCAACACCATCAGTGTCACTGCTCAGAATTAAAACTATATAAATTTCCTTGGCTGACATGGAAATTAATGAAATCCCAATGAAAGTGGACAGGTTTTATCTGAGTTCAAAAAGGATGTTTGCAATGGGTTGTAAAGCTGGAAATTCTAAACAAAATGAGCAGCAACCTCTAATGTTTATCAAGGATCTTAAAAAATTCATACTGGAATCATAAAGATCCAGTAGAATAAATTTCAAGCATGTTTTTAAGAAAAACATATTTAAAATGCTGGATATGCTAGTTGTTGGTCTAAAATCTGAGACCTACACAGTCCAAAACTACACTGAAAAAGGTAAATCTATATTTATGCAATTTTCCCAGGGATAACCATTTGGGCAAAGATAGCCATTGCTGTCATAATCACTAAAAAACTACTATCCATGATTTCCGATAATAATTTTTCATGAAATATCCCTATAGCACAAGTACAAAGTGAATTTTTGTGATACATTAACAAGCACTGTACTCTGTCTAATACTAACCTGGAGCACATATAGGCAGTTTTGCTTTCCTCTTCTGCAAATACTTTGTGTATCATCTCAGGCACAAGTCATGTTTTTCCTTGATGTATACCTCTCAGTCCTCAAAGGTAAAACTGAATAGTGCTATGTATCAGCACTACGAAACTCATACATTTAATAATGTAAAAAATTAAACACCACACAAAATAAAAAGGACAGGTTGCTCACATCATCATCTTAGAAAAACGTAGGTTCAACTCATTCTATCAATAGTCTAATTTTCATTATTTTAACCAGAGGAAATTAAATTCATACCATGTGAAGTTTTCATCAGATATAGTATAGGATCAGAATTTTAATGCCCCACTGAAGGATGAGGAACTTTAAAGCTTGTTCACTGAGTCATAGCTATAAAACCAGAAATTAAGCAGATTTTGGCTATTCAAAAATGCTTAATAATGAGGCCTATTGGACAACAGAACTGTCTGCTATGAAAAATGAAAGACCTATGCACCAATATGTTTCAAAACAATATGAAAAAATATGCAAAAAAAAAAGAATAGGATTGCTTTTTATTAGCATGAAAAAGATGGGGTGGATTAGATTGATCAGCTTTGACTTCTGTTTTCAGAACACTCTCTTCACAATAAGAATTGACAAGAATCACAAAGAAACGTTGGAGAATAAAGAAATGATCAAAGCTGTTTAGTTTTGTGAAAGGGTGGTTGGCAGAACGGCATCTAGAAGAGATGAAGCATTCCTCAAAACCTTCAGAGATAGAATTTTGTTGTGGACAGTTCTGAAGGCAGTCACACATGCGTGGGAGACTGTCACCAACCGTACGTTACAGCACATCTCTTCTGTAGTAGCAGGAGGGAGCAGTAATTTCCCTTTAATTAGACACTTAAAAGTTTTAGGCATACTTTTGCAATATTTCAAGAAAACCAACAGGAACATCCTGTGCTGTTCAGTCAGTAACATATATACAATTCTATATTAGAAACTAGTAGGGAAATGGAGTTAATTCAGGAGTTCTGCTTTCAGAAGCTAAAACAAAAGCAACTTCTCTTTCTAATAGCATAGAATAGAAAGACATCAACGACCCCTTTCCTTGCAAAGAACCAAAAATAATGCAAAATATCTCAGTGTTTCTCCTTGTTGTAGAGTGGTAGTAGATTAAAAAAAAAAAAAACTTTTGTCATTTTTTTCTTTTTCATGGAAGGGTCATTTTCACTTCATGGGTAAAACTTTTCATACAGGTTCCAGAATGAAAACACTCCTGCTTCACATGCAAATTGGATAATCCTAGACACCCGATTAACAAAACCATGGTGTTAAGTCAAGCAGGAAATGGGTTTATAGTTCTGAGGTCGTTGTTTGAATGAAAGATTTCCCCAATGCAAGTAGAGAAGAAAGCTTGGGATGAGTGTATGTTATACAATGATGTCCCAATACACAACTTCAGGTTCTGCTGAGAGCTACAGCTTGTACAAATATCAGTTGCATTCTCTGTGAACATTCTCCATGTGTACACAGCACTGCTCTCTCCATTGCTGCGATGTGCAAACATCAACAATTTGACAAACAAAGCTCTTAATTATGAAAAATCAGAGCATTCAATATCATAAACAGAACTATAGAATTCCTCTTCATAAGATAAAAACAGAAATTAAGTAGACATTGCAGAATAAATAGTAGTTACTCAATGCAAAATTTTCATTTAATAAGAAGGGTTTTAAAGTTGAATGTGTGGAAATTTGTCATTCTAGACTGAGTGAGCCATGCAGTTTGTTTCCCTCTGGAAACACAGCATGGTAATGATCTTCCAAATGGCTGAGGGACAAAAGGATAAGTTATATAGCATTAAATCAAAGAATGAATGGGGCCAGCAGCCATCATGTTTTTTCCTGAAGAAATAATCCATTTTATGCATCTTGTTTTCTTTCTCCTTTTCCTTCTCCCAATAACTCATACCTACTTGAACATGGCCCATTATCCTGTAAGGTTTAGTCCATATAATGTTAAAAGCAGAGTAAATAAAATGGAACAGGACAGGGACAGCTGAAGGGACTCACCTTTTAGGTAATATATTCTGCCAGCATCTGTGCCTGCCACCACTGCCCCATGTATGCTCTGCAGCTTGCAGTCAGCATTACAGAATGGCTGTAACAGCTCTGCACAGTCTGAGCCAGTCCTGAGATCACTGAGGTCTGCAGCTGGTTGGGTAATCATAGGATGGAAATGGTAAACTGCTGTTCTAGTTCTTGGGACACAGAAATGAGACAGCATTTGCACTTCTCCTTACAGCACATCCTCTCTCATCTACTGTTTTCTGTCAAGAAAATTTTGCTGTTATGTTCCTAAAGGTCTACCTTTTTTTTTTTTTTTTTGGATGTCAGGAGTCTGGTTTTCCTCAATTTTCATTGTATCCATTAATAGACTCACCAAAAGAACAGCTTCATTTTTGCTCCCAGTGTCTGGCAAGGGTGGACTGAGGGACTACAAAAGGAGTGGTGAAAAACCTTGGTCTTCCTTCATGGCTTAGGAGGCTGGTAAATGCTCAAGCTGTCCTAGTGAGACAGAAATATATCACATGCTAACTGAAACATGTAATGCCAGAGAAAACTGGGAAATGTTACCAGTCCATTCACCAGTGAGGATGAAAAGACCCAAGGGAGAGAGTTCTTTCAGAATTAATACAGAAGTTGTTCACATTTTACAGCAAGTGTTCACTGAGACTCCTATTAAGCCTCAAGTTAGAATTATAATGTGAAACCAGACACAAAAAGATCTTCCTTTTTGTCTTTATGTTACAATACAGGAAGTCCCTTGTCACTATCAGTGAAGTTGTATCATTACAGCTTTTCTCTGGACATGAAGGACATTCTCCATATTTTCCACTTCAGAAGAATTTTGTTATGGAGAGTGGAAGGGATCAGAAACAACAGACAAGGCTTGTGAGCAGACCTTGCTTTTTGCTGGATTTTACAGCCTGGCACAGCACCTTCTTTTATTAAAAATGTCTCAGGGCCACTGGCCCTGGTATTGAAGAGGCAGTTTCATCCATTGGTGTGCACAATGCATATGTAGCCTTGAGTGTCCTTGCAGCTTTGGGCAGTCAGGTTCCATCTGGTTAGCAGAGTCTGAGGTGTCCTGTGGTTTATAAAATAGTGAAGACTGTAAGTGTGAAAAGGTGCCAAACCGATGTTGCCTGAACTGACAGGCCTGGTCTTCATCTCAGCTTCTTTTTCTCTTGGGGAAGAAACATAGTCCAGAAACTCAGCAGTGAAAATACTAGAAGGAAACATCAGTCCTGAGTGAAAGGCTGCAGTGAAGTTGAACAGGAAAAAAAAATTACAGGAGAAACCATGGCATGAAGAAGAAATAGTGCAAAACAATCTCCATAAACAATGTCAAGATGGAGAAAAGAGAAGAGATGCAGAGTCTTGAGTCAGTCAAAGATTAACCTGGGGGTTGTACAGCAGGCTGCAGTGGGAAATCCAACTGATATTGCTTCATGTGGTGTTATCATATTGGTAATTATGGCAGCTTTGAAGACTAACTAATCGTGACTATCACCAGTCAGAGAGCCTGTCTGTAGTTGGCCTGATGGGACAAACTTACAAATCTGGGCTATTTAACTGATCTGTACAAATTGTTACAGACAGTGTAAGTCTTGTATTTTAAAGGTTAAAGGTCCAAATTACATTGGGAAATCAAGCATTATTACATGACCCAAGATGAAAAGAGAGAGTAGAAAATCAAAGCTGATAAAGTTTTCTGATTTCATGTGGCTGAAACCATGACTAGCTAAAACGCAGGATGGTAGATCTCTTGCATCTCTCACTTTCTAGTCAATTGCCCCATTAAACAAAAGGGTCATATGTTCTTCAAAAAAAGCTCTTTCACAGAAAACCAGCAAGAAAGGGTGAATGAAGATCAGCATCAATCAGTGTGTGCTAGTCTTGAGTATGTTTGGCTTCTAGGATCTATAACTTCCTCATGGGCCACCTGTTTTAGTCCAGTTTTTTTGGGCTGTCACTGAGCTGCAAAATGCAATGTTTCTGATGTAGAAGTGACTTCACCTTGCCTCTGCATGCGATTGGATCTGCTTGAAGTTATTTCAACAGAGGAAATCTTGACCTCAAACCTCCTTGAATATGGCATTCCAAATCTAAGTCTGAAATTTTCCTGCAGGAGACAAAAAACAAAATTCTTTTAATAATTTAACAAGAGACAGGTTTTACCTGTGTTCAAATTCCACTGTCATGAGAACTGCAATCTTCCTTTTCTGAGACAGTTGAATATTCTATATATTTTAAATAGGTGCTGCAAAGTGGCTAATTTTTCATTTGGAAAGTTCTCAGTGGTTGCTGACATTTGCTAATTAGGGCTGCTACTTTGTCAATCGCACCAGCAGTTTCTGAACTGCATGAACTGCTTCAGTCTGAATCCTGTAGATGGGAATTGTGACATAAATATTTTCTGGAATAACACAGAGGGCTACAAGTCAAACTTACAATAAGCCACACAATTCTTCCCAAATGATGCCTGTCCCACCTGCCTGAGTCCTAGGCCAGCACACCTCTGGGACACCGCTGTACCCCAAATACCACCTTCTTGAGCAGAGAAGGAAGGACAGAGGGAAACTAGATGTTGTTGTGAGCTGAGTTTTAAACTGTGGTGACAACAAACTCACAACCCTTGGTGCAAACCATACTTGTAATGCAAATTCACCAGATGCTTATAAAATGAGAACCTCCTGCTGTATATTCAAAACCCAAAACTGAAATTGAAAAACCCTGTTAAGATGCCTGTACATAAATATGAGGAATATGTTCAAATAAAAATTATTTGAATTCCAGAGAGGTTTCCATTTCATCAATAATTCATGAATTTGTAAATTCATCATTTGTAATACTTAAATGCTTCCTTGAAACTAAGTAGCTTTCATGTCTCTAGTTAAATATAGTGAGTGCAGGTTAATGTAAAGCTCTCTGGGAATCTATATTGACCCTTATTTCTTTATAATTGCTTCATATTTATAGAAGAACAGCTGAACTACATCTTTCAATTTTGATTTGAAGCTTTGGAACCACAGTATAGCTTTTGGATTTAAATCCTCAGATGATGCCCACAATATAGTGGGTGAAATGTCAGGGGGGAAATGAAAAACTTATGACAGAATAAGGGATTTGCTAAACAATTGGAGAGGATAAAATGTGCAACATTGTTAAGAATAAGGCCCTTGTCTTCTGTGAATTGAAGTTGGCTGGAGAAAGGCAATTAATTACAGAGCAAACTGGAATGTTTCGAGCAATGCCTAACTTGTCTCTGAATTACAATAGAAAAAGGAAGAGCAATCCCATGAATTTAGCTGGCATCAGATAGTCCTGCTCTCTGTGAAAACCTGAAAGCTTTATGAGACTTTTGGTGATTTGACAACACCAGGAAAATCCTGCCAGCCATTTTTATACAACCTGTGGTTTTGTCTTTCTGATTATTACCATGACTTTGATTCTGTTCTTACCGTGAATTTTGCATTTCAAACAGAAAAAGGGATCAGTCCTGCAGAAACTTGTAAATCTGATAATCTTGTAAAATGCTAGAGGAGAAGGCAATCTTAAAGCTAAGCAAGCATGTGAGCCTGGGCTGGCACAAAGTCAAATGCTACAGCAGGTGGTGGTGGTGGCTTCATGGAGGAGTAGAACCTACATGACACACAGACCTTCTGCAGTAACAGGGCTCGTGTCAGACTCAACTACCTTCAACTTCCCTATTACTTTCATCATGTCATCTGTCATAAGGTCAGATCTTTGCCTGGTAAAAGTTGCTCCATCTCTTATGAAGGTAATGGAGCAACTTCATCAACTTTTGATTGCTGTCCTCTGCTGGAGAGAGAAAGAAACACAAATATATTAAATAAAAATTTCCTATTTTTAAATCCTTTCCCTGAAGGTTTCAGTGAAACACAATCTTACAGTGACCATGTGATCGTATCTTAAGAGTTTGCTAAACCTGTAGGTACACTGCAAACACACTTGCAGTGGAAAACTAATATTAACAAGTTATTCTCATAAAATCTTGCAATTCTACTTCTGCAAATTCCTCCGTCCAAATTTCTATTTTTTAGAGAATAGTGATGCAGTTAGGATGGGTTCAGATACTTTGAATTGCGCTGATGACACTGAACACAGATGTAGTCCTGCAGGTTTCCCAAGGCATTGGGGATGTGAACAGATGTTCTTCATTCTGGGAAAGGACTTCTTGTTGAGCTGGTTTCAGTAGATCATCTCTCTACTCAAAAAAAATATATCAGCATTCGGGAGGTTTCTTTCATATTTCTGAGTCAGCTTTGCCATGCTATACTTACAAAAAAGAAAATTAAAAATTTAAACCTTTTTCTAATGACTAAAAATTAACATCTGGTAATATTTCAGTGTCCTTGCTTGTCTGACCTTTTGTCAGATCAAGACTGGTGTTACTGACTGTGGTAAGTCCTCAGGGTGACAGAATCACTCAGTTTTATTTCATGATTTCCATGCTTTAAGAACTTAAGATTTTTAATCTGACAAGAGACACTGAAGCACATCTGAAGAGTTAGAAAAGATTTTTGCAAATCCAGAGAAATTTAATCTGTCACTTTGATTTTTGGAAGGAGCTAAACAACATATGCAAGAAAGAACCCTAAAAGAAACCACCTAGGGGGAATTTGTGGAATTATTATTGCTTTAATTTTTCTCCAGTTGTGATTTATAGTGGCCTACTTTTAGTTTTTAGACATTACCAATAACATATGTATTAGTCTTATTAAAATGGGCAGGAGATTTGTTTGTTATGTGTACATATTTGCATAATTAATTTCCCAAGAAACTGGGAGATGTGTTGTCAACTCATCATTCCCATCATTCTGACTATTATCTTAGACTGCCATTTTATTCATTTATTTGCTGCTAAAATGTTCCAAACAGAAACTACGTATTTTGTTACAAGATTAAAAATACTCATGAAACCAAGTATTACATTTTTTTAAAAAAATATTTTACTCTGGATGCATAAAATCTATAGACATTTCATATTGGTTATGATAAACATAAAAAAATTAAAATAATTAAGTAGATGTAAGTGATTACACAACAAGAAGACTTATGACACTTATGGTTTTCAAGCATTGAAAGTCTTTCTCTTCTCTCTCTGAATTCAGAGAGATTTTAGGAACTTAATTTCACCAACATTTTTGTTACATTCAGTCACAATTGTGAAAAAATATGGGAGGACAGAGCAGACAAACTGTCAACATGATCAAATAGTCCTTATTCCTTCAGAAGCCAGGCTAAAACCAAAATAATTCAAACAGAAAATTCAGAGAAAAAATTGTAACACAAAATCAAAGTTTTGGAATCTATGCTGCAGAAATAAAGATAACTCCTGTAATTTACCCAGCCTCGCAAAGAAAATTTTATTCCAATAGTGGTTTTGTCTTTGTTACTCCCTCACAATTATTCGATCTTCATATAAATTAATTTGGCTAATTCTCCAGTGAGACCACATCTGACATTTTTTCACTAATGTATTTCCTGCTGAGCAGTAAGACAAGCACATCAGAACTATCAAGAAAAGAATATATTTTAAACCCCAGCCAATGACTGTCAGTATTTTAGATTTCTGCCTGGATGCGAAATGGAGTGGAATTCTTAGAGTACTTAATTCTTTGACATTTTTGCCTCTTGCTTCGGTGGCCATTACCTTCTTTCTTTCTCAAGTCTCTTGTTTATTTTGATTAGATAATACAGTATTTTTGAATGCACTTTAGTGCACCCTACAACCTAGAATAGCTGATGCAGAGTATTGGCCTCGTTTTACTTGGATGTGCTCCAACTGAGCTGATCACCTCAAATCACCCTATGGTCACTAAAAATCTGGTCAGTATAGTAAAGTAAGCCAAGGGTGATTCAGCCTTTGTTAAAACAGGTCAGATGATTCAGACCTTAAAAAACATACCTGTCCCATGACAGTAACATTCAATGTTGATTTTTAAAGTTTATGTCTTTAAAGCATTTATCTAAAAATGTGTGAGAGGAATTTTACCACTTCAGGAAACTCTAAGAATGCCTTGGATGGGCTAGGCTAATACATTTTCATGGTGTGTTAATCAAGAAAACATAATTCTTAGTGTGACTTATGTATTTCAACACAGATGTGGAATTTTTCTCAAAATGCAAAATTTAGCACTTTCTTTGTGATTTTCTTTATGTTGAAAAGCAATTAGGGCAACCTCACTACAAATGTACAATTTGACTATTAATTCTAGGTTTTCTGAGGCCTTCAAACTACTGACATAATGTGTATTGTAAAATTACATAATCCAATTTCTTAAAATTATATATATGATTTCTTATACTTGGATTATATACCAATTTCTATGAAAAAATACCTTTCTGGCATCATATAAGATGGTCCTAATAGAAGGAATCTGTACTTTTCAGTAGTGCCATCTTCACAGTCACAAGGGAGACTGACAGGTTATCTTTATGCCAACTTGGAATCCACAAATAGATTTTCTATGAAGTGAAACCTAGACACACATATTTTTCTCTCAAGATTTTTTCCCCTACATTCTTCTCAACTTGCTCTTATCCCACTGTCAGAGGATATAGTGGGTGTAGAGGGCATAAACGGGGGTTTTTTTAAGTTATCAAATGCGTGTTTTATGAGAACAGATTGGTTGAAAGGAATTTGACTGTTTATGTTACAGAGTAAATACATAAAATGTAACAAAATGGCAGATGAAATTAATGCAAAGTGGTACATGTGTGGGAAAAAACCAGCATTATAAATAAACACAGATAGTCTGTATATTGCAGATTGCAATGTGGGAAAAAGATGTCAGAGATGTAGTTGACAGTTTTATGAAAATAACATCTTCATACTGAACAAGCAGTCAAAAGAGCAAAACAAATGTTAGGAATCGTTAAGATGCACCAAGCAATCATGCCCACCACAAAACCCAGAAAACATGATTATGCCACATGCAGCTTAATGGTTTGCCCACTCTATGAGTATCTGAGTACATTTCTGGGGTCACTAGAAACGTATAGGGAACTCTAAGGAGTAGGAGGAAAGGCAACTAGTGAGATCAAAGATAAGGAATGGCTTATGCTTATGTTGATTAAGGCTCTCTGTATAGGAAAAAGGATGATTAAGACAGAGATCTATAAAATCATGAATTATTCATAATTTGTGTGAACAGGAAACATTTATTAATTACTTTATGAAAGAGCTAAAGGAGGTCTAAATAAAATGGGCAGGTAGCAAGCTGAAAGCAAACAAAAAGAAGTACTTTTTCATAGTGCATAATAAAACTGTGAAATCATTGTCATTAGATATTATTGGATTAGCCAGATTGGAAGAGACCTTGAAAGATCATCTAGGCCAACCTGTTGTAGGAAAATGAAATTATGAAATTATTTAATCCTGAAAACCTCCAGTGATGGAGACACCACCTCCCTTGGGAAGTTGTTCCAGGAAATGGTTGTTCTCACTCTAAAAAAAAATAAATAAATCTTATAGTAGGTTGAAACCCCTCCCAGCGTAACTTGTCTTCAAGTTACACTGGGAGAGGCTCTTTGTGAAGAGAGAGCCTCCATCCTCTTTGTAGTCACCCTTTAAGTACTGGAATACTGTGAGGAGGTGCCCCTGAGTCATCTCTTCCCCAGGGAGAAAAAATCTGTCTCCTTGTCATGGTTTGACAAGGAGGGGCCAAGGTCACCCCCTCCACATTCCTTTAATCGTCCCGGTCCAGCTTCCCAGGATGCCTGAGCTTTTCAGCTCCTCTCTGCAGTGCTGTAGCACTCCACGACTCTTTCAAGTAAGAGTCCATCATCCTCCTTTTTCCTAGGAGGGGTCTCCAAGGAGTTTGGGATTTGTTTTGTTCAGTTCTTACCCCAAATTTCTCTCTCTCTCTGTGTAGAGCTTAGTTCTCTCTCTGCTGCTGGCTCTCTCTCTCTCTCCTTCCAGGAGTTCTCTCTGTGTTGCTGCCTGCCTGTAGTTGCTGGTTGGTCTTATCTCTTCTGGCTCTCTGCCACCGTTTCTTCGGTCAGTGCAGTCCTGCCGCTGCTCCTGCTGCTTCTTACAATAGAGAAACTCTTTCAGCTGTCAGCCGCAGGTACTTAGCCCAGCCTTATGCTGTTCCAAGTCTCTGTAGTCCCCCCCAGCCGGGGGTTGGGGGGCCAGAGCCCCCCAAGGGGGGCTCCTGCCCTTTTTTCCTCGTGACCTTACAACATGGCTACTTCTTCTACAACAACTACAACTACCTTCTCTTCCATTCTGCTTGTGATATGTTTATATTTTGCAAAAGCGCTCATTGGGTAAAAACCTCAAGGGTCACCACCCCCTGGGGTTTTACCATTTTATAACTTCAGGGGGAAAACTGTTTCCCCCCACCACACTCCTTCAGTGTTTTCTCATAAGACAGATTCTTCAGACCTTTGATCATCACCATGGCCATCTTTTGGTTCTTTGCCAGTCTTCCCATGTCTTTCTTGATGTCTGGGGATCAGAACTTCACAGAGCATTTTGGATGTGGCCTGACAGTGCAGAGTAGATTGGGATGATCACAGATCTCTCTCTCCTATTAATGCCCATGTGGCTGCAGCTCAGGTTCTGATTTGCCTTTTTTGATGCTATGTCTAATATTAAAACAAAAAATGGGTTAAAGAAGTGGGTATTGGGTTTACGCGGCTAGGTTTTGGTAGCAGGGGTGGTTTCTGTGAGAAGTTGCCAGACACTTCCCCCATCATCAACAGAGCCAATTGCAGCCAACTCCAAGACGGATATGCTACTGGCCAAGGCCAAGGCCATCAGTGATGGTGGCACCACCTCTGGGATAATATATTTAAGAAGGGGGAAAAAAGTCCCTCTGCTGTTGCAATTATAGCCAGGAGAGAAGAGTGAAAGTATGCTAAAGAAACAACACCAAGGTCAGTGCCAAAGGACAGGGGGAAGGTGCTCCAGGTGGCAGAGCAGAGATTCCCCTGCTTGTTGAAGACCATGGTGAGGCAGATGTCCCCCTGCAGCCCATGGAGGTCCATGGTGGGCACCAGGTGTCCAGCCAGGGTCAACACACTGCACCCTCCTTCATCTTTACATTATGATTATTAATATAAGGAGAGACATAGTGTTTTGACAGGATGGTTATAATAATGACTGGAGCTTTCCAGTACTTGCTCATTCAAATTTTGCCAGCTTTGGGATTTCCTGAAAATTGTGGTTCTTGGATAACTGTTCAGTGCTCTGCGCTCAGTATTTTGGTATTTCCAATATGGTTCCTGAATTAGAGTAACAGAAGAGAGCAGATCAACATTATGAGATGTCACAAGTGAAGATAGCCTTTACACTTATATCAGAATGGCAAAGAAGACATATACTGAAGTTTTCTGTTCCAGCTGAAAGAATCATCTCTCTCATGGTCAAAAGTAAAAGATAGTGAACAGAAATGCCAAAAAAATAAAAGAAATCATGGTAGACATGAAAACCACACAGGGGTTAAGTGCTCAAGAGTATATGGGCTCTTGTATTGATTGCTAAAAAGTACTGAATCCTTAAGTGATAAATCAACTCAAATTGTACACAAAGGTGATGGAAAAAAAATCCCCAGATTCACAGATAGTGAGAGATAACAAATGCTTAGGCAGGAATGAATACAGAGTCCACAGCAGACGATTTCCATTTCTGTCCCTTGGAGCAAATTGTCCGACTTTAATTACCAAGAATTACTCTACCTCAGTGCATTTTCCAAAGCAAAGATTCCCTTCCACTGTCCTGAATCCTTGGAAGGATGGACACAGAACTTCATATCCAGATATTTGATCTCCTCAAGGTTTTAAAAGTCGTCAAGAGGCTGTCTGGGTGAAAGAGATCACTGTGAAAGATGTCACAGGCCCTCAGACCAATTTTAGACACTTTACATTTGTCCCAGTAAAACAAAAATTAGTCAATTTCATAATTTTTTATGGTGAAAATTGAAAAAAACCCCTACTAACCCACATTCACAAGGCTTTTAATTTTCACTCATTTTGCCTATGAGTTCCAGAACTTGGTTGTGTTCAGCTCAAATGCTTTTGTTTTAGTTGATTAAAACCAGAGAGTTTTAGAGGTCTTAGAGATTGCCTGACAAACTAGTTATCTCAGCTAGAAATTCTCATGAAATTGATATTTTATCATAGGTATTTTGAACTAAACATTTCTGATGTTCTTTCAGAGAATGACAGGGAATGATTTCTAAAACCAAAGCATCTCATCTTGGTACTTACTTGTCCCTCTTTCGTATTATTCAGGAAATTGCTGCCAAGAGTAAAAGGAGAGAAGCCTACACTAGTCTTAGCTCTTATATGGAAACGCAGGTCCTTCAGCTTTAGCTTAGCTGAAAACACTCTCCATAATACTGATAGATATTAGAATCAATGGAAATTAAAAATTATACTGGTAAGAGAAAATAAGTTCTTTTAACGTATCTGGATTAGATATGTATTTTTGAATTACTTCAGGTTTCATATAGCTACAGCTTGTTTGAAGAAGCAAGACTGCAAAAATATTCAGCCTTATGTTTATTTATTATAATCTTGTTTTCTTAGCACCCTTTATACTACTCCATTGTGTGTAAGCATTAGAATTGCCATATGATAGGTGTGGAATCAGCATTGCATAGCTGTAAGAAAAGGAAATTCATGAAAGAAATTGCAGTTTAATGTACATTTCACAATGGAAAATATCTGAGAGCCATTTGTCAAAGAAAATTAGTAATGCTCTTATCACTCTACATTAGCCACCTTTCCTGGTAAGCCCTAATAAACACCATAAACAAAAGCTCCATGCTCTATTTCAGACAAAGAGCTCTTTTCCAGCCAAAGATATGATTTCACATTAAACACTAGCATTGGAATGGTGATGCAGTTTTTTTGTCCTCAGGTACTTATCTGGAGTTTGCACCCAGACTGACCATTTTTAATAGTGATGTTTTCTTCCTTTATCTAATCTCATAGCAGTTCAGTTAATAGAGAGGTACCTTTCCATTAATCTATTCTTTTAGACAATACCTTAGATCAGATTTATTTCTTTACAGATTCATAAAATGGTTGCTCCTCTGAACTAAATAACATTTTCCCCCCATGAGGGGCTCCAGCTCAGGGAGTTCAGTAGCAGCATTAGACATAACCCCCCTGACCTGAACCAAGCCATGCTGCAGTGCACAAAACAACCTCCTAAGTTCACAGGGATCACTCTCATCTTATACAGGAAACAAACAAAAAAAGGCGCAGAGCACATTTTACACACTTTCACAGGTTTCAGCCATTTCTGCTGATCTCTGGAGGCCTATCTAGAGTGCAGACTGCCTCACTCTCTACTCCTGCAGCCAGAAAGTGATGTTCAGAATGCAATATATAAAAAACTACAGAGATCTGAACCACTGACATTTTTTTGACTCTTAACTGCAAGATAGTCAAGAAAGGTCCAGTTTTTACTACCATATCCTACATTTACCATTAGTTTTATTATACTATGAATAACTCCAATGTGTCCTTTAGCATATTGCTCATCTAAAACAGTCCTAAAATGTGATGAAGACCACCACTTCTTCTTTTTTTTATTTTACCTTATAGAAGCTTTTACCTCCTTTGAATACTTCTGCCTATATTTCTTCGTATTATTTTTAGTGTAGCTTGCCATTGCACTAACAGAGCCATGGCAGATAATTGGGGTCCCTCTAATTTGATCCTCTGCTGTTACAAGCTGTCAGAGCTCTGTTCACCCTTTCTGAGTTGATGACATTGGATCAAGTTTTGTCCTTCCTTTCAGCTGATGTCACTCTCAGGACAACAGCTCTGACACACAGGGAGCTGCCTACCATCTCGTAGATGAATGTGGTGTACTTTAGCAGGAGCAATGTTAAGAGTGAATTCCCTAATAACTATGACAGAAAATATGCATTCTGGAAAAGTTGACCACATTGTGATTTTATTCTGTCCCCTTCCTTTTTCCTGTGCACTTATGGGAGTACAATTTTTACAGGCAGTTTTATACACAGTATTAAGACAATTATTTGTATCACTGATGAGTGTCCCTTTGAACATAAAAATTGGTATGTCACCTGTGCAAACAGCATTACCTCCGGAGATAAGTAAGGGTAAGTATTTCCCACTGTGCTTCTACCAAAAGGAAGTATTATAATGGAATAAATAATAAGTTGTGAGTTTTTTTCCTTTTGCACCCTAGACTTAAACAATGTCAAAGTAAATCTTTCATATATGCTGCTTTTAAAGACATGGTGCTGCACTCAGTATCATTTACTAATTACTGTCTATCTTATTTCAACAGAAGAGTGAAAACAAAGATTTATAAAAAAAAGTTTTAAACATTTTTTTCTTTATTTATCAGAACAAAGTTGTAGAAGAGCTCTTTTACATAAATAAAATGCTGCAGGCCTAACTTGTTCTATTTCTCTCCCTCAATTTTATATTATTGATGGCATAATTTTTCATTATGCATTTTCCTACACTTCATAGGAATTCATGAAACATTTCTTATCTGAAAGAAACAATATGTTCTTCACACTACTTCCACTTATATTTTTTTCTCTCTATCTACATAACTAAATGCTGAGTAAACCCATAAAAAATGTGTCCTCATTTCTAAGTCAATTTGTCTAACTATTCAGGGAGGTCTTGCATTAAGACCCTAAATAACCCTAAATTGGAAGAATACATTAAAAATATTTGCTTTTCATTTACTCATGTTTCTGATCTGCAAGGTAAGAATGAGTGCACAGTACAGATTTCAACATATGTGAAGGTTTAGGACAACCCAGCCTTTTCCACATTCCCTCTAGGACCCACATGAGCTCTTTTTAGCATTCACTTGGTATTTGATAGTAAGCCAAGTATTCACTTGCCTGCTATAGTTTCATTATCTTTAACTGCTAAAACCTAATGTAATTTTTTTATTTCTTATTAGTAACAATAAAAATGAAGGCTTTGCATCTTTTCCTACACCTTCATTAACAAATTATAATTTAGCTCTGGAATCATTAACTGCCTCTATTTTCCTCTGTAGTGGTAGAACGTACATACTATGGATATGGTAACCTCACTTAATTACTAACCTAATACTTAATCATCTGATCCAAACTACCCTCTGTGAGAGGTCAGAAGCAACTCAGAAAAGCAGTTCAGCCCCCAGATCTTACAGGTCTACCTCCTACCTCCTTTGGAAATGTCTGCATGAATTCAGAAAAACCAGGTGATAGGGAAGGTAGGACATGTTCTGGGATAGTTAACGTCCTACCTTCTCTTCATCTCTGTCAAGGAAGTGCAGCTGGGGCACAGTGCACGAGTTTTCTACATAATCCCTGTTGGGTTTTTTTACACTTTCTAAACAATTTGATATTGATGCTAAGAGTTTTAAAGACTTGAGACTGGCCTGGTCATGATCATGCTTCCTGATACAACACAAAATTACAACGAGATGAGCTTTTGAAACTTGACTTTAAAATAAAGAATGGAGACATGCCTTTTTTTTTTCCAAAAGAATTCTTAACTTAGAAAAACACTGCAATGTTTTGTCTTTTAAGAAATAAATATTAACAGTGATTATGCAGATATTATTTTCTTCTGTTCTTTTGGAGTTTTTCCTCTCATTTCCCATTTCCCCATTTTTCTGGCATATCTCTTTTCTTTGGGCCTTCAGTTAATCCAAAGGAATTTCCTCAATTTTTCAGTTCTTGATTTCAAGATAGAAAATGTCCTCTGTCATCAACATACCACCACCTCTGAAGAAACTTCTATGTTGTCAATCCTAATTTTCCTTGGTAATATGTCACAGGCATCACTTACCCATTTTAATACACCCTGGTTGATGTTAACTTATCCATTTACCTTGGTTCAGATATTTGACGCTTTAGAAAGAATAAATGCATTTGATGTTGGACTAAAATGAGAGAAAGTCCACAAACAACTCATTTTTTTAATCATGAAATAGATACTAAAGATCACTGTAAGAAGTCCTTTGACCTCAGTGCGTGAGCAAACACTTCTCTGAAGCTCCTGTGAAGCTTGATCTATGTCTGTGCACTGCCTACCTGTCACTAATATGTGCATTTGGGAACTTGTGCCTTCTGGCAGGCTGGCACCACACTTTGCCCCACTGTGAGCATGTAGAACAGTTAAAGTATTTTGCTGTAAAGCAGAGGTGCAAATTTGAGTCTTGTTTAGGGCATGTACCATGGACTTGTGCTGCGGAAACAGGCCATGGGCATGCCACCCATGGCTGTCAAGTCTGATTTACTGCTCTCTGAGGAGCTGCCAGGCATGGCAGGAATAGGAATAGCTTAGCTTCGGTGGTCTAACCTAGCTTTGAATCATAAGGACAAAGACTTTGTTGTATTTTTTTTTGTTATCTTTTAGTCTCTGGATATTTACCTTTATTAGGTAGTGTTCTGTGTGTGCAGGAGCTGGAGTAGACGGTAGGTGCAGAAGAAGTTAAGTTTTCTTCACTTAAAAAAAAAAAAAAAAAGATAAAACTCCAGACCAGTTTAATACTGTAGGTTTTGCTTCTGATGCTGGTAAGACTGCAATTTCCATTCAAACACTTTAATTTCTTGAAGAGTTATTTTTTTCTTAGCTTCCATGCACTTTTCTCCCTCTTAAAAAGCCACCTAGCAATTTCTCTTTGAGTTGCCAAAGGAATCTTTGAATCTCTCTGTTGTTCTGTTTGTCCTCTTCTCAGTCCTTATTTATGTCATTTTACTTTTAAAATACAGTGACCAGACACAGAAATATTTTGCTTGTGGTCACATTGTGCTGTTTGAATAATTTCTTCACATTTATATTTGTGTTTGACATCTCTGTGTGTAGACAGAAATTTTATTTTCCTGTATAAATGACCGTTAGCTACTCTGGCAGAAGGCTTTCAGCTACAGCTATTCTCATTCAGTCACTATTTTCTTGGTCAATGCTTTGTGTCTTTTGCACTTTCAAAGTGTGTTTCCTTTTCATTATTATTTTCTCCTCTAATCTTCCTGCGTAGTTATGTCTGAACTTTGAACTGCTGCTGCAATTTTACCTAATAATAGAAATGAGATGTGGAAATAGCTCTGTGTGACTAAGTCTAGTACCTGGTCTATTCAATTTACTCTGAATAATTTTACTTATGCATTCTGTACAGATAAAATATTTTGATACATCATGAAGAAAACTAGTATGTTTTCAGTGGAGAAAATCATGATCCATAGATATCAGAATGTGATGCTTTATGTAAAATGGTTGTATTTTCTCAGGTGCGACGTCCTTGGACTACACATCAGAACAGAAATACAGTCTAAAGCAAATTATAACATGTTTCTATTTATATGCACAAATTTTCCAGGAGATGTGGTCTCCGCATCATTGCTGCTTTTACTGAGAAGGGATGTTCATAAAACTATACATGTACTATCAAGATAAATAGAGGGTGCCTCTCAAATATTTATATAAGGAAAAACAGAGTGGTGATCACACACGCAATCTCTCATAAAACATGTGCATAAACTAAAAAAGCATATATGGATCAATTACTCCCCATCTCTACACATCTGTATGTAGAAGACTTTACCTCTTGTACAAGCAAAAGCCACAACAGTAGGCAGTACCAAGACAGTACTACTGAAATGTGATAAGTCTTTGTCTTGCTTAGGGCACCTTTAGATAGTGATATTGTTTAGAATGGCAACATTTATTGCTAATATTTCATTGTGGTATAATCAAAACATAGAATCATAGAATCATAGAATCAACTGAGTTGGAAAAGACCCCTGTGATCATCAAGTCCAACCCTTGATCCACTACCACCATGGTTACCAGACCATGGCACTAAGTGCCACATCCAGTTTCATCTTAAAAACCTCCAGGACGGTGAATCTACCACCTCGCTGGGCAGCCCATTCCAATATCTGATTACTTTCTCTTTAAAAAATGTCTTCCTAATATCCAACCTAAATTTCACCTGGCACAGCTTAAGACTGTGCCTTCCCGTACTACTGTTGGTTGCCTGGGAGAAGAGACAGACACCCACGTGGCTACAACCTCCTTTCAGGTAGTTGTAGAGAGTGATGAGGTCTCCCCTGAGCCTCCTCTTCTCCAGGCTAAACAACCCCAGCTCCTTCAGCCTCACCTGATAGAACTTGTGCTCCAGTCCCTTCACCAGCCTTGTTGCTCTTCTCTGAACCTGCTCCAGTCCCTCAATGTCCTTCCTGAACTGAGGGGCCCAGAACTGGACACAGTACTCCAGGTGTGTCCTCACCAGCACTGAGGACAGGGGAGGAATCACTTCCTTGGTCCTGCTGCCACACTGTTCCTGATCCAGGCCAGGATGCCATTGGCCTTCTTGGCCACCTGGGCACACTGCTGGCTCATGTTCAGCTTCCTGTCAATCCAAACTCCCAGGTCCCTCTCTGCCTGGCTGCTCTCCAGCCACTCTGTACGCAGCCTGTAGTGCTGCATTGAGTTGTTGTGGCCAAAGTGCAGGACCTGGCACTTGGCCTTATTGAACCTCATCCCGTTGGAATCATCCCAACTCTCCAGCCTGTCCAGGTCCCTCTGCAGAGCCCTCCTGCCTTCCAGCAGGTCAACACTCCCCCCCAACTTGGTGTCATCTGCAAGTTTGCTAATGGTGGACTCAGTCCCCTCATCCAGATCATCAATAAAGATAATAAACACGACTGGGCCCAACATTGATCCCTGGGGAACACCGCTAGTGACCAGTCGCCAACTGGATACAGCACCGTTCACCACCACTCTCTGGGTACCACTCTCAGGCTTTACTGAAGTCCAGGTAGACTACATGCACAGCCTTCCCCTCATCCACCAGGCAGGTCACCTGATCATAAAAGGAGATCAGGTTGGTCAGGTAGGACCTGTCCTTCCTAAACCCCTACTGGCTGGGTCTGATCCCTTTTCCATCCTGTAGCTGCTGTGTGATTGCACTTAGGATGATCTGCTTCATCACCTTGCCGGACACTCAGGTCAGGCTGACAGGCCTGGAGTTTCCTGAATCCTCCTTGCAGCCCTTTTTGTGTATTGGTGTGACATTTGCCAACTTCCAATCGTCTGGGACCTCCCCAATGAGCTAGGACTGTTGGTAAATGATGGAGAGCAGCTTGATGAGCTCTTCTGCCAGCTCCCTCATCACCCTAGGATGGATCCCATCTGATCCCATAGACTTGTGAGGATCCAAGTGGCTCAGGAGGTCACTAATTCCTTCTGGATTACAGGGGGGTTATTCAGCTTCCAGTCTCTGTCTACCAGTTCTGGAAGCCAGTTATCCTGAGGACAACCTGTCTCACTATTGAAAACTGAGGCAAAGAAGGTGTTAAGTACCTCAGACTTTTCCTCATCTTTGGTGACTCTATTCTCCCCCATGTCCAATAAAGAATGGAGGTTTTCCTTGCCCCTCCTTTTGCCGTTGATGTGTTTGTAGAAACAAAACATAACACCCTTTGGATATCCAGCTCTCTTCACAGTTCCAGTTAATTTCAATAAAAACAGTGTGTATTCCAGATCCAACCTTAGACTGTCTCTTTTGTCAATGGAGTATGGGCACTTCCTGGGTATTATACATGCTATAAATATTACACATGGGACCTATTTTTAACGTTTAATTTAGTATAAAATTAATTGCACCCTGGTAGTGCTTATTTCTGCCCATTCACCATAATAGGAAGAGAGGTACAGGTACAGATCTCAAATGTTAGTCCTACACAGTGTTTGCATCATGCTGTAAGCCTTTATGGGGAGACCAGGATGAGGCAAACATTGTGTGAGTTACTGCTGGGATATTCAAAGTGCTGAACTTGTTTTGTCTAAATGAACTACAAAAAAACCTCCTGTGCAGTACGTATATCTCCCTGATATGTGAAACCAGTGTATGTGCTTGCACCAGGGTACCGTTGAGACAGAGTGGTGGCTCAAACCGTGGCATGCCACCGTGGTTTCTGGTGTGATGTAGTGTGCAAATCTGCTTTTGAAAATGATGAGCTTTTCTGGTTTAAGTACAACCAGTAATAATCCAGTAGAGCTATGCTTTTTTTGTGTAATAAAATTTAAGTTACTTCATCCTGGTATTCCATTTCAGTACTCTTCCTGCATTGTTTACATTTTAAGCTTTGTTAGAAGGAGAGGTAAGTGTTGATAACAGGCAATTTACCACCAGTAAAGGCAATCTAGATGTAAGGTGCTATAAGTTCTCATTTTGAACAGGATGAGGGTTAATTAAGTTCAGGTATTCCTATCAGGCATTCATTAGCCAGTGGTTTATACGTCAGCTTGATGCAAATGTACTGACATCTTGTATCTTTATTAACTTAATTGACCATTCGTTGTTATTCAGATGGACTGTGAAACTGCAAGGATTTACCTTTGATGCTCAGCAATGCAAGGAACCAAATTGTTACATTATCTGTTTTTAACTTATTCCTGAGGTTTATGCTAAACTTGACTTTCAGTAGAAGCCTAGAACTTCTCCAGATACATCATTTAGGCTAATACTAGACAGATGCCCCTTCCAAGGACTTTCTGTCCTCTCTGATGCCTCACATGTTCTCTTAAATAAGAAGACTGCCCTGTGAACAGTACACTTATTCTATTAGTGTGATTATTGCACCTTTCACTGTGTTTCTCTGTAATGGATGCAGAGCTGTTCATATATTGATAAGTGGATATTAATCTGTTACAACATTCTGTAATAGTAAATTATAAATTCATCTAACATAAATACCACTATATAAAGCTGAAATTATTCAATTAACATGCCCACTCTTTTCACCAACATGCTGAAAGCTTTAAGTGCAGTCTGTTCAGAGTCAGGAGGCTGCAGACTGCCTGCGTTGTGTATTATGTGTAAAGAAATGCAGATTCTTTTTTGAAATGTCCTTTCTGAAGGTCACCTTGTTAAAGTGATAGTTTTTATTATTGCCTTTTATATTATTTTAATAAATCCTGTAAATGAGGATGAAAAATTAGTAGCACCCTTTGCCTCAAGGTGTTTGTCTTTTTAAAGACATTTTTGCCATCATTGCACATGGACTGACTCTACTGGAGTCAGTAAGAAATAAGACAGTTCCTTTTGAATCTCTTAAATTTAGATTAAGTTATACTATATAAAAAACCCACGAGTCTCATCAGCTTTTTAATAAGCATAATCCAGCAGAAGTTGATGCATTTTGTGAGGGACTGGATCAAGTAGACACAATTTTGCACATTCTTTTAGCTTATGTCTAACTGTAACTCCGTTTGGAGCCTCCTAGCTAGCAAATATTTAGAAGAACCAGGACTTCTATTCTTCAAGTTTGTTGATCTATAACACACTCCTGTTTTTATCAGGAGCAAGAATTTATTCGAGAAAATGCAGACCCCTCCTGCATTCCTTATTTCAATAAGAAGAGTAAACACAGTTTTTCATCCCAATTCAAAATCCAGGAAACACACAGATAAAACAACCCTAATGGCCCTGGGGGATGTTGCTCTCCTAGCTTAAGGTGGAAATCACTTTGTCACAACACTACCATGAATGATGTTCTTTGAAAGATATTTATAGGTAGGGCTTGCTTGTAAAAGGACAATTCATGTTATTGTTATTAGTAACATAAATATTTTAAATCTAATTTTGTATTTAACACTTTTAGATATCTAGTCTCATTACTATTATTATTATTATTATTTTCTTTCATTTTAACTTTTCAGTACAGAATAGTGTCCTTGAAGAAGCAGTTTGCTTTTCTATGAGTATTGTATCTCACATAAAACATAAGGAATTTGAAATACCAGAGTTTCTTTTAGCACAGAGGTGCATTTGAAGTTTTACAATGATTTACGTTTCTGGAGATTACTCAGTGCTCTAGACAAGGCACAGCACAGAGGAAAGGGCAATTAATCAAATGTAGTAAAACTGATCCACTAAGATATTTCCTGTGCTGAAGGACTTATTGTAATAACTAAAGATTATTGTGACAGTTATTATGATGGTCATGGATAGAATTAATTTCTCCAAGCTTTAGACATAAAACCACTCAGTGTCTGGGCCAAGGCTCTTCACAGGTTTCCCCAATAGTCAATAGAGAGAGAGAGAAACCTTCAGGGATATCTTTCAAGACAGTTGTCCATTTCCAGTTCTCACCACAGATAATGGAGAAGCTTAGATTTTGCATAGGTACAGTTGAATAAGATAAAGCCTACCTAAAAATCCCATTTCTCCCTGAGTGTTTTCCATTTCCAAGATGTCAGAGATTACATTTTCCTTCTCACACAGAGTTTGGTGAAAGGGTACTGAGTTTGGGCTTTAGAGGATCAAGTGTGGAGAACTGAGTGAAAAAACCTGTGATGCTTTCTATGATTAAAGAACTACCTAGATGAGAAAGGGGAGGGCAGTGGATATTGTGTACCTTGATTTTAGCAACACTTTTGACACTATCTCTTGCAACATCCATATAGGCAAACTCAGGAAGTGTGGACTGGATGAGTGGACAGTGAAGTGGATTGAGGAGGTTTTATTTAGTGACACATTGTCTGGTTCGAGACCTTCACTGGTGCTGTCCCCCAAGATTCAATACAGGGCCCAATATTGTTAACATATTCATCAATGACTTGGATGAAGGGGTAGATGTCTCCTCAGCAAGTTCACTGATGACACAAAGCCGGGAGGGGTGGCCAATACCCCAGAGTGGTGTGTAGCCTTTCAGAAGGACCTCAACTGGTTGGAGAGATGGGCAGAGAAGAACTGTCTGAAGTTCACCAAAGACAAATGCAGGGCCTTGCACCTGGGGAGGAATAACCTCAGGCACCAAGGCAGACTGGGACTGGGAAGCAGCTTTGCAGAGAAGGATCTGGGAGTTGTCTGTGTGCCAGCAGTGTGTCCTTGTGGCCAAGAAAGCTAATGGTCTCCTGGGGTGCATTAGGAAGAGCATTACCAGCAGGTTAAGGGATGTGATCCTGCCCCTCTACTCTGCCCTAGTGAGGCCACATCTGGAGTTCTGTGTCCAGTTCTGGGCTCCTCAGCACAAGAGAGACACATTGTTCCTGGAGTGTGTCCGGTGGAGGGCTATGAAGATGATTACGGGACTTGAGCATCTCTCTTATAAGGAAAGGCTGAGGGAGCTGGGTAGGTTCAACTCTGGGTTGTGATGGCAATTTTGGACCACAATGGAATAAAGCTTTTTATGTGCTTTACTTACAATAAATAAAAGCATACTGAAGCACGACAGTTTCCAAGAAATTCAGTCTGCTCTGAATTCAAACAAGTTGCTGGAGGAAGTGCTAAGTCAACCAGTCTCCAAGACAGAAATTACATTTTCACTGCACATATTCAGAAAATATTTATGTATAATTACGTGATCAGTACTGCCCCTGATTTAAATTGCTTAAGTATCCCTTAAAAAATTATGCAATGAGAACATATGGAAGAAATGCTGTCTTTTCTCACCTTGGGTGATTGAAATTTTGAAGAATATTTCAGTCTCGCAGCCTGTCACTGCCATTCTGTGAAAGGGTCTGCTGGGCTTGGATCACACCACCGGCATTTTGCAAATGAAGACATTTTGGTTCCTGTACTTGATAGGGCAGGATAAGTGAGGTTATCTCATTTGCACTTAAGATCTAGCATCAGTAGGTACGCTTTAGCATCAGGAGAAATGATTGACATTGCTATAAGTCTTCAAGCTGTCATTCGTGGGGAGTGTTAGCTACTGAAACAGCTGTTCTGTTATCCACATGTACTGCAGGAGGTGTGCTATGAGTCAGAATTATTCTGATTTCAACAGGTACCTTTATCCTCCTTGGATAAAGTTTCATAGTCAGGAAATATTTTCTGGCACTTTCATGCTTCCAGTGGCATATTATATAACTTATGAAATGCAGACATCCAGTACTATCCTATCCTATCCTATCCTATCCTATCCTATCCTATCCTATCCT
>NW_020884897.1:5219717-5249012 GCF_003945725.1 Corapipo altera | reverse complement strand
ATCCTATCCTATCCTATCCTATCCTATCCCATGCTACTCTATCCTATATTATCCATCCTATCCTCTCTTGGCCTATCTTGGCCTGGCCTATCTGAAATATGATGGAATCATCCATTAATTTCAGACATAATTTCAGCTTGTACATTAGTCAATCTTACCCTCTTTACTCAGCTGTGAACATCATACTTTCTAATTTAAATCCACTAGGCACTGGTAAAATTTTATGCCATTCCCCCTTTCATACCAGTGGTTAATACTTTTGCTTTCTAGTAGTTTTGTTTTTCCGCTTCGTGCTGTAAACATAAAGTGAAAAGAATGTAGTGAGTGTTGTAGGTAAAGTTTCAAACTGTTCTCAGTTCATCTGTATTTGTACCACTGTCCTAACTGAAGATCCCTTCAGAACCATAGAATAGGGACAAACACCCTGATTTCCTGCTAGAATGACCAGTACTGACTTTGAAAGAACTTCCTTGGCTTCTATGGCCCAAATTGTAACTTTTGGCCAAAAGTTAACCTCATTCTGCCTTTCAGGGTCAGAGCAATGGAAACCAATATTTTAAAAGCCAAACTTATCTGTTCCAAAGCAAAATCCATGTACAAAGCTGCATCTTTAGGAGCTGTTCAGGGCATAATTTCACTTCAGAGTAAGATAGAGAATATACCCATAGTGCTGTGATGGCATTACCAAAGGATAAATAAAAGAAAGGAGGTATACTCCTCCTCTAACATACCTTTTTCCTTGTATCAAGTTTTTCTGCAGAAATTTACACTAAAGCTGTACACCTTGTCCCCCAATAAGGACTAATACCATTGCTGTAGGACATAGCCACAGGTGAGGGATAGAAGAGTAAAGAAAGACAAATTGAGGTGTTAATGAACTGGTGAGCAACAGGAAGACAGTTCATATTTGCCTTGTTCCTCTCACTAGTGATATCTGAAAATTTCTTGGTTTTTTGTAACCTCGTGAAACAATGCACTTCTATAGCCAAATAACCTCACAACTCCTTTTATTATTAGTGTTACTGCATAGAACCTAAGCTTACACAAATATCCCTAGTGACATGATTAACTTCAGAGGTACTAGTCAGCAGGAGTCAGTCACAGAGCATAAACTGATTAATATTTGAGGACAAGGATAGGACAAGAGAGGTCACTCATCTAATGTGCTTTTGAGTATTTTAAACTAAAAATAGAAAGGAAACAACACATCTTCTTCAGGGAGTTATTTCAGCAGTAACTGGAGAATCTGTGGTTGCTTTCCTGAGTGCTTCTCTATTCTTGGTTTTCTCTTGGTCATAGATTAAGGGCAACAACAACAACAAAAACAACCACCACAAAAAAAAAAAAAAAAAAGAAAAGAAAAAGGGAAAGTACAGATGGGAAAAGTATTTGAAATCTGCATATGGACCATTTCATCTGACCAAGAAATCTAACCAATAAAATAAATTTATGGAAGGTACCAAATTTACAGAACCACAACAAAGTTATATGGTGTGTCTGATATACTGGTGTTGTGTAAAAGAAGAATGAATTTCATATTTTTATCTCTTCAGATTTCTTTTACTTCTTGTGCAGCAGACTGCTCTTCTTCTTAGGCCTAGATGTTTCCTCCTAATTCTATTATGGTAAGCATTTAAAAATGCTCTTATATGCTGACCTCTGTGAGAATTAAAGTAAAAACATCTGCTGAATACTTTGCTGAACAAATATAGATGATTAATATATGCTTAAGTGTCCTGAATAAATGAGGGCCGTGCTGGCAATGTTCTCATTTCGTACACAGGATGGGAGGTTTGCAAATATAAAATAATGGAACTTTGCTGATTTTTATTAACTGAAAATCCTGCCTAGTTTACTTGGTTTCACCACTACATCTCCTAAAAAACTTGGGTTTTTTACATTTCTCCATATAAATATACTGCTGCCACCTCTGATTCACTCTGGTGGACTAAACTTGCTGCTGATGTCTGGGCAGGAACCTGGGAGACTCTCTTGCCCGGCAGCCCAGGTCAGCATCAAGTCACTTACTCTTGCACCCAGCCAGCAAAGTAAGGCAGAGAAAGAACATGGAGACAATGCAGTCAGCATGGAGAAGAAGAGATGTGAATGGGCTGGGGAAAGAATTGTGAAAGAACAGCTGCTCCATGGTGAGATGAGGCTGCAAAACCTGGATAAAGAGTGGGAGTGCTGGAAACTCAAAAGATCAATGGGCAGACTGCAATTAGGACTGCCCTGAGGCAGATTCAGCCTGTGATCTGGCAAGACATTAGACTGCAGTATGCTAAATGGGAAGGATAGAAAGGTGGAATTAATTCAGTGCCAGCTTTAAGAGCTTATCAGTTTGCTCCATTGCATTCAAATAGGATATCCGTGTGAGAGGTGATGTCACCTGAGCAATGGACTGAGGTAGTGGGTGGGGAGAGGTGAGACTATGCAAGGGAAAGAGAAGTTGGAATGGGTGAGTGTAACAGATCCAGTATACAAAGATGGGAAGTGAATGATACCAGGAGAGGCACAAGTGATCTGTGACCCAGGCTACACTCCCAGGAGCCGGGACAGATGTATACCTAAATATCTGTGTTTCTTGCCAGAATTTTGAGACTAAAACAAACTAAAGAGGTAGTCCATTGAGAAGATTTTTTTATTCATATCATATTTTGATTCATATAATCTTCAATATTTCACTTATAGATTTTTTTTCATTAAAAGTAAGAAGAATCTTCTCATTCATACATCAACAAATATAGACTAATAAGGAACATTTAAATTGCTCAGTCAAGATTTTCAAGATTTAGGAAGCTCTAAAAAAAACAAAATACCTGAGTTTGTCCATCCCATTTTAATTTGATCACAGTGTTCATATATATGTGTGCAAACAGTAGTTTTTGCCAGAGTCACAATTTATACAGAGAAGCCTCAACTGTTTTATTTCTCCTTTTATCTCTCCTCTCTGAGTTGTTCTGTGGAACAACAAGAATTCTTTCAAGTGTTGTTTTGGCATTCAGTCTATATTTCTCTTTCCTCTGTACCCTCCCTGCTGTAAGAAAATAACTATAAGCAGACTGAAATCTTTGACAAATTTTTTGCTCTAAGCAAATGTGACCTTATAGTTCTATGGCTCCACTGGCTTCTATATTTCCAAAAATAAATGATGGGCAGGATGTTTATACAACAATTCTATCCATGAAATGGATCTACCTTTTCCTTAAGGTATTGTCTAACAGAAAAACTAATAAATGTATATTTGGTAAAAGAAAGCCAATGAATTTGAAGGATGCTCTAAACATTAACTCTTGACTAAAGTCCTACTTGAGTTGCAAAAGTCGATCTTTTTGTCAATGTCTAAAGAGATGACAAATTCATATTGAAAAAAGGTGTTGAAAGGTCAGTTAACTGTAGAGATTTTTTGAGTCATAAAGGTATTGTTCTTTATTGAATTAGAAATGACATCAGACAACATTCTAATTTGGGGAAAGCAGTGTCCTTTTCAGCCTAAAAGTAACAGTAGAGGAGAAGTCTGAGAATTCTGAGGAGTTATAGGATTTCATCATCACACTACTTCCTTAGTTCTAACCTACTTTTTTTCTCGAGGCATTGAAAGAGGCAAAAATTGATGCTACACTAATGTGCTCTTGCGTGTATAATTTATTGGGCAAAATTGCCTCCCTTTAGGCAGGAAGGATGGTCACTATTATTTATTGTAATAAATAGAATAGGGTGAGCGTTCTGTCTCTCACATCTTCTCAAAACATTATGTCTGGTGCCTCATTACTTGAAGCCCAAACTTCACTACATGAGTGTAGGTTGCTAGAAGACATACTCCCTGGGTCAGATTGTTAGAGAAGCTTTAATCCTTTAGAAAAATTTTTCAATACTGTTTACACCAGGGGCTTCCTTGTACAAATCCTCTTTACACAAGACAAGAATAACACAGGAAGAAACTATTTGTCTCTGATCTCTGCAAAGAAGGAGAGTAACTGTAAGTCCTCAGGGGGCTTTCTATCACTTAAACTAACCAGGAGGGGATTAATCAAAGATATCTTTGCTACGTGATGTACAGCCAGTTTCAAAGGTGCAATCACATTGATCAGTGTACAACAGAACAACACTCACAGCATCTTATGTTTTAAGTTGTGATAGAGCAGAGACTGAAATGCCCAGTTTGTTTCATCAGTCCTTCTTTCCCATCAAAACAACAGCAGGGTACTGTGATGCCCTGGAATCCAAAGTATGCTGGTTAGGTGTTTGCATAGATCTCAGCCTTGCACTGTAATGAAAAGCAAGCACTGGATTCTCCGTGGTGATTTTATGTTCTAATTCCTTGCAAGCACATCTAATCTTCTTTCCCATTGCCTTTTAAAAGCTGTTTTGTATGGAAACAAGTTTCATCCATTTATGGAATCTTGATTATCCCTGCATAACTCCATTTTACCAATACCTACCAATTTCTATCCTAACACATTGGCACACAATGAAAACACTGAAGTAATTCTATTGCCATCAATGAGAAAAACTAGCAAACTCTCAGATACAAGTCCTTTATACATTGTAAATAGAATAATAGTTGGAGACCTTATTAATAAATTTGAAGAAATATTTCTGAGTGAAAATTTACAAATACTTTTTTCATAAATCTCAATTAACCCCCCCATTTTACTAAAACATTTTTAGTTTTCTCTTTGTGTTGAAAATTATTAACTTGTATTACATTTGAAGAAAATATATATGTTACAAAAATGTTCCTCTCATGAAACACTTGTCCATTCTCATCAGTTACCTTGACATAAAATTTGACATAAAGCTTTTTCCAAAACTGGTTACAAATTTTTTAATGAAGAGTCTTGCTGTTAAAACTTCTAGGAAAAAAAAATATTTTCAAAGTATTCTAGTATCTTCTAGGTAATGCACGTAGATTTTTTTGGCATCAGGGAAGGATTTTTGGGGACACAAATAGTGTGACCTTAATCACAGGACAACCATATGCTAATATCTACAAGATTTAGTTGGGTCTTATGGACAGACCAAGGCTCTGATTTATATAATTAAGGAAAGGGGCTTTTATATAAGTGTCTTGCAGCCTAGCCATGTCCCTTTGTCATTAGGCCATAAATAACTAGTCTATGCCTTTCTAAGGCACAGAAAGTTTAGTTATTTATAGACAGAGAAACAGAGGAAAGGAGAGTTCATATCCTTATTAAGTGGCCAGTTAGTTGCACTGTTGGTTCTATTCCATTTCTATTTGCCGCTTGTTCAGTCTGGGTTTTTTTCCTCCTTGAAAAACTTCAAAATATTTTGGTTCTATGCCAATATCGCACAAAACCAAATGTTAAGAACAGAAAATGATTCAGTTGAGTGGAGTTGCTTTTATATAGATAATGAAGCTATTTCTGAACTCTCAAAAGAAAGGAAAGGTGAAGCTGAGAACAGCATCCCAGAATTTTTCTATGCTTTTGCTAAAAATGACACCGTTTCTTCTTTCTGAGATATGTCCACTTCCTCTGCTGCTCACCTTGTAGAATGACGGAACAAAGCTCAGTAGAACAACACCACTTCCATCTCAAGTTGCCAGATCCCTTTAGATGCCACTGCCCTCCTCTGCCCCAAATGATATTTATTACCCAGGCAGCAAGGAAGACACAAGAGGAAGATCACAAGGGAGAAGGTAGTGTTTGTTATTTAGGGTCATCAACAACCATATTTGATTCTCTTTGTAACAAGTCTGACATTTCTCAGTAGGCCACACCAGTTTTGGATTCTCATCCCATTTTCTTTATGTCCTGTCTCTTGCTACCCCTTCACTCTTTGGGAAACTCCTCCTTTAAGTTGCTTTTGTCTGTGATAATTGGAAGAAAATGACCGGTAGTGAAGCAAGGACAACTTATTTTTTTTGCCATTTAAGAAGTGCCCTCAACAAGAGGAGTTGATCTCTGTCCATCTCCCATTCTCTGCAGCTGCTGAGGCAAATACTGGAAAAGGAATAAAATCAACTGAGCTGTGTCCTGAATGGAAGAAAGGAATTGTTCAACCCCAGCGGAGTTAAACCCCTTGGGAAATGTGGAGGACAACTGGAGGAAGTTTAAAAGGAACTACAAGCAACGGGCAGGTGCTAAAAGGGAAGACAGAAGGTAGCCTGGTTTCTGACAGTAGGTGGTTTTGAACTAGTTGATGTTTAAATGGTTTTCAGTAACTCAAACTCAGGCCAACTCTGAAAGTGAAGTAAAAAATTCAAGGAGTACTTCACACTTCACATAAAAATGAACCATGTGAACAATTGTTAGACAGCCTCAGATAAAAAGGTTTGCAAGAATTGTGGAAGAATTTGTACAATTTCAAGCTGTACAAAGCTATCGTTCAGTTTGGATTTAAGTCAGTCCTTAACATCTGACTAAACTATGAGACCATGCGGGGTAAAGCACTTGAAAAGAGGTTCCTAAAAGATTAAGAACTCACCATTGACAAAGTAATTTTTTCCAGGCCAAATAAATTGTCTGCTAAAGTTCCTGAGCCATAGTGTTTGCACATATTCTAGGTGATGGAAGATCGAAGCACTGCAAGGATGGATACTTGAGGCATGAAGACATCTGGAGCAGTTCACAATTAAGAGCACAATGGTAGTTTGCTGGAGATGGAAAATCCCAGGAACTACTTTGGTAAATTATCTCAGCATGTAAGTTTTAAAGTGTCAACAAGGGAAGCACAGCTTAGACAAAAAAGATAATGGTAAACCCTTCCTACCAAAAATCAACAGTGGTACAAAGTGAGATAAATGTACTGTAAATTTAAATTAATATGGAAAATACATAGATTTAAATTCAGACAGAGCTGTGCAAGTCAATGCAATGAAAGCAACAGTCATAAAGCACCTGAAAGCTAATGGATGGAGTTCAGTTCTTAGTAATGAATCAGTCTAAATTTTGGCAAATAATCAGAGTCTAAATGGAGTGCAGATGCTTGCTTTCTGTAAAAGGTTTTCTTAGTCTGTACAATCATATAAAATCAGTTTTTGAGAAGCTCCCGCTCTGTCTTACTCCTTCTGACTGTGAAGGGAACTTTAGATGGCTAGAACTTAACACAGGTCTTCCTTTTAAGTTTTGGAAGTGGAATCACATGGAATAAATCTGAGTAAAAAACAAGAATATTAAAAACAAAAATCAGAAAGGGTATGTTCACTTTCTACTTCAGTATGGAGAAAAGAAAATCCAGGGCAGGTGAGAAACAGGCAGGGCTCAGTCAGGTAGTGAATGAGATGGAAATCTAAAGTCATTAAAGAAGACTACAACATGCACTCTGGTTGTAGGAAAACTCAAAAGAACTTCAGAAGTTATCCATATTTCTAAAATTTGAATCTTTAAGTCAAAGTCAATGGACATATTTTTCTGAAGAGTATAGAATAAGTAAAAGAACTGAAATGAAAAAAACACAATGGTCACTAAAAGTGCTGGAGAGTTAAATTATGCAAAATTGGAATGCTCTTCACTCTCTGAAAGGGCAGAAGTTTTTTGAGTTAGAGTTAATACCAGATCATTGTTCTATGCTTCTCATTTCTGCTGCCTTCCATGATTAATGGGGCTGTATGTTGGTCAGAGAAATGTTAATTTATTTCTGTGCCTCAAGAATATCTAAAAGAGACTACAGATCTCTAATTTTACTGCTAGAAGTGACTCCCTGTGCCACCCACAAACACACAGGGATCACTTTTATACTTATTATTGAAGACAAAAAAGACAATTTTTTTTTTTCTTTTAAAATTCACACTCTATATCATTTGGCTAAAGCATGCTGAGTCAGTTGCAGAGCTGAAGTATCTACTTGCCTTCTCAAGAAAGAAAATGTTCACCTTTCTAAGCTGAAAAGCAAACTGAAATAATTGAAGACAACATTTTACACAGAGAATAGATCTATTAACACAATAGATTGTGTATTGCTGGGACAAGATGTTTCAAGGCCATATTTTCAGTCTGAATTGCATTTTTATATTATGTAATACTTTTGAAAAAGATGACATAGAAGTAATTCCAAAAGGATTAACAGGAAAAATACATGTCATATAAGGATTGCAAAATGTAAGGAAAGCACTGAAATGTTTTATCCTGATCTCAAGTGAATAGCAGCATTGAAGGCAACATTAAACCTCATTGTTTGGCAAAACACTTTTGATCAAATTAAACAAAAATACAAGTCTAGAAGAAGAGAGGTAACTGATCTCAGAATAAAACAAGTAGACCTGCTTGGATTGCACAGGACAAAACACACAAACAAACAACCCTTGTCTGTTCTCCCTTCCCCAGGACTGTCTTCCTAGAATTTAAACTTCTGTGTTCATGCATATCAATATTCCTCAACAGATATGATAATCTGGCATAGAAATGTCAGTGGGATTATAAACACGAGTTTAAGCAGTTTGCAAGGGTATGGGTTTAGACATTTCACCACTTGTCCTTTTTGACCAGAACTTCAGAAGCTGATTACAGAACAGTGAGGAAATAACTTCAACTTTTTATTAAACAGCAGTTGGGTCACAGTCTGATCTGTCAATTTATAAAACAGTGGGAGGGAATTATGAACTGTATCTAAAACTCCTAGGAAATTGTGAATCTTAAAGGAATGTCTTCCCTCAGATTAATCTGTTTGTTTCCTTACTTGTTGTAATGGTTAGAATATCAGTAAAACCTTGGTTATGAATTAGTTTGATATATTTTTCAGGTTTTAGAACCCATTTCAGCTAGACCACAGAGAGGACCAACTGCTACGGGGAATATAGGCAATAGGAAGAAGCTTTGTTGTCTTTTGATAGCACTTGTTATGGTTTTCACCAAAATTTGTCAGAGATATTTTTAACTATCTAACAGAAGAAAATCTATGTGTCAAAACATATGACCACATAGTCTAATTTATTAGGAAAAATCCCAAGTTATTAATACAATTCTCATCCATTTTTAGTAAAAATTCCTGGGCTGTCAAATGTTACAGATGACAAAAGCAGTCTTTGTCCTACGTGGTCAGTTCTCCTACTAATAAATGATGTGTGCCATATATACCCTATATATATACAGGACTCTAGAATAAGCTTTTTGTTTCAGCTGATTGAGTACAAATTCTGTCACAAAATATGGTAATACATAAGCTATATGTTCTTTTGTGTTATATGCAGGTTTTATACTAAACAGATGCAAAAGAATAACAAATTCTATGCTCATGGCTGGAGGAAAAAAGGTAGAAAAACTGCACCCCAAGACTGGAGAGTTACACTTCAAAAATAGCCCTGGAGGTAGAGTATAGCCCTCAGGCTGAGAGCAGGAAATGACTGCACACTGGAGTCCAATCCTCAGCCTGCAAACTGGATTTGAATTTGAGCTCTTGAGTTTGCAACTGTAAAACTAACTACTCTGCTAACAACCCACAGAGACCAGATGGACAAGTAATTAATTGCAAATCCTTTTATTTGTGCATTTTAAAGGTATGACTGGGGATTTACATTTGTGCATGTGTACGTGTACCCATCTAAAGGTATACAAACAATAATGATTTTTATTAGAAGATGGGACCATTTCTGAAGTTTCATGGAGTCTTAATAAAAAGGCATCTCTCTCATGATTTCTTGTTCCCTTTTTGAGAGACCATATGGAGTATTAATGAGACAATAGAAGTGGCACACAAGGAACATGGGTTTTGTTTCACATGCTTCTGGGGTGACTTTGCACAACTCTCAGCAAGTTGTGCATTTGCAGGAGATAGGCAGGGGGGAACAGCAATGGCTTTCAGCACAGTTAGATCTGGATGTGGGCATCTGCTCAAAAATAGTGTGAAGGAGCAGCATGGATGCATGCCCTCAACCTTACTCCTAGGAAAAGAAGTCAATTAAAACACTTGTAAGATGCCAAAAACACCTCCAGGCACCAATGCTACTGCTTTGTGGACCATGTCCTCTCTACACAATTGCTGAATTCAAACAGGTGATCCTCAAACTAGTCTGTTATGGGGAATCACAGGGGGTGAATCATTCCCTGGAGTGTTTATTTTTCTAGGCTAACTAAAGGAAAAATTCAGGAAGACTAAGCTCCTGACCTTTTAGTAGGTGTTATTGGGTAAGGTAAATATGACCTTAAACTAATTTACTGAGGTAGAGAACTCATTCTATTCTCACGCAGTCCTGCAATTTGCCCACTGGTTGAATTTTAAGAAATTCATCTGCCACTTTGTCCTCCTTACATAAACCTATAAAAAACACTGGAGTGAAAGAAGTAATTTATAATACAACTTTCTACTGGTTCTAGTGATTTTTGCAACGAAGAACTATACTGTAGATTGTGCAGCAAGCTGAATCGGTGTAATGGCATATGCATTGCAATGAATGCCAGGTGCTATTTGGCACCTAAGGCTAAACTTAGTCTACAGTCTAAGCTGGAAAGGTTTTATATTGAGAAAAGAGAAAAAAAAAGGAAGGCAACAGGGTCTAACCTAATTTTACCCTTTCCCCTATCTGGCCAGTTGTGTCTTCACAAAGCTGCATGGTGGGCCCTGGTAAAAGGAACCATTCCATATATCTGTTGTAATGAAATGATTCCATAAAGACTGACTAGAGTGGAAAGAATAAAAACTTTTTCTTAATGCTCTGTTGCAACATGAGAACACTTATCATGTCTTTGTTGCTCCAGAGAAGCAAGCACACGTCTGTACCACTCAAATGTGGAGCTTTATGCAGCAGGCTAGGCTTAGCACATCCATATTGCTTGTACAATGCAGCTTCCCGAGAAAAAATGTCTTCTGACTCTTTTTACTAAGAAGAGAACTTGGTTTGCGACATATACGCAGCGCAGATGACTTGGAGATCGGTGCCATGGAGTGAAAGAGGCACTGAACCCATCTGACAGTAGAAATGCACACTGTGAAATCAGTGAGATTTTGTTACATTTCTTTTTCCAAATATAAACTTCACAGATTTTAATTTTCAGAAGTGTTCATTCTTTTTCATAGTTGCAATAGCAGCAGTATGAATCTGTGCATTCATTACCTACATACAGCAGCTTGACTTTTTTACAGTGACTCATTGGAGCCTCAGGTCATTGAGTGGGAAGGTTTCAAAGACCCGCTAAGGAAGCACAGTCCCTGTCAGGAATTTTTGATATAGATTATCTCTACCTTGTGCAGCTGAGCTACTGACAAAGTGGTTTCACAGGAGATCTTTATATATATTTAAAAGGTGATTCACTCAGCCTTGGAGACAACAGATATTCAAGTCAGTCGACTGCAACACTGGAAAAATCACCCTATGGTACTAAATACTTTTTTTGTAACTGACAGAATCATTACTTTTTGTGTGCACTGTAGTTCCTTTGTGTCATATAAGCACTCATTATCCTATACTTGTTCAGGTTAAAAATCTCTGCTGGATGACACAGGGAAACTTGAGCAGTAGGGTAACAATTAATGGTCCTCAAAAGGTTTTCAGGTTCCATCTGGGTAAATGCAGATGGATTTGAAAATGGTTCTGCTAAAATGTCTCTCTTGCTTCAACTCCACCTGTTTGGTTTATTTTAATCCCTCTCGTGTTTTTTTTTTCTTTAAGCCAAAATAATTTGATTTCAAAATCAGGTGGCAGATTTAACAATCTCAGATTTTAATTTGTTGAATTGCCATCTTTTAAATTTCAGTCTAGTTTAATAGTTCACTTGCAGAACCCATGTCTTGATGTTTTATTTCTCTTTCATATCCAGATAAGTTCTGCATTGAAATCAATAAATGATCAAACTGTCTTTCTCTCTTTTTTTTTTTTTTTTCTTTGAGGGCATTAGTGACTTGGAGACAAAGATATTAAGGAATTTGCTGACAATGTTTTCACTAAAGAACTTTAATTCATGGTATATGAAATGCTACATGGTGATGTTTTGGTATCATAGAAGCTCTAGTTGTCATTAGGCATTGTTCTGGCTAAGGGTAGCACTGGTGTTGTGGGTATCCATTTTTAATGTTTGTTTTTTTCAAAATTGTATAACTCATTTTTAGTAATCTTCCAGATGGACAGCAAAGATACAACTCCCATGTTGTTACACTCAGGTCTTCTACAGTTAACCTGAAAACAATGTCATGTCTTTGGACTACCACTTCCCTGATGTATTTAGTCAGAAATCATGGGCATAGACATTTTAAAATTTCCATGTTTGGAGTTCAGGTTCTTATCCTGAAATTCTAGGTCTGGGGCAGGCTGGAAGTTTGGTCTGCCAGGGTCTTTTTTCATTACAAATTTAGTCAGAGGTGAGAAGGTGATGCTTCAAATTGAAGTGAAACCAAACATTAACTTTGCAAAATCATTGCATAATGTATTGACCCTTTCTTCATACCATTTATTCAAATAAATAAGTCTTAACTTAAAGACCACTACTTCAGCTAATCCAATGATGAAAAAACAATACAAATTACCTTCAAATGGATTATCATTATATTTAGTAAGAAAACACTTTTTGTTATACAGATATTTTTGTCTAGGAAGATGGATATTCTACACTGGTATAAGACACTTATAGTCAGCATGAAAAGCTAATGGGAAGCAGTTTTCCATGGTAGAATTTATACTGGCATAACTATTACAAATTCCTTAACTTTTTTTTACAAAAACTTTCCAAGATAGTTTTGACAGGATAAGTCATGTTCCTCCAAGTAGATATCTTTATTCATTAAGACTTATTTTATTTCCATACAAAACTGGCCCCTAACAGTTGGATGGTATGATGGTCTATTTACCAGAGCATATCAATACGTGCATGATCTGTACCTGACAAACTTTTTAAAAGGCAGAGGACACTGCAATGGGAGCAGTGTCTTTAGTGATAAAAGCGGGAATAGTGTGATAAAAGTTGTTTATTCCACCTACAGTTGTACAGATTTGCTCACCTTCCATCTCCATTCCTACTACCCCAATGCCACACAGCAGTGTCATTACAAGGCACTGCAAGACTGCAAGGGACTCAGGATAGTAGCATGTCTGAGCAGCCTGCTACTTGTGCTGCCAAGAGTCAAGGTTAAAAGTGTGGTCATCGTCAAGCTTAAAAAAAGAAATCTGTTGATAGTGCTCAACAGATTCAAGAATACCAGTTCAAGAGTTGCATTTCTCTTAAATGTCATGGGAACAATCCCAAAGAACTCTGCTTGTTGAGAGGCCATTAATTGGATTCCTGTTTCTGATATTACCTGAGAAACCGATAGATTCATAAACAATTCACACGTGACATAGTTGTTTCCTCTTAGCAAGTGTTATGATCTTTTTCATTTATCTCCGTTGCCTTTGGAGAGAAGGTCAACACCAAATATCATGGTTAAGCCAAAATAATCACCAGGTTATGAGGAGTGTTGTTGTCACTGGTGAAGTTAAGGAACAGTGGAGATGCTGTACGTCTTAATCACCTTTGTTTAGAGCCTCTCAGAATAATCTCTTCGGTCTCTTTGGCATATGTGAGCTATAGTAGAATGTAAATAGTGTTAAAATAGAATTTTTAGTAATAAATGAGCATGCCAGTTGCACACATGACATATAAATTCTGTTGCCACTTCTTTCATACCTGAAAACAAGTGTTGGTTGGCTGTTTCTGTCATTGCTAAGGAGCTTATTTCCTATTGGTTGTAGTTTTAGTTCTAGGGTGCACATAGAACCTTTTCTTTTGAGAGTGATATAATCTTCAGTTTAGTATTACTGTGTTGGATGTACTGGCAGAGATATGTCACCTCCACACCCTGGTAAAGTAAAGCTTACCTCAACCTGTCTGAAGATTGTCTGTAGTGCGTTCCTCAGCTGCAGCTTCATTCTCAGCCTTAAGACACTAACATGCTGAAGTTGATAAAAAATGAAAGAGCTCAATTTTTGGACAGCTCACTGAGCTTATTGAGGTGGTTCACATGCACCTGCTAGAAGGTGCCTCTACATCTCTCTACCCAAAGCTTTAGCTCCCTAAACAAGGACAGTAAAATAAATCTGTGGCTCTGCACAGAACAAAGGTCACAGTCTGTAGCAACAGGAGATCCATTTTATTCAACAGTTAAATCTAATTCAGCTAGAAGATGAGCTGACAGAAGAGCTACAGGAGTAAAATTCCTCTTCTGCTTTCCAAAAGGTGCAACAACCTCTGAACAGCAGGGGACACACACCTAGGGCTGGAAAGACGATCCAGAAATTGAGACACAGCATGTTCAGAGATGCGTGTTACCATTTTTGTCTGCCTACAGTGATAAAACAACCCCCACCTTGAAAAGGTAAAAACTCAAACCCTTATTGCAAAGCTCTAAAATTATGACAGTGCTGAGGGCAATACAAGAAAATAGATTTTCCTTGTGTTATTTTAAACACAATGTAAAAATTTGTATTAAATAACCTCTCCATCGTATCAATCCACTGACTATTGGTGGAGAAGAAATTTACCCATCTTACTAAGGATCATTTTGTCCCAGTCACATATGTAAATATTATGAAAGGAGTACAGTTGAATGCTCAAGATGTTATCTAGATTATCTCACTTCTGATTTGAACAGCAGATAACTCACCTAAATCTCATATCCAAACCCCAGAATAAAATACCTGAGTTTACCTACTTTTTTCCTCATTTTCGCTACTAAAGTCAGTAATGAGGTAATGCAAATGGTCTCAAAATGGCAGAAATTTTCTTGTAAGGATGATAATAAAGACAAAGTGTTCATGAAAAATACATTACTCGCTTTGGCTAAGCTTAATGCAAATAATACACATGCAAATACTTGCATGGGATTCTCATGAAGTTTAACAAGACCAAGTGCAAGGTGCTGCACCCATGTCAGAGAAACCCATGGAATCAGTACAGGCTGGTGGATGAACAGATTGAGAGCAGCCCTGACAAGAAGGACTTGGAGGTTCTGATGGATGAGACGCTGGACATGACCCAGCACTGTGCACTCACAGATCAGAAAGCCAACTGTGTCCTGGGCTGCTGCAGCAAAAGCAGTGTGGGCAACAAGTCGAGGGAGGAGATTCTTTCCCTCTACCCTGCTCTGGAGACCCCACCTGGAGTGCTGCACCGAATTCTGGGATCCCCAAAAAATGAAAGATGTAGACCCTGGAATAAGTCCAGTGGTGGACCACTGAGATAATTAGAGGGATGGAGCACCTCTCCTATGAGGAACAGCTGGGAGAATTTGGCTTGTTCAGACTGGAGAAGAGAAGTTAAAGGTGAAATAATTGTGGCCTTCCAGTACCTCAAGTGAGCTTCCAAGAAAGATGGAGAGGGACTTTTTACAAGAGCTTGTAGTGATAAAGGGATAAAGGGATATGGTCTCAAACTGAAAAAGAGTAGGTTTAGACTAGGTCTTAGGAAGAAATTCTTCACTGTCAGGGTGGTGAGGTACTGGAACAGGTTGCCCAGAGAAGCTACAGATTCTCCATCCCTGGAAGTGTTCAAGGTCAGGTTGGATGGGGCACTGAGCAACCTGGTTTAGTGGAAGGTGTTCCTGCATATGACAGGGGGGTTGGAACTATATGATCTTTAAGGTCCCTTACAACCTAGGACATTCTTTGATTCTGTGATTCAACGACTCTATGATCTTATGATTCTACATGTTCTTGAAGTAACAAACAGAAATCAAGCATTAGTGACTGAAACATAAATATTCAGAAAGAACTAATGAAAGAGATGGTAACTGTTTTGATTACACCATTGGTTAGTTACTAAGAACAGGATGAAACCATATTCTGTGTGCATAGTGAGCCACTTATTTTAACAAATAAAGCAAGTGATGGGCTGACTTCCATCTTAAACCACTTTCAGTGAAATAAACTTAATTCGATTTTCGCTCAGGTGAGCAGAAGACATCCCATCTAAATACAACCCCGCATATTTTTCTTTTCCACTAAGATGCTATTGTTTTATTGGAAAAAAAATTATTTGAGAAGTTTATATTTTAATTAATGCAATTATTTTTATTGGCTTTAGAATAAGAGGGACTGTGATGGTAAATCCACACTTTATACAGTGAAAATCCATTTTACTCCCATGATATGATAGCTATGATACATCAATGTTAACTTGTAGGCTTGCTGATCTTAACAATTAAGTCTAAAACTTTTTGGTTTTATATGATTTGTGACGATTTCTAATTTGGGTTTGCAGTTTTCTTGTCTGTTGATTTGCTTAGTTTGGGTTTGTATTTTTTTTCCTTAGGGGGATGAATAATGAGAAAACAGAGAACTAGATTCATCACCATTCTAGCAGTTTGAAGGCTCATGGCAACTGTAGCTGAAATGGAAAGTTGTAAGGAATGGTTCATGCTTTTCTGAAAAGCATTTTTATTTTGGATCGGACCTGCAATACAGTAATTCTTGGTTTAATGACATGGGTAATGCCCTGTGGTGCTGTCAGGAAGAAATCCAGGGAGAGAAATCCTGACCCTCCTACCAAAAAGCCTATTCCTGCCTTCTTTGAGAAGATTCATGCTCCCTGACAGGTTGCCCTTTTAGGGATGTCTCCTCCTGTCTCTAAAGCCCTACCAAGGTGAACTTTGGAGCATGGTTTCCCTTCCTTGAGGAGCTGAATGTGCAAAGAAGTTACTTGCTGTTTCTTCAGTAGTTATTTGGAGTTGGCTTTAAGAACCCTTCATGATATCCAGAAGGTAGCCACAGAATCTCTCCCAAAAGATTATTTATTAAGATAATTTGTTAAGAATTATTAAGAATTATTTAAATAAGAATTCCTATCTTGAATTCTTCTGCACATTTTCATACTGGAGTCCTCTCAAATTTCTACTGACCTATTTTCAGTGTATGAATTACTTGAAAATCCCTTTGAAATTACTTATTTATCTTCAAGGACCTTGGGTTTGTCTGTTACCTGGTATTTTCTTTCAACTGGTATATTTTCACCAAAAAAAAAAAAAAAAAGCTTCATTTGCAATGACAGAAGCAGAGTTTTACAGAATTCACTGCATTGCCATGGGAACAAATGAGTTCCTTCTGAATCATCATGGCCAAACTAACTCAGATGAAATAGGAACAAGCCCTAACCTTTGCCCATTCTTCAAACATACGTCAAAACTGATACAGTCTGAATGTTCAAAAAATTGAGAAGGTCCCTGGGATACATAGGTGGATTTCTACAGCTATTTATATTATTGGAAAAGCAAAGAGGCACCTGCTGATTTATCTGTACCCTGTCACACTCAAATGCTTAAAAATATGTGACTTTCTTGCTGCAAAGAATAATTAACAACTTACTGAAAAGCCTGGGAAGAAAGGATATTCTTTTTGGAAATTATTTCAGATTCACTTTTGTACTTCTTTCCTTTTAGGATTTTTCAATACAATTTTATGTTTTGAATAAAAAATCATAATTTTGTTCAATGTCACAAAAATGTCTTTTTCCTTATTATCCCCAGATCCATTAGAATGTGTCACATGTATAACTTTTTTTGTGTCTATTTTTATCACTTAGATTTTGGCAAAAGGCAGAAAAATTTTGAGAAGTAACTTTGGAAGACTATTAAAAAATGTGAGGAATCTACAAAATTATTTTATTTTATATATTATATGACTAAAAGATAAAAAATTGAAATAAAAATGCTCCAATTTTTGAAAATCAAAATTAGAAGATGATTTTTTTCCTTATTTTTCCTGACATTGTCTTTCAAGGTGAAAAATGTTAATCTGTGGTGTTTTGCAATGAAAAGTGTTATTTTTATGACCAGATATATTTCACTAGGAAGATTTTGGTATGCCTTCATTTTGACTGATTTTTTACCCGATTTTATTGAATTTTGTACCTTGAAATGATTCATTCTCCATTACTCAGTAAAGTGAGTCTACAATCAAACTTTCAGTAAATTACAGTATAAATTTCTATATTCACTAATACAGAGTTTGAAAGTGTTTACTTCAACATAGCTGATAGAAAATCTGAAGACTTCTGGCCTGTACAACTAGGTTTGGGGACTTGAAGGAATCTAGTTCCACAGTTAGAGTATGGGCTCAGATGAAGCACCGTTATGTTCTGCTTCCATGCAATTGCTTCATGTATTCCCAAGGTAGTAGAAATTCAGTCTAGTTGCAATTAAAACATCTGGGTCTTTTTGTTGGCACTGTAATAAATTTTGCCTTTAAGCAAAGTGTTAGGAGACTAACTTTAATATTTCTATGCCCCATTTTAGTAGTGCAAGTACATTGAAATAAAGAAGTAAAATTCATTATAATTGACACACATTTGCAAAGGACTGGTAGGTCATAAAATTAAAAGAAACTTTAGAATTATAAATATTTCTTTAATAAGGATAGTTTTAAAAAAAATCTTTAATAACTTCTCCTGAGAATTTATTAGAGAACACTTTTCTGTATAAACTGTTATTTTGCCTCCTATGATAGATATCTCAACCAAGTCAGAAGACAGTAGGAAACGTTGAGTATAGGCGTGGTTTTGAAAAATACCGGCAGTGCTCACAATTGGCACATCAGTTTAATGCTTAGAGACTGGTCAAAGTTCAGAAATTTGGCTGAAGTTATTTACTCAGAGTGTAGATCTTCAGCCATCTGTTGAAGGAGTACATGACTAAGGGTATGGGGGAATAGGTAAATTCAATATCCTTGGTTGGGGATCCCTGAATTTAAGCCCCTAATTCCAGGAATATTTTTCTGTTTGACCAATGTAATTCATTAAAAAAATTCATTCTTCTCAGGGTGGAAACTATTGATTCCCCCTTATAACGAAAGGCACAAGGGAAATTATGCAGAAGCTGGGTTCTATTGCCTGTACTTGTATTTGTATTTTGTGAGATGTCCAATCCTACGTGAATTTGTCAAGCATGTGTAGAAGACTCAATTCCTGCTGGGAATTAACAGGGAAGTGTCCATCTTCAGAGATCCAGGGTCATGTGGAAGGAGCAAATTCACCTATTCCAGGACATACCTGGACATGTTCAAAAGGGAAGTGATTGGTGTAGAAGGAATTTCATGATCAAAAAAGGAGAGGTCCAGTGAGTTTAGGTGGTAGCCGAGGTCATCTTTCCTCCTTCCATCCTTCCTTCCTTGATCATCTTTGTGGCCCCTTGTTGGACTCTCTTCAATATATTTATGCCTCTCTCCCAGAACTGGACAGAGTACTCATGGTGTGGCCTCACCAGTGCTGAGCACTTCTCTCAACCTGATTGCAATATTTTTTTTAATGTAGCCCAGGATATACTTATCCTTCTTTGTGGTGAGGGTACATGGCTTGGTGTCCACCAGGACCCTTAGGTCCTGGTACTTTTGTTTCTAATTGCAGTCAGCCTCTTGGTTTGGAATTGCCAGATTCTGGAACCTCACCATGTTCTGTTTTTTCAGACTTCTCTCAGCCATGCTTCTCATTTGCATAATAAGCATCGTTAGTCAACCAAGCAACAGCTAGGTGTACAAAAGGTCAGTTAAGAACATGGACCTGAACAAATCCAACACATATAAAACAGTTGGAGCAGCACCTTACACTACTACAACTGTGGTATCCAAGTTAATCATGGCAATATCTACTAAAAGGAATTACCACAGCTTTGCTAAACAAAGATTTTATGTAAATACTGCCATTAACTCTCAGCCAGATACTACTATTAGACCTCAAACATATTGAATGCATCCATATCATGAATGCCTTTAGGGAGTAGCAACAGGATCATTTATCTCTTCTGCTTCTCAGTATCTATACATTCACTCAGTGGTTCAAACGAAAGAGAGAACATCCTCCACTTCCTATTCTGTTTGATTGAACGAGCCATTTCTGAGGTAGTTTTTCTGTGCCAGGACCTGAATTGTATCAAGTGTCCATGAAGAAAATGACAATGAAATGGTCTATTAAAAGGAAATCTTGAAGGCCTACCCCCAGAAAGTGTTAAACCCTTAACCAGAGCTAGAATATTGTAAAGATTGCTGGGTAGGGTGCAGTGAGAGACAACTTTTAATTTGGGGCTGATCAAGCGCATGGTCAGGTGGAGAAGTAAGAAAGTAAGCCGTAGAAATTAATGTAACTGAGTTCCCACCATACAGTTGATTTCTTCCCTTGGAGTGATTTCTTCCTCTTGCATCATAAAAATATAATGGTATATGAAGTCTCTTATGAAACAAAATATTCAGAAATAATTCAGCTTGGGTCAATATAAGATAAGTTTAATAAAATAGAAGTAGTTTAATTTTGACTTTTATTGTAGTTTGTTCTTTTTTTTATTTATAACAGAAAGAAAATGAATTAATTTTAAATGAAATCTTGCAAAATTCAATGATTCAGCTCTTGTTATTTGAAATGGTTTATATTTTTCTCCGTATACTGCTTTAATAATAGCATTCCTTTGGATTGCTTAGATTCCACTGAACAAGCAATTTAAAATTGCCCCTTCAGAAAATTATTGACCATATTCTCAATTAATGGACATATTTTCACCTGTGATCTCTGATATATTTCAGCAATTAACCATCTTAAGACCTCACAAAAAGAAATCTAAGTTCATGAAAAACCTCTCCATACTTTGAGACATATTTTGAGACTTGGTTTGTTCAGCCCAGAGAAGAGGAGTCTGAGGGGAGATGTCTTCAACATCCTCACGATGAGAAGTGGAGGGGCAGGTACTCACGTGACCAGTGACAGGACTCAAGGAAGTGGCATGAAGCTGAGTCAGGGGAAGTTCTGGGGTCAATATCAGGAAAAGATATTTTCATTCAGAGGGTGGTTGAGCACTTGAACAGGCTCTCCAGGGAAGTCAGAGCACTAACCTGGCAGTGTTCAAGAAGCGTTTGGACAATGCTCTCGAGCACACGTCCTGCAAAGGGCCAAGAATTGGACTTGATGAATCTGATTGGTGCCTTCCAACTCAGCATATTCTATGATTCTATGATTCTAATATGTCAAGTTTTTTCTAGGTAGAACCTATTTTTCCAGCACAGTCAAAGAATTTCCAGTTCAAAAGGACCCAGGTGAGCAGACAAAACAAACATTTATTTCTTTGTTCCTTGTTCAAAATAAACCCTGACAGACCCAGCTGTTCACTCCAAAGCTGTTTCAGCTGCAGGACAGCTGATAAAAATATAGGAAATTGTTCAAAGAGATTGTTCCCCTTTCTTTATATTAGCATAATCTGACATTAGAAATTAGAAACTTAGTGTTTAGAAAATGAGAAAATCAGGGAGTTTCGTGACACACTAATTTTCCTTGGTTGACATTGTTTCACTCACTCCCATCCTTCTATGCTTTTGCTGAAAAGTTGTTTTTTAATGCTGTGCAATAGATTATATTGACTACTTCTAATTAATAGAAAGATATTCCAGAAACCTTGTCAATTGTCTATATTGCAAAAATCTTAGTTCAGCTGTTGTCTAGAACAAGTCTTATTTTGGTTTAAGTACTCAAACCAAACAACTGTCATAATTGAAATCACTTCTCCCACGGGAGATATGCTTAAAGGAAAAGGTATATGGAGTGCTTCTGCATGACACAAAGCTCAAAGGTCAAATATAGTCCCTATTCAAAATTAAAGTAAACAAAATATCTTTCAAATTTAATGCTCTGGAAATGATCAAATATAAAAGTATATATTTTCACCAGTTTTCAAATAATTTTTAGACACACAAATGTACTGACACTAGATATTAGGATTAAATCTCCCTACTCTTTTCCCATACTCTCTTCTTTTCTTAGTTATCCTTTCTCATAATTTGTATGTTGATTTGCCTTTGACATTTCTCTTCAATTCTGCTATGGTTGTGATCTTCTGGCAGTATTTTCCTTCTCTCTACCCCTTCTCTGTTTGTGATGCCCATGTTTCAATTTTCCTTCCTGCATGTTGACTTCAGAGCCAATGCTGATGATCTGTAGAGATTAAAAATCTTGTATTTCCTTTTCTGAGCTCTTTTGTTTTGATTTATTCATTCATCTTCGCCATTCACTGAAAGACATGTTCACTTGATTTTCTTTTTACTGTACACTGTAGGGCGCTCAGATATGTTTACTATAAAGAATTGCTGAAATACTACTACCTGTACCTGAAAAGCAGAAAATGATGGTGGAAGTGGAGTGCTGGATTGCTTAAAATGTGGCTGCTAAACAGCTGGACAACACCTTAATAAGCAGGGTGTCTGCAATACACCATGAGGTTAATGAAAGTCTGTGGCTGGGGTAATGTCACTTTATGATGTAAATGTGCGTACTAAGAAATATCTTATAGGTGAACTGGTATACAGCAATGATTTAATTCAAGCTTGTTTAACTTATGGTTAATTAAACACACAGTAGACTGGTGATGACTAAAAGGTAGATAATAACAGAACTGAGCTAAGATTAAAAGTTAATATCTTTCGGAGTCTCTGGAACTGGGCTGATGAATAGATTGATTAAATTTAGAGTACACTGAAAACTTTTTTGCTTGATCCTCACTGAAGATTTGAATAAAGGAACTGTCGGCTGCAAATCTGATCTTGAGATGTTTAAAAAGGACTGAAATATTTCGGAGTTACTGTTAAAGAGAGAAACAGACTCTGGAGTAGTCTGCCTGGTTGGGAGACTGGCTAATCTTGAAAAAGCTGGATGTTCTTTGAAATATCAGTTTTCGCAGTTGGAGAGACCAACAGCAGCCGACCTGGAAGAAGTCAACAATATTTGTTTCCTTATCTAATTATTGTGTCTTTTACTGAATCAATCTTTAACTTCTCACTTAAATATAACTGCGTTAAAAGTAAAATGTTGAGTCTAGGCTCTACAAGATGTAAAAATCCAGTATAAATCAGCCCCTTCAGGGTATAAATCACTTTTCAGAGATACCCATCTATAGAGAGCCATTCTAGGGTGGTCAGGTGACTTAGACTTGGTAAATAATTTAAAGATATCTAAATAAGGCGAGATAAATTTCATGTTCTATATTTATGTAGTTTACAGTGTGTCACAACTGATGGTGTCTCATTCACACTTTTTGCTGTCTGACTGGAGGTATTTAGAACAGCTGCCTTGAATTTCTCTGAGGAGTTACTCTTTTGTTCCATTCTGTTTAATGAAAACCTGCTTTTAGTTTTCTTCCTCCAATCTCACATTCCTGAACAATCAATTATGCTTATCAAAGTTGACTATTTTCTTAGTCTAAAATGATGTTCACCTTTGTCTTCTGTGACTGTTGGGTTGTGTCTCTTTCATCACACATTCCATTGAGAGGATCCTTCTCATTCACATTTCTGTGCATACTTTGGTTATTCTCCTTCAAAGTGACATTTTCTGGGCCTTTAAAAGACAAAATTGGGACTCTAATGACTGTATATGGCGATAAAGCATATGCTCAAGGTCCAGAATTTCATTGTAATATTCCCCTTAGATTTCGTTACTAAATTGAGGAATATAAGATTGTACTAAACCATTTGCTTGCACAGTTTGTTTTGAATGGGTTTAATACATCTGTTTGTGGTTGATGAGAGTAGACCAACATTAAATCTATGTTGGAAGAAATGTCCTTTTGAAACAAATAATTATTCATGAGAATTTTTCTGGTTATATTTAAGCTTTCATACAAGCCACGAAGAAATTTAAGAATCAGATTTAGGTAAGACAGGAGGATTGATTAAGGAAAAGTTCTAAAGAATTTCAATTCTCAGATGACAGGTCCATTAGTATAGTGGTGAATCACTTTTGTCATATATCTCTAAAAGTGAAATGGTTTATAAATTTAGTTTTGAACACACTGAAGAGTACTATTACACCTATAGAAATTTATCTGTCCCTTAACACTGGGGTCTTTGAAAGAGATGTTAAAACACATATTTTTCTACGAAAGAATAAGTATCACAGAAGATGAGAACAGCTATTTTAGGTCTGACAAAATGTCAGTATCCTTTCTGCAGCAGTGGTTGGCTCTGTGTGTGCCAGTATTGACTGTGTGCAGGGAAAGAAAGTGAAAAACATTTTAAGTGTGGAGTGGTCTTTAATATCTGTGAAGTAATCCTCCCAGAAGTTATACCCTCATCACCCCAACATAAGAGAATGGTCTGTGAACATCTCCAGCTTCTTCAAATGTTCTTAGAAGAACTGTTTTTAAAAATAAGTTTGAATCTTTTCCAAGTAGATTATAAGAGTCTCTTAACAGCCAAGGTCAGACTCTTGACAGTTCAATGGACGCGTAGGGTTAAAATATGATGATGATGAAACCATTCATAAATAAAATTCCATTTGGCTTTAATAAATCACAGGAAGAATACAATTACCATTAATTATGACCAAGGAGAAGTCTTCATTACATATCAAAGTAGTCAATTTTGTATCTACCTCTGTCCTTGATCTTCTCATGCTTATAACAGAAGCACAAGGACTTTAACTCCAGATTATATTTCTGTACTTGTAAACTGGCTTGTCCACATCACAGTGTAATTTGTGTTCCTATTTCCCACCCCAAAAAGAATAGAAATATTACTAACTGCAGTCAGAAATCTGAGAAGCTAGTTTTCACTGATTCTCCCACACAGTCTTCATCTGTTTATTTGAGCACTTTATTTCTCTTGCTAATAGAAGCCAGCAGTTATTTTAAAGGATGCTGGCAGATGTGTAGATTATACTTCAAAACTTCCTGTTCCTGTCAGTTGACAGAATTTTGTTATCATTTCAGATATTGGCACATTTTATTTATGAAGACAGCTTTCCTATCTGTGTCAGGGCCAGCTGAGAAGTAGCTGTTTTATCCTTTCTGCATAAGATACTCTGACAGCCACAATGTTCTGAAACATCCACAGGTGCAGTTTGCTGATGTCTCTCTGCATTAGGAAGACCAAATAATAAAATTTAGTATGTATGTGAAGAGCACTGACTCTCATATGTTTTCAGAAATTATTTTAAAAGATCAGTCAGATAATGTTCAGGCAATGCATTTCAGATCACTTCTGATACCTTTCTTGGTTACAGGCAGAATGAGATCTGATTTTATGGTGGTTTTTTACTTTTTTTTTTTTTTTTTTTTTTAAACCTGTTCCAAAATGTGGCATAATGTCTTTCCCCTTATTTTTAACCAGAAGTGTCTTGATACTAAATGCTGAGCTAACAGGACCATTGATTAACTCAGTGGAGTAAGTCATGTCAAGTCCCCAATAATTCGGATATTGTCCATCAGTAAATGGAAAAAATGTAGGGTATTACTGTGCATTTGGCAGGATATGAATGCAGACTATCTAGATGTTTTCCTTCATAGCAGAAATTATATCAGTGGATACGATTATCATGCAATGCATTTAATGGAAAGTTTTGTAGTTTTTTTTTCAAATACATTATTCAATGACAAAATCAGCACTGACCAATAAAGCTTCAATCTTCTTGCAAAAAAGTATTCAAATAACTTACTATGCGACACACAAACTTGTGTCTTGTGACAGTGACTCTTTCTGACAAAAATTCCTTTCCTTTCCTTAAGAAAATAAATCTGCTTTGTGGTACTACATATGTCTAATAAGACACAGTGTCTTTGAAGAGATATTTTCATTTTCTCACATTTTAAACACTCTGCCTGTCTCTTTCCTTGTTCTTTGTCAAAGGAATAGATAAAGGCATTGATGGAAAGCTAAAGAATACTTGAAGACTATTCTAACTAATGTTCATATATGTTACCTGAAAAAAACTAAACCTATAAAACAGACCAAAAAGTTGGTGAAGTGAAATACTAGACTATATATCTTTAGATTTTTGTTAATGGTTTGACTTTTCTTTTTAATTTGACTGCTATGCAACTATTTATGATAAAGGATATTTAAGACATGAAGAGCTATAACATAAGGGAGATTTGAAATCATACTTGGTTATTATTGAATTAATTTTTGAAAGTACTGATGTTTGACAACTATAGTGAGATTAGAGGAGAATCAAGAACTAATCTATGAAAGAAAATACTATTTTTGCATAAAATATTCAGTATTTTATTCAATAAAAAAACCCCAAACTATTTATATATCTCTGAATAAAGGAGGAGAAAACTTTGGTTGTTAGGACACATACCAGAATATTCCATCAAATTTATCAGTCATAATGGACACTAGTACAAATTTCTTAGAAAATATAAACCAAGGTGAATTTATTTATCTCTCTCCATTAGCTAAAGATGGAGTTCCAGAACAAGGTTTGTCCTAGACAGCTATTGGGTGTCTACTGAATATTTTAAATGAGGTTAGATATCTCTGGCCCTTTGTTAGACAAAGTGGAAACTATCATGCTTTTGGTTGTTGAGATTCTCAACAAAAAGAAAATTTAATAGAGATTTTATAAATATGTGTATGAGTTTGCATACTGCACAACAGATGCTTAAGGGAATGACAGTATACACAAGAACAGTATAGTTTATTAGATATTAGGATGATATTAACAAAACAAAAATATTTAGTTTAGTTTTGAAAAAAAAACCAAAATGGCAATCACCTTATAAAGGTAAAATATGCATGAAAAAATGTGTCCTATATTGCATAGTTATATATCAGACTAAAAATATTTCTAAAGTACTGTAAAAGTCTTAAAACCACAGATGGAAAAAGTATCTGAGAATGCTGGGAAAATCCAGACTGACAAATACATAAGTATATTTTATTACTTCGCATAGAATTCTTCAGCATTACATCTAAAACTTACACAAAAAAATTACTTTTTCCCACTTCTCTCAAGTCTAGTATGTGAATTTTAGCTTTTTTAAAATTTCTGATCCAATTAATCTTCCCCAGAATTATTTAAAATTTTTTCTTTTTGCAATATGTACAGTACAATTACATAAATGCTGCTATGTTCATGGTGTTGTCTGGAACTCTGAGTAAGGATAAGCAGAGCTATTGCAGACATCATGTAAGCAGTTAGAAAACTGATTTTATGCTACAAAATAGGAAGGAATGGGATGGTAGAAGGTAGAAGTTAAGAAAAACAAATTTAACACCAAGGAAAGCTGAGAAATCAGAAGTAGGTGGCTGAACTCAGAAAAGCTTATTGAGGTCTTTGTGGAATTTTCCTTACATCACTGGAAAAGTACTGTGATGACACCACTCTATGGAAAGCACAACTGCAGATGATTCCGATTGCCAGGGAGTTGTGAGACTTGGTGCAACCTGCAGGGGAGTGTGCAGGGGGTCATAGCACCGCGTGGGTTTGAGTAAACAGGTTGCCTGGCTGGTTTACAGTGTCAGGATGATACAAAGCAGCAAGAGCAAAAACAAGGGGCTGGCTTGACTTTCCAGTAATTTATTGCCTTGGTTGGTATACACTGGTCAGGAAGGCTGGTTCTTATTCTCTGTAAATGTTTAAATGTAATTTAAACATTAAATGTTACCTTTATGGCTGCTGTTGACAGTGAAGGGATATTCTAAACCTCTGGATAACTAGAGCTGCATGAGAATGTTTGAACTACCTGCCTGGACTTAGCTGTAGATATTAAAATTGCATAAATCTGCTCGTGTTTTTGTAGATAAGGGAATAATTCTATCAGTCACTGTTACAGTAATAAAAACCAAATCATATAAAAACCAGCAAACACAGCTCATTCCCTCATTCTGAAACTCTTGCATAACAAATTAATGGCAGTGTGCATGAATAATGAGAAATGCTTCAAACCTGAAGATTCATTTGTTTGGACAAATGTTGCTGACTGCACTGAAGTAGATTGCAACACTGGAATTATATTTGAGTTACTAGACTATTAATGCTGTTGCTATAGCTATTACAGTTACTACTGTTACTACAGCAGATGAGCTGAGGTCAGATAGGCCAGTAAAGGACAAGTCCTGCTGTGTAAAAGTTAAAATCTATACAAATATGAGAGTGAAGAATTTTAGCTGGAAAAAAAAATCAGGAAACTGAATAGCTCACTATCAGGAGGATAGCAGCAGAACTAGTGATGCAATCCCCACTTCTTTACTATGAATCTGTCAAATCACAAAACTTTTTATCTTTTTTTTTTTTTTGTCATCTGTTTGGAGAATAAGAAAAGAGAACTTTGATGTAAACTGCTCTGCTTCTAAACTTGAATAGCAATCATCTCATTATAGTAAGTAATTTGAAATTATAACTAGCAGATATTGATATGTATTTACTTCAAAGTGGTGTGTTTCATGTTGAACTTTACTCGCATCTGATATAAGAAAAGCAAGATGGTACTTTTGCAAGGTTATAAAAAAATTGAATGTCTCAGTATCTGATTAGAACTCCCCCATATACATGATATATATATGAGATAGAACTCAATACAAGATTGTATTTTATTCCAGCTATTCTATGACTAATACAGTATGCTATCTGAATGTATATTTGTATGTGCAAACATGCTTCAGCACCTAAGAAGCATGCTTTAAAATGAAAAATGTTTGCTCTGATTTTTTCAGTCTCCTATTCACAAGCATGAGGCATTGCACGCCACCGCAGGAAACTATGGCCCTGATTTTTATCTCATGTATACATGTATAAATAGGTAATAACTCCTGCATAGTCAGCTGATTTACCCGTGTATAAAAATGTAAGAATCTCAGTTCTTTTAAGTTAAATTTTCTTATGTTTGAATTGCAATTTGTGAAAACCATTTCTTCCTATGCAATATGAATGTCAAGTTTGTTAGAAGTTCAGCAGGGCAGAAGTTGCTTCTCAATAATTTCTAAATATTGACATTAACCATAATGTCATAGTCTTTCACGTTCTGTTCCTATCTACTGTTGTACCTAGAAGTGGCAGAATTACTTTATGAAGTACTTGTTCATAACCTTGTGTTGGATGCTCAGCTTCAGAGAAACTGGTTTCTACTCCTGGAAGTGAACAATTCTCAGCTGTTTTGGGTCGCCTGTGAGAAGATGTGCATAACAATAATCCTGAAGTCAATGTTATAAGATTACAAGAGCACTGAAGAAAGTTCTGAAAAGACAAAGCATCATTTTGCCTCTCACACATTATAAGAACATTTTGCAAAACCCTGTGGGACATGTCCTTGGCTTCACTTTGCAGAAGTTGATATCCTACACTATTAGAAATGATAGGCATGTCAATGGAAGATTGAAAGGTAATTTGGTTGTCAAATCTTGACTTCATGGCAATCCAATCATATACTTTTTTCAAATTTTATTCCTTCCTTCCTTTCTTTCTTTCTTTTTCTCTTTCTTTTCCTTCCTTTCTTTCTTTTTTCTTTCTTTTTCTTTCTTTCGTTTTCTTTTTTCTTTTTTCTTTTTTCTTTTTCTTTCTTTCTTTTTTCTTTTTCTTTCTTTCTTTTTCTTTCTTTCTTTCTTTCTTTCTTCCTTTCTTTCTTTTTTACTTTCTTTCTTTTTCTTTCTTTCTTTCTTTCTTTCTTTCTTTCTTTCTTTCTTTCTTT
>NW_020884897.1:4859603-5219707 GCF_003945725.1 Corapipo altera | reverse complement strand
TTCTTTCTTTCTTTCTTTCTTTCTTTCTTTCTTTCTTTCTTTCTTTCGTCTCCAACTCCCTTCTTTAAGCAGTGCTTTAGTCTAGAATAGAATAGAACAGAACAGAATAGATTGGATCAGAAGAGACTACTTCAGTTGGAAGGGACCTACTTCATCTAGACCAACTGCCTGACCACTTCAGGTGTGATCACAAGATAAAACAGATTGTTAAGGGCATTGTCTAAATGCATTTTAAACACTGGCATTTTAAACACATGCTTCTTAATGTCCAAGTTATTTTAAACAGAACTTGCCCTTTTTGAACCTGTGTTGACTGTGCCTGATGACTGCATTATTCTTTAAATGCCTTTCAGTAGTACCCAGTATAATCTCTATAATTTTTCCGGGAACTGAGGTTGGGTTAAGAGGTCTCATTCCCTCGATCTTTCCTCATACCCTTCCTGTAGATGGGAATAACATTGGCTGGTTTCCAGTCAGCAGGGACCTCTCCAGACTCCCAAGATGATAGCAAGGGATCCTGCCATAACTTCAGAATTTCAGAAGTGCTTATTTAGGATGATACATGGAGAAAATGCCAGTCTGTGATCCCACAGTAGGACTATTGTCTATGTACAACTTCTGAGTCTTTATTGAATCTGAAAGTTTCCTTTGTCTTGTCATCTGTAAAGGGAAAATGTTCAAATAGATGGATGTGGAAAGACATGAACTTTCGCGGCTGTGCAGTAAATTGGGTGAATATAAGTCAAATACCCTTTGGAAATTCAGGGCAGAGTGCAGGCCATAATATCCTGCTTTTTAGAAAGCCATACTTATTAACAGTTATTTAGACACTACTGTAGATAATTGACTTTTGAAACATTCAGAATCCAGGTTAATCTCATTTGTATTTTAACTGATCATAAAGTTAGGTGGAATGTGCTCTTCTTAATTCCTTCTTAATTTTACTCTTCTATGAAATACATATTATTGACAAACCCTTGAGGCTGTCTTTTAGGATGACGTTTAAAAGGAAGGGTTCCAGTGAAGGAAGACTTATCCTAAATGTTTACCTCCTTCTTGGGTCCTTTTTAATTTCTTTGTGCATTTTTTTTTAACATTTAGACATGCTTTTCATGCCCTCCTTTATAAATAAACAAGGAAAACTGGCAGGCAGCAAGACTGAAACTGACAAAACAAAGTCCTTATGAAAATAATACACTATTTGATTGTAGGACTTGCTTCTCTAGTTCAGAAAGAGATAAACTACTCAAACATGTACTATTAAAAATATACATTTAAATAATCCATTGGCCTATATTCAAATAGATTAATTGCAATTGGATTTGTCCAGTCTCTCAGTCTTGTGAAGACCTACCATATGAAACTTTCAAAATCTTTTAAAAATCATTCTCAATGTAGCAATCCAGTTGGGAAAAGATGTTAAAGTGATCCACTGGGAGATGTATACGGAATCAAGCAGACTTGTCACAGTAATGTGTTCACTTAAATTCTATGTTGATTACTTCTTCCTATCAGAGTATTCAAGCATTTAATTTCTGTACTGTAAAAACTGTGGTTGCTATGTTGCTTTGTCCCTTAATTTTCAACTGAAAGAAATATGCTGAATTCTGGAGAGGAGTTAGCCTTTCTGCAGAGTTAATAATTAGGGAACCAACATCTATATCATTGTTCATGAATGTTAAAAGTGCAATAGCTATTCCAGATCGACAATTTGATTGCTATAACTTTAATGTATTATAATAATTTAAATTATTAATATTATTACCATCATGATTTTTTTTGCAGAATGTGAATTAATTTCATCACTTTCACTTCTTCTTTTTTTTAATTTCTAACAGTATTAAAGGTTTTAATCTAATAAAATTCCTATAAAATCACAATTCATTTTAAGAAAGCTTGCAGTGAATTTCAAAGAACTATGAAATAATATTCAATCTTTTGCTTTTCAGTCTATAAAATAAGTCGAAACAAGAATTTAGATATGGAGAAATAAGATGTTTTACAGTGATGTATGAATTAGTACTAAATAGGAGACCCAGTAATAAACAAAATGAATAAGAAGTACTCATTTATGAATATCTGAGTGGGTGGGTATTAATGGAATGTGAAAGGGTGTTTCACATAACTTGGGTGTTTACATTGCTGGTGACATGTTGGAAAAGAATTAAAGTGTGGGCAGAAAAAACTTTGCAATACAGGTATTCTCTACTTCAAAGTAACCAATAGTTTAAAAGGCCATGAAGCAGAAAACATATAGATTATTATTAAAACTGATAAATCACTGAGGGGTTTATTAATTAAAATTAATTTTAGGGAAAAAAACATATGTTAGAGGGTTTAAATAACTTTTGTGTGACATGTGTAGAGAAAAGTTGCTTGGTCAAAGCAGAATTTGATCCAGGAGAGGAGAATGTGATCCTGATCACCATTAAATGTAGATTTTTTTTTTTGAGTTTTTGTTTGTTTGGTTTGTTTGGTTTGGTTTTTTTGTTTCATTTGTTTTGTTTTCTTTCATTTTTGTTGGGTTTTTCTATTGTATTTATTTATTATTGTTATTTTAGGAAAAGTTTGGATTTCTAACCAGTGAAATTAATATTTTTCCAATAAACAAACTGGTGAAACAAGCACAGAGTAATTCTGTAGTAGATCTATGATGACCTGATCCTTGCTCTAAAGTCTGATGGCTCTTATGGACTTGTTTTGCTATTTTTATACAAAATATTAGTTCTGGCCTGTAATACTGATACTTTGTTGTTTTGAATGGTCAGTTTTAAAAACTGAAAAGAAGGACACTCTGCAAAGAAAAACATAATCAGATATACTTCTCTGACTGCCAATTGAGCATTGCATGTAGAAGCAGTAGGCAATGAACCTTTGCCCCATAGCACAATTCAGCAATCACAAAAGCTATTTTTGATAAAAATAATCAAGCTTAACAAAACTTGAGAAAGAAATATTTGAATTGTTTTTAAAAGGAACACAGAGAATTTTTGAAGACCGTGAGAACAAATCAGTAGTTTAGAATGCAGACCATGGATAAGCATAGGAAAAGTTCAGCATGAAACTCTTACGATGTAAATGGATAAGGATATGATCTAATGAAGAAGCAGAGGAAGATATAGTAGCATTCCCAGGGCTCACAAAATCAAGATACCATCAGCTGGTTTTAAAGCCTTTATCTTCAAATAATCTGAGGGTTTTCTAATTTTGCACCCTTCTCACTGACTTCTTCCCAGATAGAGTGAGAAGGAATGTTTAAATACATCAGGAGAGCATGAAATCTCTCATACAGGTGTTAGTCCAGGAAAAAGTTGTTAACTTACATGTCACCCTAGAAGAAACTCTGAAATATTTATAAGTTCTCTACAGTCGTTTTTTCAGGGGAACAAAGTAAAATATCTACTGGAAAAACTTAGAAATGTCCTGATAAAATAGACTTATGTCTCTTATATTTAACAGTGGTATTCATCTCATGCTTATGCCTGAGAAATGACAATAATGAAATATTTAATTTCTTTTTATTGTCAGTGGTTAGAATAATATCTGGCCAGAACTGTCATATATAAAGGTTATATTCTCAGAAACAACTCTCACAAAACAACTCGTGCCTGAATTTCTTTGAAAAGCTCAGTGAATTCACTAAAATCTCAACATCAATTTCTGAAAGATAGAATATTCCAAGAAAAAAAATTTACTCATCAATATTTAAAAAATATAGAAAATGGGATTGTGTGGGAAATGTTTATATGATCTGCATAAAATTACCATTGGAATAATCATAAAGGAATTAATATTGATCTGATCAATAAAGAATTGAAAGAGTTTAATATATTTAACACCAGGGAATATAGTTTTAATGAAATTAGGTAGTTCTGATAAATTTGATATTGCTTTTGATGAGAGTATATGTACAGTTGATGAAAGTATTGACATAGTGAATTTACTGTTGTAAAATATTTGGTTTAATTAAACATGATGAAAATTAGTACCGTACAAAATCACTGTAGTCCATGCTGAAGGGATTAAAGAGTGGTAAACTGATAAATCCCACAGAAAACTGTAACATATAGTCAGAGGACAGACTTCAGTAAAAAAATCCCTAAAATGCAGAGATCCTGTTTGTGGCTGAGTCCTATTCCACATTTCAATCAGTGCAGTCAATATTGTGAAATAACTACAGCTACACAAAAGATGCAGATTTGGAAGCCAATCTTCTTGCTATTCATGTTAGACTCTAGTCAGCATTTCTCAGAGTTCAGAACATGATCCCCTTTTGCCTTCTGTCTGAAACCTACTGAGAACCAAAGCGAAAAGGAACTTCACAGTTGACGGTATTTGGAGCAGTATCTGACCCTACAGAGATTCTAATTGTTCCTGGTTCCTATGGCATCATACAGTAATTGCCAAGGTTGGGTACTTGAGACTTTTGAAGTAATTGTCCAAATAAAAGGAAGTATAGCATATCCATAGGGGGTAGAAGGGGATGGGGAAGAGAAGAGCAAAAACAAAAGTAAGAAAACCTGTGGGTTAAGATAAAACCAGTTTAATTGGTGAAGTAAAGAGCAAAAACCCGTTTGACACAAAGAAGTCATTCACCACATCTCACAAGAAGACTGATGCTGATCCAGTCTCTGACCCATGGCCACCCTGAAAGCCAAAGTTCCCTGTTTCTTCTTTCTCTAATTCAGCTGTTGTTTCTAAACATGATGTCATATGGTATGGAACACCTCTCTGTCCAGTTTACATCACCTGTCTCAATTCTGCACCCTCATAACTTCTTGTCCTCCCCTAGCTTACTTGCTGGGAGACAGAGTGGGAGAAAAGAGAATATGTTGGCAATGTGCAAACACTGTTTAGCAATAAGCAAAATTACCACACCACGTTGGTGTGGTATGAGCACTGTTTTAGTCCCAAAGAGAAACACAGCACTGTACAGGCTATTGAGAAGAAACCTACCTCCATCCCAGCCTGAGACAGTACAGAAATAAAACACCTTAGATTTATCATGACACAGAATGACACCTTATTCCCTATATCTATCCAAAAGTTGATCCAAGTGCATCAACATACAATTATGAGTAAGTCTGTAAGACACCGTGGCGTAGCAAATGAAAGGCATCAATATCATCTCACCTAAGTTGTTATGTTAATTACTACATTGTCTGTAAAATACTTAATAAGTTTATGCTAAAATAGTGATTGATGTAAGCTAAACCAGCAACCACAAATTTGGTTGCCTTTCCAGCATCTCCTTAGAAATTCTAAATACTTAGGGCTGGCATTTTATTTACTGTTCCACAGTCACTGCAGGTCCATGACCCCCTGCTCCTTTTACATTTCCTACTACAAGACCCAGTTGAGCAAGGTGGTGTTCCAGATAATGGTGATATTTCACTCCTGCTGGCTGCAACAGAAAGAGAAGTTGAGCCTTTTTCTGTGAATACTAGAGCTAAAAAGTCAGTGAAAATATCACCACTTCAGGAGCAAACCATTACTTTCTTCTTCAGAAACTGTAGTGTACGAGGCAAGTAGTGAACAGGACTGTAGTACTGCATTGTATCCTCACCCACTCAGACTTAATAAATAAGCAGAAGGAATTGTAGAACAATGAAGGGGTCCACAGGCAGCTACGAGTTGATGTGGCTCACCGGAGATGCAACGATATGCACATTTTGATTATTCCATGCACTTCTCCAAACAAGTACAAAATGATGAGACATATTTCTTATAATTCTATATTAAATCCCTCTTTCTGTACTACATCATGTATTTTACTGCAGGGCTAAGTGCTAACAGTTGCCATCTTGACTCCTCAGGAAATATTAAGCCAAATGACATAAAGAATGAGAACTATCTTAAATTTAGATCTCTGTAGTGACATCTCTATTGACAGCTGCTCTACGTTCCCTTTAGAGCTGGTGGAGAAATATGTGCATGGTGTAGTTCACCTGATCTATTTTAGACATCAATGTTTATTAAATTAAGCACTGAACTTAGGAAACTTAGGAACTTATACTGGGAGTTTAGAGTGATATCATCAGATCAATCCCACCTGGTATGTTATAGGTAGAATATTATAGAGGGTTGTAAAAATTTGATTAGTAATTTCAATAAATATTTATAAAGATATTGAATATCAGTTGTTTATAAAAATATATTTTTGGATAACCATTCTATTTTGAGTATATTAAGAAGACACAAAAGGGCTTAATGTAAGAAAGTGCCTTCATCCTGCTACAATATGGTATTGCATATGTTATGTTTCATCTAATGATATACTGTATCCAAATCTATACCCTATTGTATACGTGACATTTTTGATAACTGTTTCTAATTAAATATTTTTTCACTTAGTTTTGGTTCAAATCTGGTATCAGCTGTCACCAGAAATTTTTAGATAGCTATAAATTTCAAAATATCCTGTTTTAGAACATATTACAGTCGCATAATATTAGTGCATTGGACATGGTAATGATAAGGTATTAAGGAATCTCAGTGGTCATTAATTATGCTAGATGAAATAACATGCAAGCTTCTTACAGCACCTTCATGTCAGGAGAATATATATATATATATATATACACATACATACAATTTATTGTTCATATTATAAAGCTACTGCAACACCATTTATTTTTGTGGCTTTTGGGAAGTAGGGAGAGGGAGAGAGAGGAAAAAACAGCCATCAGGTACTACAGTGCCAATATAATACTGAGCCAGATCAATATTATATAAACATTTGAGAATAAAAAGAATTTCTTCAGGTTATGAAAATAGGTTGCAATGTTGAGATGGTTAGGCAGGTGGCAAACTGAGACTACTGTTTTATGGTAAAAATATGTCTAGTTACACAGTTAGTTCTGCTACTATCTAGTTACCTTCATACTTTCTGCTCTTCTTTTCAGTCCATCCACGGTACCTGTGCATAAACCTTGTTTTTGGGCAGGAAGTGTTCCCTAATGTATGTTTGTTCATCTGCTACTATGAAACAACATTCATCTCTGTAGGGATGCCCACATTTTAATAGGTTCTAGTGTTATACAAATAATAAGAATAATAGATTAAAAAAATTGCCATAGGTTTGATTTCAATTGTTTAAAAAACAGCAGATTTTCCCTCTCTCTTTTAAAAAGGGATAAAGTCATAGGGAGTCTCTAAAATAAAATGCATGTGTGTTCTCAGATAAAATGCCTGTTAGGTATTTTGTAGGGCTGAGAGAGTTTAAAAAATCTTCGGAAGCAAGTCAGCTTGCTCATATTTATTTTGAAAATGCACTCTACATTCACAGACTTAGAGGGAGCTTAATTACAATCAATGGAATAATTAAGTTGAGAGAAATGTGTAACAGAGAACTAAAATGAATAGAAAACATATGCACAAGTGTACCTTTGGGCAAATGCATTATAGGCACAATATTGTCATTATGCCTCTCAAATCAGATCATTATTTGCTCTGGCGTATGTGTGGGAAGCAGACTAGATTGTACATGGTTTTTACATTCATATTCTGATCCATTTTTAACATTTTACAAAATGGTGCACTCTAGTAACACTAGCCCACACTTAGCATACGTGTAATTTGTTGTACAGCTGAACTTTCACAACATATTCCTAATTCTGGAAAAGCATAGCTATCTAAAAAGCTCTGCTTCTCTCCTTCCCCTCACAGTCCGCACATTTTAGGAGTACTTACAACAATGTGTTCACCAGAGTTTGACTCACAGTGAACAGCTCTTCACAGATGTATTATTTGCTGGTTCCAGTCTAGTTGCAGTAGCCAATTGCTAATGTTTCACTGACCACAGTTCTCTGATAAATAAAATGCACACCCAGAAAGAGTCTCCTAGAACAGGTAGTTTCAGAGAGTGAAATGCTCTTAGAGAGCCTTATCATGCTCTTTTTAAATTCTGAATTCTTATCTCTTGGTGCACCTTGCAGTCCCAAAGCCATAAGTCCTGTAATGGGAAACCTGCTTTTTTATCTCTTTTTCTAGAATTTGCCATGATAGACATTGAAGAAGGAAGGAAAAGAAGGAAACAACAATAAAAAATAAATCCAAACCACATTTTCAGTTTACAATTAGAGAATTCTAAATACTTTAAAGTAGTCTCCAGTGTGCACATAATTCTATCTTTGAAAGGGTTAATATAGTGCTTTTCACAAATATTTAGAAATAAATATTTGACATCTTATGGTGTGCATTTAACAGCAGAAATTCCTGTATGAAAGCCCCTTCAATGTCACTAAACTGATTTCAGAAAGTTTAGTCCAGCAAATTTTGGCCCAGGGATCATGTCAAATTTTTAAATTGCGTTTTCATTATGATAGAAAAGTGATGATAGATGGTGTGTGTCCATATAAGAATATCAAGGAGATTAAAATATTGAAATTATTCATACTGCTTGTTTAAATTCTAACAAATAGATGCAGCAAGGTGTTAGGTGTACTAACTTATCTTTAACCATTAGTGTTAGGTGTACTAACTTATCTTTAACCATTAGTGGGGCAACTTGTTAATGGATGGGTTTTTCATCTGAAATATGCAATAGGCTTTGTATTACTTCGAGTAAGTTTGCAAGCAAGAAAGATTTGGGTTCTGTAGTGAAGGTGATGTACATTATCATCTATTCTGGCATGGTAAAGCTGATTGAACAGTAACATATCATCATCATCATCATCATGGCTAGGCTTTGAGAACAAAGTTATAGGAAGGCTCTATCCACGTTTGTTACAAGCACGCTGGTGGCTTATGAGGTCAATATGAGATACACATGTCCGGTTGCCAAAGGCACAGCAGAAAGACTCCTTAGGTGGTGTATTCTGCAAGACACGATTCTTTCTGCATTGTCTTTTCTCCTCAAGAGTGATCCTGCGTGCGTTCTCAAAGGAAAGAGCAGCGTTATAGATGGTGTTTCTCCAGGCCTCCTGATTTGAGGCCAGAGAAGACCAGTTATGTACAAATACAGTATTAATGTTAATAACTTCCTGAAATGCAGAAATAATTTTTCCCCACAAACCAAATGTTCATCTTGATCTGAGACATCAAACATTGACAAAAAAAATTAGTGTGGGTGTGAAAGAAATAAGGCAGCAATTAGTGTCAGAAAAGGAAGAATAGAGAACTGATATTTTTTTTTTTTCAGGATTTTTCGCACATTTAATAACAAATTTCACTGGAATAGAACTTAACCACAACGCAAATCAACCTTGCTAATAATGCACAGGTAGCAAGTGGATATAACCTGTGAGGAGGCACCTGGGTTTTCTGCAGCCTCCAGGGAGTTTGGAAACATCTATTTCTCATTTCTGTCTGATCACCACATAAGTTCATTTAGTTTCATTCTCTCTCATCCTACTTGCACCTTCCGTTCTGCCACATCTTTTCTTAGAAGCAATAAAAATTGTTCCTGTGTGAGTATGGACAGTATCTAAATACGAGTTATATGTGTTTATATGGAGATTTATGACCTCCATGTGTGAGTATGATTTGTGGCCAAAGGCTGCAAAAATCACCGGCAAACAAGGGATGTCAAAAGAAGCAACAGAAAACAAAGACAAATAAAGGGGAACAAGAAGGCTGAACTTCGTTTCATTTAGGGGGAAAGGAACAAGAAATCTCATATCAAAAACATTTAATGATAACAAGAAATTTAGAGTAGGTGCACCATTTGTTTTTAACCATGGCGAGTAAGCCATGGACAGAAAAGCACAAAACAAGCTTAGAAGCTGGCAAACTCAAAGTAGCTGGATGGAAAAAAGTTGTATGTTTGTTGTTGGAGGTTTTTTTCACACAAGGAGCAGTCTGTTCATCTAATTGCTGCATTCTACTACTGACACTTTGTATTTTCGCCAAACTCTTAAGTATGACTTTTCAATACCTAACAATATGACCAAGAACTACAATAGGAAGAACAGTAAACTTTAACAGAGGTTTTCATTGATTGCAATCTCACATCAAGGCATAAAGTTGCCTTTAGAAAGTGAGAGCTGCAATAAACTTACTCTAGTAATTTTAAAGAACCGTTATTTTGTGACCATTTTGTGCATGTCTTCTGAAATATTTGATAGAGTCTGTTACCCCAAGACAGGATAATGGACCATGGGAGTACCGGTCTGATCACAAAGCTTCCTATATGTGCATGAGACACTGAAACAGAGTAAAACCTGGGGTTTCTGCCTTTCCTAATTATTTCTGAAATTAGTATGGCAACAATTTTCACTGTCTCTCAGCCCAGGTATGAGTTTGGAAGATAGCATTATAACAACCATAAGCCTAACCTAAAAACTCTGTGAGAGTTTTTAATCCATTGAATCAGCTGGCTGAAAGTGTGTGCTCCCACCTGCTTCTTTGAGTCACTGCATTTTCCAGTGTCTTGTGGGAGCAATCTATCAGAGCAACTATGTCATAAAAACACCACAGAGCCAGTCTGCCAGTTTGATAAAAACTGCAATAGGATTGACTAACATGCTGACATAACAAACTTAATATCATTGAAGAGCTTAGGAAAAAGCAGAAAGGTAGGGGAAGAAGCCAGACAAAAGTAACTTTACTGAAGAGTAAAAAAATGTGTAACCCAGTCTTTTAAAAATATTATCATTTTAGGCTGTGTGGCTGTATTAATTCTCAATTTATTCTTTCATCTGGAGGTAAATAATTAGTTATTTGGACTCCATCTTTTGCTCTGTTGGTTTTCTGCCTGCATCTGTGCTGCAAACATTGTTTCCAACTGCATGATACCGGCAGTGAAGAATGCAGGTGCTCTTCAGGAATGCTCAGCTATTGCATGTGCAAATGCTGGTAATTATCATTAGTGATTCTGGATCACTACATGATATTGGTCAGGCAGTGTATTCTTCTCCTGAGTTCTGCAGAGGTAGTGAGCTCTGCCACCCCAGAAGGGACTGAAAAGCAACAGGAATGATTTACTGGAAAGTAAACAAAATGGAAAAAGGAAAGCAAAATGAAATAGAGCAAAGTGAGTGATCTTTTAAAAAAAGATATGGTCAAATTACTAAATCTTGTTCTCACATGAAACAGGATGGTCAATTTGTTTGGTCAAATTCAGTAGATATTAGAGCCTTATAAAGCTTCTGTGCAAAAGGATTGGAGGTGACATTAAGGCAGGTAATAAAGTTACCCAGAGTACAGATCAGTTGCAATTTAGCAATCAGCTCTGTCAGCAGCTCTGGAAGATCTGTAACAAATCATAAGTTTTTAGTTAGCCAATGTAATAAAAGTATTTAACAGTGAAGAGAAAGTAACAGAGGCGATAAATGTGTATAAGCGTAGAATATTACCTTCTTATTACAATTACATGATCTGGAGAAAAAATGTATCTTATATGATATTCTTATTGAGACAGAATATTAATATTCTGGCAGGTTAAGAAATATTTGTCTTTTTGACTTTCCTCAAATCTCATAGATCATAACAGTATTGGTTTCAGGTTGGGAATGAAGTAGTTATTATGCAAATTGCACAAACATCAGACTGAGTGGAAATAGAAACAATTGCTACAGGCTGAGAAATACAGCAGAAGTATGAAGAACAGAGATAAAGCAACAGGAAAGGGCAATTCTGATCACAAGAAATAAGTGCCAGCCCTTCATTATAAAAGTACAATTTAGGCGAACAAGACTGAAAAGAAAGGAATAAAGCTTGGTAATTACCATGTTGTAAGCCCAAATTTGTCAAGTAGTTTGATATATAGCATAGCCAGAAGAGATTTAAGCTAGTAAAGTCACAAAGTAGGGTATTCACATCTTCGAACTTTAGGCATCTAATTGAAGCATGGAAATGAACTATCTAAACACCTTACACAATTAATGGAAAAAGTAATCATATCCAGAGAGCAATCTGAAGCACTTGAGTTAGGGGGCCTACCTTCTCCAATTGACTATATAGGCCAGCTGAAGTTAGATGGTGTGAATACCTCCTGAAGTGTCTTATTACAGCATATCCAGGAATATATCTAGGTGCAAGGTAAGGGCATTGCAGGGCACCAATTATGTACTTTAACAGTACATGGACCACTTCTAACAAAGTGGTATTTATATGTAATTGTCACTGATTGCTCTCAGACAAGGCTGAGGTTATGCACAGCTGTAATGGAAAGGCGGTTATATTCCAAGAAAAGTCAGGTTAAGACTCTGGCCAGCTTTTTGAGACAACACCCCTTCAGTGCAGCAGATGAGGCTATGGTAGAAGTGAAGGGGGAAGATCCATCTTCTGAGATGTTTAAAAATTTACTGGGCTACAGGGTTGGAAAATCTTGTACTGGGTAGAGGCTGAGAGGACTGTATGATCCAACTTCATCTCTAACTTGCACAGCTATAGATATTTCACGCTTCTTTCAGGAAAACGGAAACTAGGAAAGGGCTCAAGTTTTTACTTTTGTCGATGTATTACTTGCCCTTACAGAATAGGTAATCACAGAAAGAGAAGGAATATATAGAAGAAGGATTAATATATAGGAGAAGTATTAAGAGGAAAGTGGCACATACCAATAGTGCAAAGCTCATGAGTAACACTTGTTGTGGCAGACTTACCCAGTACAAAAATAATCAGCAGCCTCATTTAGCTAGTGAAATGGCACTGTTTGCTCACATCATTCTCTCTCCCCCCTTCTCCAGACAATCTAGCTCAGTTCAGCAGCAAAAAAAACCCACAAAAATTTCCACTGTGTTTTAAATCACTGAAGTAGTAAATAATAGATATACGAGAACTCAAATTGCTACAAAATAATTTGACGTAGCTCTTACCAGTGAGCCTGAAGTGATGGCTTTAGCAGTCTCACGAGATCTAAACAACTGAACCACGTAAGCACTTAGGAGTGAACAATTGTTTACCTGCTACAATTTGATTTGAAGCTGATCTAAAGGTGTAAGTAGCACAATTGGCTTTAAGTGCATGCAGGAACATCCATCACTCTCTTTGCTTCCTGAAGGGTTAATTCCAACAGCAGAGGTGCATAAAAAAGAAATAAAACTTTTTTTTCAGCTACTTGAATTCGTCGAAAAATATTAATGGAAATAAAATATGTCTGAATGAATAAAATAATTCCAATCAGAGTTTATTGTGTTTGGGTTATCAAAAAACCCACCTTCCTTTCTCAGTCTTTCTTTCTTTTCTTTTTTTTTTTTTTTTTTTTTTTTTTTTTTTTTTATTCAGTTGTTTTCTTTCAGGAATTTACTCTTTTCTATTATGCAGAAATAGGAAGTTTTTCTTATTAATATTATTCTTTGGGGATTCATGATACAGTAGTGAGTGATTTTGCCTTTGTACAGAGAACCATTGTAGGAAACGAGATTGCCATATCCTTGTTCAATGAAGGCTGATTTTTAATGTCAAATGCAACATGTATGTCTTGTTTTAACAGTTTACTTATTTTTCCCTTGAAAAGAGGATGAACAGCATGTGTGGGAGTCTTTAAGTGGTTGCCACTGCCTATCAGTGACTTCAGGTTAATTGTCTGTTCTGTTTCATATAATTTTGTGGGTAATGAAGGTGCTCAGTACTTAGCCCTTTCAGACTTGAGGTTTTATCCTAATTGACTTTTTGCTACATTCAGCATGCAGTCTTAAAATCCATCTGCAAAGCTGTTCACCAGGCTTACCCCTTAAACCAGCAAGGCTGGGATGAAGGGTTCCATGACAGACAGTCAGGATACAGTTATTTTCTTTTGTACTCGTGGAGAGAATGGGTACTTCCCTCACCAGGAATGTTCACCAAACATTAGCTGTGCCTAGGTTTACTGACTGTGGCCCTCAGCCAGGCTTAACTGTCATATTCTCTCTGATTACCCCCAGCTGAAGGGGTGTCCAACAAGCAGTGTGCCCTCTCCTTACCCGCATTGCCAGGAAGCTGAGTGAGCTAACCCTGCTGTGCTATTATCCCCGCTGGAGCTTTTCTGACTGAGAAAGACTTTCTCAAAAAAACCTTCTCAAAACATGGCTGCTTAGACACAGTATCAGTAGTAAAATGATGATGTGTACACGAGGATCGAAGTATAGCTCCCATGGGTACCACAGGGAACAGGATCATGGCCTCTGAGGTGCAATAGATTAAAAAGTACCGTGTGATGCTCCTGGGCACCTGGAACGCACTGTCTGTATTAAATTCTAGCACGGCATTGGTGCTATTTCTGTCCAGTCTAATGACCCTTCTCCCAAACTGGTTCTGGGTCCATTTCCATTGGGCAGTCTGGATACAATTCCGCATTTAATAGCACAGCCTAAGGCTCTCCGGGTCAGCTGGTTGGGATGTTGGGAGCACTACTGACCATGTGTTCTTGGTGGGGCACATGGAGCCTTCCAGGTTTCTTCTGCACAATCATCTCCTGTGCCGTGTGCTCAGGCTTCACTGTGCCCTGCTCATAACTGCTTTGGGAACTGAGAAATGGTATTTCCCTGCACACCAGTGCTGCAGTACCACCTCTGGCTTCTCCTCATTGTATGGTGACTGCCACCTCACCCTGACAGCAAACAATATGATTTCTGAGCAGGAACAGGAACAATCTTCTAACCCTTTATAATTAGGTTTAGGAATATTTGAAAAAAAGGAAAGTAACACTAGCCAAGTACTTTACTTTTGTGTAGTACTACTGATACAATCACATGCTTCTAGAGCCCACTGCTTCCCGTACCCTCCCTCAGATATAGCAGTATGCTTTGCACCCAGGTGAGGCAGATGGGGGTAATGGTCCTCCCTTTCTTAATCTCTGACTGTCTAGGTGGGGTGGGAAGGGAATAGCAGTGATCAGGGAAGCAGTGAGACTGCTGGGGAGAAGAAACATTACCGGGGAGAAGAGGCAGGGCCCGCTGGAGAGCAAGCTCTGCAGTAAACCTCTTCTTGATTCTCCTTATTAATATATAGGCCACATTTCTCAGGAACAAAAGTTTTTCAGATAACCCATAGGTCAAGTATAGGAGTATTCAGTACTTTTAGCAACGTATGTGTACAATTGTTTTAAAAGGCTGCTTAACCAGAGTGTGTTTCCAGACACGTATCAAAGCATCAATATGAGAGACCCTAAGCTGGTGTAAATCAGTGTCACTTGTACCAGCCAACCATGTTATTTCATTATTTCTGAATTCTAATAATGTTCGTCTCTTCTTTCACACAGTGCTTCTGTGCAGTATATCCTTTATGATTTGACATCTCCGAAGGCATTAACACTCTTTGGGGAATGTGAATCAAACAACGAATTCTCTTTGTGCATATTCACTTCTTGTGCTTTTATTTTAGCTTAGTCCTATCAGAACAGAGCCTAAGAAGGGATGTCTAGAAAGGACAATTTCCCAACAGTGATTACATTACAGGAAAATTTCTCTCATTGTGAGGCCGTCTGGAAAATTCTGAAGATTGTTTCTGCCTGGGAATAACAACTATATTCCTCATAAATGATTAGAGATGACTCTATGGACTATAGAGAATTAATAATAAAAAGTCCTCCACCTCACTGCCTCTTACTGAAATAACAAATATAGAGAATGGTCTGCTAAACCTTAATAATTATTATCTTGTAATCATTATCTCATCCTATAGATAGCCAGTATCCTCTTAAAAGCAAACCAAACTGTTTTATGTTGTGGTTCTAAAAACTAATAGCCTGACGGGTGTTTTCCTATTTATTTATGATAGCTCAAACTAGAGAATTGATATATTTGTGTCACTTATAAGCACTACAATTATTTTTCTAGGGCAGAATTATTCCTATAAGCCATTGCATCTAATTTCCCCTTCCTTCTTCCATCTTAATCTTGTGAGCTGGTTAGTTTATTGCAGATCCTTTTAGAAGTTCTGTTAAAGGTTTTTTTCTCTATGTGACTCCTCATTCATATTCTGCTTCTGAAACTTAATTAACTCTGTAATCCTCCTGCTGCTTCCTTCTGCCACTCCCAGGCCAGCTTTAAATGAATATGGGTGCACTGTAACAAGTTAGTTGGGAAATGTATAGAAGTTTCTTCTTCTCAGTGCCAAGTCATTGGGTCATTTCAGCCTTTTAATGATGTCATGGGAACAGTCAGTTTTACTCTTTTCTCTGGCAGTCCTGTGTAAACTTTTCAGCTCCTGGGTGTGCATTGCTGAATGAAAGCAAATTCTAGACTTGTGCTATCCCTTTCCATGGGTTGGCAGTGGTTGGGTACCCAGGGCTCCCAGGAGGGACTCTTTTTGCTGGTATTAGGAAAGTGTGGAACTAGTTGTCCCCTGTGTCTCTCCCAAAGCAAGGGGCTAAAGTTGATGAGCCCATAATGAACTTTCACTGGCCCAGAAGAACAGCAGGATATTAGAGCTTGATCAGTGGCAGATTTTTAATCGCTCTTTTGGGATTTAAAAAAATCTGGACAAATACTGTATTTTCTCCCCAAAACCAGTATAGATAGAACAGTAAATTTTAGGCTTGTTCAGTATTTAGAGGATACAGCTATTTTTGCAAAGTTAACATATTCCGAGATACTAAAAGAGGTCTTCCAGACAATGTTGGGGGTTCCACTGCCCAGCTCCTCTCGGCTGGGGCAGCCAGGTCCTAGCAACCCAGTGCCTAGCTTCTAGCAGCCCTGCTCTGGTAGTAAAGCAGAGGATAGCTTCAATGCACCATTTGATACAAACGTGTGGCCAGCCCAAGGTCACTGGCCATTTGCCAGCATAAGCTTGAGCTGGGGAAATCTGGGGCTTGCCTGCTGTGGTTGCAATTAAAGAGCAGCACTGGGTCCAGATCACTCCTGTCTAACGAGTGCGTGGGTGTCAGAGCTGCTCTGGCAGAGGCCTCTGTATTTTATTCCCTTACACCCTCGGCTTTCTTCAATGAGAGTAAGAAACATCACACTGGAGTTTTATTTTGAGGGACATGCTGTGATACACACATATATTAACAGTGCCACAGACTGAAAGCTTCGTGTCCAGGTGAACAATCCTTTAAAGCATTTGGCAGCTATATCAAGTACCTCAAGGTTATGCCCTATCTCTTTTTTCTCTTTATGTCATCTGTAACAACTGTGGACTCTGACATTTACTTAATTAAATTTGCCCACAGTGTCTGACTTAGTTGTGCAATTTCTCTTGAGGATGTAATTTTTGAAGGTAGTAAGCAAGAAGAATGGTTAACCTTGATGAGTCGGTTTTCCATAGTAGTGTGTTATTCAAGTAAAAATTTAGAAGCTTTCATCTATTGCATAAATAATAAACTTCGGGACAGTGCATAGACATGAAATATTTAAAGAAGCATAACATCTTTGAGGACAGACATCAGAACAAAATGAAATTATCACACAATTGCAACTGCTGTTGTGCTACATCTACGAGTCTCTGTCTTTGATTCCCAGAGTTACCTTGCAGAAATCCAACAGACACCCTTTAGTTTGTCTCGGGGCATCTTGAGCAGGCTTGGTGTGCCACCTGAGCTGTATGGGGTTATATGGGGCATATATGCACCAAAGATAAGCCTCCACTTGAGCTCCCAAGCTCATAGTCTTTGTGGTGAGACTGATGTGGTTTTGGCCTTGGAGTCAGATCTGACCAAAAACACAGAGAGAGATTTTGAACTGACCTTTGTTTTACCTCAACATCTATTTTGTCTCATTACCTGAAGTTGTATGGATTCCTTGTTTCAATTAAATAGATAATAATAGTAATAATAATAATAGATGCCATAAATTACACTAGCTATTCTTATAACACAGTGATATTGCAAATTCATTTCAGGGAACAGAAACTTTTTATAATTTAAACCTCCAGAATATCCCTCATTAAAACTTTTGGTATACAGAATGAACTCATTCATGGCACTAGCAGTTAATGGTAGACAATTTTCACTTGTACTTTACTCTTACCATCCTTGAAGAAACATGGTTTGATATTCAGAGTTTCACCTTGTGGGAAGGGTGGGATGTCATGGCACAAGCAGTAATTTGTTGACATCTGTATGGATAGACAGTGAAACACAGGGCCAGATTTGGTCCAGTCTAACATGTAGTGCAGCACATCTGAAGGCACTGGGAAGTGATTGTAAATCAGGTAATATTTGGCCCCTGAAAGCTAGCTGTAAAATCAGATGCAGATGATAAGATTTGTGTCACACCACATTGTAAATTTAAAACCAACGTATAAGAATTTTCCTTTAATCAGTGTGTGCCAGCTAAATGTATGCAGACGAGCAGTCATTCTAAGTCTGAGATTAGGCAGATTGATACCAGCTGTCTGACAAATCTCTAGCACTAGATAAAGCTGGAAGTGGAGGGGAGAGGGTTATAAATTGCATGCAGCCATTAATGCACTCATTTAAACATGCAATTTAAATGCTAATTGATGTTAATTCAGCCCAGCACTAATGCTGTTGTGTTCAGCTGTTAGTCATAGACTGTAACATGGCTGAAGGAATAGCAGTAAGGGGCTTGGCAGGATAGTATAGATAAAGTCAGGGATCAATTCAATGTATGGTACATTTCTTTCACTTCATTTATTGTTATACCTTCTGGGTAATTAGAACTAGCTGAATACAGGCAAAAAAATGAATTGTGACCATTCTGCAACTGCATGCTCACCATTCCTCTAATGAATTACATTTTTCATCTTTTACATTACCTGAAATCACTCTATGTCTCAAAAGCTCTTAATGTTCTTTATTAAAATGCTCAAACTTAATGACAGAAACAGCTAAGAAGTTGCAAGGAAAAGAAAATATTTTCTTTTGATCTGAATAGAATGCTCTTGTTAATTTTTTTAAAAATTTACCCTATTTTATTTTAGTCTTTTAGGTGAGGGAAAAAGATCAGTTCATAAGGATTTCTATGCAAAAAATTGTGTTAGCCGTGACACTGAAAACCAGTTGTTTACTAAGATGTCTATACTTAAGTAAACCCCATGTATTAACTTAAAGTGAAAATTTCACTCTGTAATTATATTTTTCAAGTGCATCTGCAATCACATGATAAATTTAACAAATACTCTAAATGTGTAGTGAAATGTTGCTAATCCACCTGCCACTGTTCAGTTCCTGTTACTCAAAAAGTTATTAATAGTAAAAAAGGTTACAAAATGCAAATTCTTGTGGCTGAGAAATAGTAGATTTTCTGGGCTAACTTGTTCCCAGTGATCAGTCTGGTCTGCTTTCTTGTTAATATAAGAGGTTAAATGCAATGATGGAGGTGGTAGAATTTTTATTGAGCAGCCAGAGTGCAGATTTGGCTCATGATGTGTGTTAATATCATCTCCATACGCCATAAACCTGCTGGGTCAAATTCTGGGCTCTCTGCCAGATGCTGCGCTCAGTTACACTGCTGTGAACCTGGGGCAATGATGTAGTTTCAGGGGTGAAACAAGGGGCAAAATGTTACCTGGTTTGCTGAAGCCTTATAAAAACTGGAAGTGATGGAAGGCCCAATTCCTTGCTGTTTGCACCTAGGAAAAGTAAGTGTAAAATGCTAACAGATTGACTGCTGTGGCTGGATCATTTGAAACAGTGATATAAAGCTGCTGTCGGGAGGATGCAGGCACTGCAGTGTGTAACTTCCCATGAAGGGCTTGATTTGAGCCCGTTGTGTGAATAGACTCTTAACCGCTCAAGTGACTTCTGATAAGGACACAATTCATGTAAAGCTGAAGATTTTAAAAAATGACAAAGTAGACTTCCAGAGAACTTCATATGGGAACGATTCTGGGATTTAAGAAGTGCTGTATATAGGCCCATTGCAGGAGAATTGAAGAGGGTAACTGGAAACAGAAGGAACAACAATGGCATAATTGTGTACTTATCCCAAATTATATATTTGATTCATCATCTGCTTTTGAAATATCGCGGTCTTTGCAATTTGTTTGCTATGATATGGTGATGTTACAGATCCAATATCTCAACTCTTTTATCTCAACTGAATGACTGTATAATTTCAAATGATTTTTTTAAGGTACATTGCTGAGTTCATTTTTTTACATTATTTTTTTCCTTCAGGAAGGTTGAGAGGAATGGTAAGTTGGGAGGGATTTGTTTGAAGGTGAAGGGGATATGAGACTTTAAATTGCTTGGCTTATTGGTAGTGGTTTATCTTAAATTGTGCTGCTGCACTGTATTTTTAAATTATGTCAAGGGCACCTAGACCATATGGAATGAAAGAAAAATAATGATTTAAGAGTGTATCTATCTATTTCAAGAACATTCTCATGATGTGTCAGCAGAACCACACGGTCTACAGTATCCAAGAAAGATGATAGGTCTAAAATAACCAGTTTGAAGTGATGGTTAAAGCTGTCACATGTGTCTATAGTCAGGCACCTAAATCCAGCTTCAAAAGCTTGTGAAAGGAATGTCTAGTTCTTGCTGCTTTGTGACTACCCAGCACCTCTAGTGCTATTCTGTTATTAAAAAAGGATTTCAGTGATACTGAAGGTTTTACCAGTAAATAAAACTTTTGGCCTTGTCATGCATTTAAAAATATATGTACTCCAACCTGGAGTCACTGTTTGTTTTGTCAGAGTACTCTTGTAAATTTTTCTCAACAACAGGAGATTTTAAAAAGTTCCTAACTGTTGAGATTACTGATATAAAAAGAGAATGTTTCAGACATACTTTCATAACTGATTCTTAGAAATATGAATCTGGATTGGATGCTATAATAGATGTCTATATTTGTTTAAATTTATGTATTAATCTAAGAGAATACTTATGCAATATTTACTGACTCTCTTGGTCTTAAATTGGTACATTAAATGGCTCCTGCTACTTTCCCTCCTTAAACCAGTGGCTTTTTCAGATTCATTTTTTTTTTATGCAGATTAATAGAAAATGTTTTCTGAAATCTGTGTAGAGTTATGTGCCTTGATTAATCTGAGCTTACTCTTTTAGTTATATATATATATATATATATATATATACACACTCTCAAGGACCTCTACTAAATGTGTCTCACAGCAGTAGTGAAATGGCTCTCTGTGTCATAGCTCCCACAGGGAGGAGCTCCATGGTAGTCATTAGTAGTACAGGAAACCTCAAAGGTGGCTACTGAGACCCGAGCCTTCCCTGCAAGAGGAAATCAAAGCCCAGTGGCTCTACCACTGCTGGCAATTTCAGCGAAAAGCAGGTAGCTTTAAAAATGATCAGTAGACACGGAAATGGCAGGATAAGTGCTAGTGAACCAGCTACGTAGAAGATATCATTTCTTACCCAGGAGCTGGGCAATGAGTTTGACTAGTACAGGAATGTGGTTTTTTTCCCAGTCTTCATTTTTCTTATGATTTTCTTAGGGATCTCTAATTGCAGGAAAATAGCGAGGGTAATGCAAATAAAATTGAAATCTCAAATGTAGGTGTGTGTGGACTTGGCCATAGGTGCAGAGTAGTGAAATTAGGTGCTGTGAAACCAAAGAAACTGCCTTCCTTGTAACCTTATGCATCCTTAATGCTCCTTTCCTAATCCTGTCCGGAAGTCACACACTATCTGCTGTAGACTCTTCCTAAGCAAGTTCTTAGTGACCATCAGTAGCTTTGACTCAGTGAGTGAAAGCTGATATACCCCGCAGAAATCAACATACCTACTTCTGTCTCATTCTTCCTGTAACATTTTGCTAAAACCCTCTGGATTTCTGTGAGGAATCTGCATACTATTTATCATACTGAAAACCAAACAATGGCTAAAAACGTTCTAAGCAGAAGCTCAGAATACGCTGATATAGACTGAGGGTAGGATCCTTAACAGGTCAGGGAAACAACAGGATTGATTTGTTTTCCAGGAGAAGGGCTGAGATTTTAGATTGAGGCAAGTGGTTCTTTTTGTGGTTCTTGACTCTTCTCAGACAACACATTTTGCAGTGCCACCAAATAAATTGTTTTAATTTCCTAAAGACAATTTCAAGTTCTCTTGTGGTAAGAAATACTATTAAGTTCTTCCCTGAGGAAAATGTTCTTAACCCTCTAGACCTATCACCAATACAGAGCTTTACTCAGTCAGCTACAAAAGCTTTCAGTTAAGCAGAAAGTACTGTACAGTCAATAAGAGGAAGGAAAAATAGAAAGCTGACTTTTGAAAGCAGAAAGAAACAAATCAGTGTCCTCATAAAAGAGGAGTGAAATCGAGAGCCAATTGTCTAGAATAGTACTGTGGGCATCTTCACCTCCAAAGAATAATGCGGAGAAGCAAAAGGCTTTTAGGACTTCAGGGAGGAATCACATCACAGCTTACATGGCACATTTCTCATTATTTGTGTTATGATGGTATCTAGAGCAGGGAGACATGATCTCTGGCGTGTGGTGTCACAGGCTGGTACATTTTGAATGGTGTAAAGTTGGGTCAGCCCATAGCTGGGGGACATATCCTCCTGTGGAAGAGCAGGAGACAGAGGTTCCCTCCTCAAGGTCCAAGTTCAGCAGAAGTTCAGGGTGGCTGCTCAACAGAGGCTTGCTTCTTTAAGAGACAGCATTTCCTTTCTCCTGATGAGATTCTCCCAACAGGGTCAGGTTCATATATTCCAAGAAGAAAAAGAAAGCTCTGTGTGACACCTGGAAACAGTAATAGTATGCTGGTTGCCTTAAAATATAAGGTAAACTGCCATAAGGGAAACTAGGCACCTAATCCACAGTGGACAATATTAACTGGGGCATCAGTGCCCTCAGCACAATGATAAACTCACACATCGTTCAAAATGGACACTAGAAAATAAGGCAGAAAGAAACAAAGGTCCAAACTACTAAGTAAGCAGGTGCCTAGCTGCCAAGGCTGTTAAAGCTGTGTAAGGCTTGCCAAAAATTTTATGTGTCCCAGTCTAACGTCAAAAGCAGAACCCAGCTTTTGAGCCTGAAATTAGAGCATTAGCTCTGGCTCCATGTATTGCTAATGTCTCTGCTCCTTGGTGGAATATGCAGCAATTTCTCCTGAGCTGACCCTTTAAACAAATCTTTTGGAGCATCTTTCCATAGGTTCCATGTTTTTGTGAAAATGTTAAGTAAAATAAAACAAATATTCAACTTTCTTAGCAACTAGCATGTTTCAGTAATTATTAAAATAGGACACTGAATGGTTCCTAAAATGTACTTTTCTCCTACCTGAAAGCCAAAGCTAATAACAGATAATAAGAATCCAATGTGTCTCATTGTTAGCTGTCTTAGTAAAAGCTGTTCCATTTGCCCTCCAATCATTTCTTTAATCACACTTTGGAGAAAATTGCACATATCTGGATTCATTGAAACACACTGTAATGTTTTGTTAATTGTGTCACATATAACACAGCAGGGCAATTTTTTGAAAGGAATAACAGGTGAATAATCATCCTGCATGAATTTTGCTAAATAAATGTAATACCTAAATCTTAGTACTGTTTTCACAGGGGTTAAGTTCCTTTCTGAGCCCCATTCTCATCTATGCTACTCACTAGCATAAAAGAAATTAATATATTTTTCCTTTCTCTTTGTGCTCTTTATTTTCAGGGAGACAAACTTCCTACCATCACTGAACAGCATTTTATACAACAAAATTCTTATTTTTCATACTGTAGATTCTTGAAAATGTCCATTCGACTTGTGCATACTACATTTTTAGAAACTCAGAAATGCAAATATTCAAATCAATGCCATGAGTGTTTAAGAACATGAGTAAGGGATACTTGAAGATGTACCTATGGAAAAATGAAGTCTGGAAGGGCAGAAGATTGGGATTCTGGTCCTGAGATGCCTGGCTTTTTGTCTTTTTGGCTATGAGTGGAGTTAGGGCACTGCAGAAGAAAGACCATGCAGTATTGGAGTTAGTTAGCGTGTCTCTGCCAGCATGGACTCACCTTTACTTGTCAATAAACACACATCTTCCCTTATGCAAGCCAGACAATCACCTTTCTGCTACCATATAGTGGATTTTTCCTTGACACACTTGTCCTCATGAAGGATACTTCTACTCTTATGTTTGCTTATCCTCCTCTGCTTCCTGGTTCCTTGAATTCTAAGTTACTGGGGTGCATCCTGGTTGCAGAGAAAAGCAATGATGTCCCAGTTCATTTGCTGGCCAAAAGCTGCATGAGCAGCTCTTGCTGACACCAGTATTAAAACTGCACATCTGGTGGCTCACATTGCTCTGCCACCCAGCTGAGCGGACAGTCTTTGGGAAATAAACAGCCTGTAAAGTGCTATCAAGTTTGCATTTCTGTCTCTCCTCAGCTGTTTCTCTCCCATCCCTCCACCTCACTTCTCCTTCTCATCCTGCTTCTAGCTCTATCCCAGGCCTAAATCCAAGAAGGATCAGAGTAGTATTAAGGTTTCTTAGTTTCACTTAAAATTGCATTATCAGTCTGCTGAAGGGGATGTGGTAAAACAGCAAGGGACTGAAGAATATATGGTGGTGGATGTAAGCAGGGCATCAGGGGATTAGAAGTGAATAGGAACAAAGGAGTCTGAAAAGGAGAAAAATCCTGGGAATGAGCTTCATGGGAAAGAAATCAACCAGAGGAGTACTATAACGTTAGCCAGAGGGTATAAACTCAGGAAAGAGATGTATGAAAATAAAGAAAATCAAAGAAGTTTGATAGGAAATAGAAATATGGCAAAAGGAAACCTACAGTAGTAGCAGGAATAATTACATGAATGGTTCAAACATGCAGAATAAAACAAAGACACAGAAGGGAAAAAGATTACACAGGTAATAAATATTTAGGATGGCTGTACTGTGAGAGTTTATGTGTAGATACATCACAGGGAATATAAGGAAAAAAGAATGGTGTTACAAAATAGAAAGAAAAAAAGGAACAGATAAAGCATTTATATTTACAGAAGGCACCCTACAAGACTTGATTTTACACACTCTATTATGTATTTAAGCCTTTCACACTGGGAAAAAAAGGTATCAGTATTTTGAAGGTCTTACAAATTAAATTCAATGTACAGTAAATGCTGAAATACTGCAGTGAAGATCCATGTTATGAAATGTAAGGAGGAGAGACTGAGCAGGACTGTCCTTCCTGAGTCAGCCTAGCACAGCTATTTAGAAAGAAGGATAGATGGCTTTAAAACTGATTTTTATGTCTATTTTGACATTTAATTGAAGCAATTTCTTATGTAAAAGTTTGATTTCTCTATCATACAACACTTATTAAAGTTTAAGCAGAGCACTTTGAAATGTCAGGGTAATAAACCATGAAAAATAGAAATAAATATGCAGTATCTCAGGTCTTACTACAGATTTACATGACTATATGTGTTAGAAAAATTAGTTTGAATAGCTGTTGAGAGAAGAATGTGGAGGCTGGTAATCAGATCTGGAGCAGCTTACTGATTGGAAAGTGAGATAAATGTCTAAGCAATACTAGGAAGTATTAACCAAAAACTTACTACGTTCTGAACATTGCACTAATGAGTTTAAGTAGGCTGCCTGTGACCAGAGATGCTCCAGCTGACTGGAGAGTATTTCACAGTGCAGGAGGGAGTATATCCAGTGCATGGACTATGGAGAGTACACCTCCTCAAGGAGAGTGGTGTTCGTTTGTTGCAATCAACTAGAGATCACTAAGTTTTTAGTCTTAAAATCCATTAAAGAAGCGAAGAAAATAAATGTCTATTATTAATAATATCTAGCTAAAACTCCTATAAATTTAACCATGCCCTTGAGACCATGTGAGAAATTAAAAGTGTTATTTCTTTGTTAAGATTCTACCTTGAGTTATGTAACTCAGATGATGGTGACTTAAAATTACTGCTGAAAATGGATCAGAAAAAAAGATTGGAAAAAATGTTATCTTTTGAATGACATACCCAAATTACCCTTAGTATGCTGATACCTTCACATCCCAGATCTTGTTATCAAATCCCTTTCTACCCCCGATCCCATATTTCCCAGATATGTTACTGTTACCTGTTGAACTTCTACTTTGTTTTCCACATGGCTTCAAGCACGACTGAAATCTATTTGGTTCCAGAACAACTGGATCTTTACCTGTTCCGTATACACTTGTGCTATGACAGTTTCTTGGAAACAGATACAGGGAATGTTGGGTTGGAGACAATGTAGAAAAGGTGAAGCTTCCTACCTCGCTTTCATCTTTTAGGATGCTTGTTTGTATCACTATGGCCTTTCTAAGCTCTTCGAAGGGGGAAAGTACCCTCTCTTGAAAAGGCAGTGTAATTAAGCTTATAATCAGAAAACTCATTTGCATTTAGTAAAGTTCAGTGTAGATATGTGATTAAGAAAATTGGGCTAAGCTTATAAATTTCTCACCTGCTTGACTTTTGGTAGTACGTAGAGGTTGGTCCAAATCACATAGAGTCACATTGAATTAGAAGTATTAGAAGAAGCTTTCAGCTTAAGATTAGGCATCTGGCTGTAAGCTTGTGTATGGAGATCAAACCACACAGCTTAAAAAGCAATTAGCTTATCCTAAAATATGTGCTTTTATCTGCTTACTGAATAACTCTCTGGGCTCTGTTTGTGCTGACTAGGACCTTGTAGCTGTCTGGTGCCATGTGAGGTGCCCTCATGCATTTCATCAGATGTCACGTTACAGAAATCTGTGATGGTACTTCCCATCCCCATCTCCCTCAGGCATCTCAGATGCCACCAATCATCTATGTCTAGTCAGCAACTGAATCAAGGAATTGAGACACTGCACAGTTAAATCTGTGTTGTAATTGCAACCTGAGTCTGCACTTTTAGTCAGTAATGAGACACATCTCTGTTTATCAGTGCATCACCCCTGCAGAACCATCTGTCCAGTACATTCAATGATTTCCAAATATATTTTTTGTTCACAGAAACAAGTTCAGTGTGTTTATCAGGGACAGTCTTCTCCTGGATTAGAAGTTACTAATTTCACAGCAAAAGAGAACAAAAAGCAAAACCAATTAGAATTCTCCCAGGAGGGGATGTGAGGATTTAAAGTCACAGAGAGCGTAGCTGAAGAACTAGTGGTTGTTAATTGGCGTGATTTTTATAGTAGCCAGAAAACGAGAAGCTTTGTTATTGCAATGCTGGGAACATAGTAAGATTTAAGGTGGGTTTTGCTATATTTAGGGAAGACATTCTCTGGTCTCAGCAATCCTAGATCAAGAGCCTATACCACCTCCTTGAAAGCTTTCGTTGTAGGTATACTAGCAACAAGCCTAGTAGCTTGCTGTCAGATATGAAGATGTTAAAGAACAAACCAAAGAACAAACCATACCGGCAATTCCCATTGTCCCCATACAGTTGTTATTTATCCCAGCTGATTCTAGTGCTACAGTGAAGTGGGTGAGCACTTGTGATAGACAGACAGCTGACAAGCTGGTTAAAGAAGACACATGTAAAAGCATGAGATGTGAAAGCTACTCCAAACAGCAAAAGAAAAGAAACTTTTTTTTAGGTAATGTTTAATGTAGATGACAGGTTTGGCAGTGTGTCACAAAAGAAGGCTATTACCACTCTACATTTTGTTTACCTAGTAAATTAATCTATTATGACCCAAGTGGGTACAAACTATGTAGTTATAATAAAAACTGATTCGTATTTTCAGTGCAAAATAGAACAAAATTTGTCGAATTTTAGATGACATTTTTATTGGTAAAATCAGCTTTGCCATGGGCCTGAGTCTATGTCAATATGAACTTATACAGCAATAACCCTTGTCTCAAACAACTGTGAAATATTGTAGGTCAATATGACAACTACCACATTCGAACATATAATAAATCATACAAAATAGGATATGTGGAAAGAAATAAAACAATGCAATAGGATTTCCTTCTTCCATCCAGAGGCAAAAAAAAATAAATAAACACAAGGAGCTTAGTTCTTCTAAATCTCAATTTCAGCTCTTTGCATGCTAGCTTTTAAATGGCTCCTTCCTATGGTACAAGCTGCCCATAGTTATTTGGAATATTAAACTCCTCTGATATTTCATTCTTTTTTATGCAGCCATTCAGATATGTGGTATGGTTATCTAATAAAGATGATGGGAAATCATACTGGTCATATTTATTCTATTTCACTGGCACTTTCTTTTCCTTATACCCACTATTTACTTTGGGTATTTGTTTCTGAGTTTGTAAAGGTATTAAAAATATTTTTTTTTCTTCCATAAATAAGTAAGGAAAGGATTAGAAAAAAGGAACCCATTGGTTAAAATTTTAAAAATTGTTATTTTGCATTTAAGCCGGAAATCCTTGAAGCAGCCTTTCTGCTTGGGTGGGAATGGATAAAAATAAGTTGTTTCATGATATTAATTAGTAATGTATAGAATAAAAATAGCATGGATAATTAACATTTATCTTTCAGTTTAATCTCTCCTATGGCTCTTCAGTTTATATGTCACTGCCTTATTACAAGAAACTTCAAACTTTTTTTTCTAGGATGACTAAAAACCTTGATGAACTGATTATTGGTATGCTGAAATCATAATCATTTAATATTATCTCATTTTCTTCCTGTGCTTCTCTACCTGAGGCAGACTGATAAACAAGTAAAAGGAAGTCCCTTATTACACAGTCTTTTATTAAACTGTGAAATTTTCTGCTGTGGAAATTGTGGAAACTATAGTTTTCCCTGTATTGAAAAAGACATAATCATATAACTCTAGGGTTATTAAGCACGATGAATTGTGGCATCTTATCAAATGATACCTGAGCCAATCATCTGAATGCCCTTCACAACTGATGGAGAGAAATAGGCCAGTGAGGGCTCAATTCATCTCATCCTAAAATAAATGTCTGAAATAGGTCGGGAGAACCATGCAGTGCAAAGACAATCTAGGGTGGATACCTCAGGTACACACCTCTGTGGAGAGATGAGGTTAATCTTACCCTGCAGAGAACACTCTCAGGAAATGCCTGAAGCACAGGTCAATGGAAAAGAGATGAACATGCTGGTGAAATATCGCCATATGCCTGTCTCATTTTCATATTCCTCTCTCAGCATTTGTTTTTAGGCACTGTTTGGTGCAGGATACTGGAACACATCGGCTTTTCTCTGGAAAGAAACAGCAACTGCACTGTCCCTTACAGTCTGAATATGAAGGATGGTTAATGTTTTGCTTTTAAGCTGTCCAAATATAGGTTGTACCGTATGACTGACTGCAGTACATGTATTCCAGGTAGTACACATCTCTTGCCAAGGCAAGCACTGGTACCCAGAGGTGCATCTTCCCAGAGCTTCCTGTAATGGAGGGACAGGACTCTGTAAGAATTGTCCTCTTTGCAGTAATCCTAGCTTCCTCTTCTCCTAAATAGCTTGTGCTTCATGGCGTTTTGCAGTTTGAAATATGTGGTAGTGAAAAGAAGGCTAGCTAGTGCTGTACTTCTGTGTCTGTTCTACTGGGATGGCAGGTGTGCTAGGACAGGAAATGTCCTATTTCCCCTGTATGCAATGTGGTGCATTACACCAGCCCTGTCCTATGCCTTACCCTGTTGCAATAGATACCATATTAGCACATCAGAAATATATGTTCCTGAGCAGCTACATGTGGGGTAGACATTTGTGCCTTGGTTCTGCCCAAGTAGGAAAGGTAAAATTTCGTGAAGCATGAGGATAGCAGCAGGATGACATGTTGTAGGCTTAGCTAGAAACAGAGTAGACTTTTGGTTATGAGATCTCCACCTCTAGTTTGAAAGATCTTACCTGCCTCATACAAACTCCACAAAAAAGTATTAAACATTGTACATCAGTTTCAGATGATGTTAAGGATGATGTTATTACAAAATTAAAGCAAATCCAGTTTTCCAAGACAGTTAACTATCGATGTAAAATCATAACAAGCTACGTTTTCAAACCTCAACCGTACTTATTTAAGTCTATACAACTGAAGTATACAAGCAAGCAAACTGAGCTGCAAAATTCCTGGAGCTCTCACACATGTGGATTTTCCAGTGGCTTGTTCTGCGTTTGACCTTTTGGTTGTTCTTTGTTGGAGACCTTCTGTATAGTAAAAAAAATAATCCATTTATGTTTTGTGTAAGGCACTAGCTACATTCATAAAGCTCAAAATAATTTATTATGATTGAGAGATCCACTTTTATGAAATTTGGATGAAATTAGCTAGTAACTTCAAACCTATTGAGGGTAGGTGGATAGATATATGTACAACTAAATCTAGTTTCCTCAAGAATTCAGACTACTAAAAGGGCTGAGAAGTTGATACACTGTTTGGCCCTAAGAAGTAATTCCACATCATGCATCTTGTGCCAGTTTACCTAGGAGACAACTTCATTGTGAAAGCTGGGAATGGATCTCAACAATTCTTTCATGGGAAGTCATATTCTCTCTCCTCACAATGACTGGTCATTCACTGTACTGTGCCTGCACAGAGAAGCTGTGGATTTGCAGCTTGGCTACTTGTAATAGCTCCACACTAGCAGGATTTGGCCTGACAAAGGGAAAATAAATTGCACCAAGTACTTTGGTTCACTTGTGTTTTAATCTCACTGAATGAGATTAAAATTAAATAGATTGATCATTATTGGAGTAAAGTTACTCTTTTTCTTTCTTAAAACATTAGAACTCTGCCTGTGTAACCAGAGGACATTTTGGTCCTCAAATCTCTCCTACTCTCTTTCACAGCTTGTTTGGGATATGCTTCTTGTGTCTGAAAAAAAAAAAAAGAAGAAGAGTGGGCACACTTCCTCAGGAGATGCAGGATGAGCAGGACATGAATCATCTCTTGACAGTTACTTTTTTCCTAAGTCTTAATGTTCTGTACATTTCCAACTGCCTTTTGCTTACTATTTTCCAGGTGGAAAAAAGAATCTTTAAATATACTCAACCATTATTTGAAAAAAGTATAATTTATAAATTTTTTTTAATAAATTCTTTTCTGCAGAAATCTTTGAAACATGGTGTACCCTCTTCCTCGTGTTACTGGAAGGTTATTTTGAAAAATAACTAGTTTTCATCTCCTTTTTCCTTGTAATAGTGTTTCTAATTACTGTAAAATACTCTGAAGTTATCTTGTTGGTGATTAAAATCATGCAACTATCCAAAGTTTAAAATATCAAGTCTACGTATGCCATTTATTATGGTAGATTTTATTGTCATTTTTAGAGATAAACAAAAATCAATTTGTGTTGTCTGATATTCAGATATAGGCTTGTTGTTCTCAAATGAGGATGCCCTTTAACTTGTCAAACTTAGGAGATGAATATAACTAAGATATAAATAAATAAATAATAGTAGTAATAAATAATAATAAGCAAGTTTAGTTTTGGCCTCGAAGCTATATCAAATTTCTAGGTAATTATATGGAGAAGATGCAATCATGGCTGCTGGCAAAACTCTCTGTTTTTACTTATGAATAGGTAACATAAAAACATTAAAAAGATACTACTTGCTCCAGTATCTCTTTCTACTTGTCTCAAAAACATAAAATGCAGGCTATCAATTACTTGGTGTTTTATGATAGTTTTATAAAATTAAATATCTAATATGACAGGTAAGAAGGATGGATTGGTTGGATAGATACATATGCTTTATTTAGAGAATATGTTGCTGTGTAAAAATAGAATAATAGGTTCGGTACAAAAATCTTTATGTTCCATAAACATAAACATCTTTTGAACTCTTTCAAAAGTTAGAATGCCTCCTACACCTTTCTGCACAAGGCTGACAATACCTCAAAACTAGCTTCACTTGGTGATGTAAAAACAAGCTTTTCAAATTACATTACTTAGACAAATTAGCAGGTTTCTCTACTTTCCCTGTTTACCAAGGACATAATATGTATTTTGTCCTTCTTTATGTCATAAGCATGAATCAAGAAATCATTGACTGCTCTCATAATTATGAGATTTTAAAACATATGGCACATGGTGGCTTTGATGCCTCCTCCACCCTCAAACAGGAGGGAAGACGTGTGTGCGTGTGGTGCAAGACAAATACCCTGCTGCAGAAACTTGTTTTAACTGTGGAGTGGGAGAGAAACTCCAGCTTCTTGGTGAATATCCAAGATCTATTTAATGCATCCACTCCTTCCCCTTCTATCTTTCCTTCAGCACTGCTAATACCCTGGGCCCAAAACAGCCTACCAGAAACTAAGTTTGTCTTCAAGTCCTAACATTAATTCTGTGTCTTCATCTTTACAGGTCTTCCTGTCTGAGAAAAATACAAGGAGCTTTACCACTAACTCTTTGAGGAATAGTTGAAAGTCATATAAGAATACCTAAATATAGTAGTTTTGCTGTAAACTAGAATGGTATGTAATCAAGATATTTCTATATATTATATTCCTGCCACCCCTAATGGTTTGAGGGAGAAGGTCAAAATGCCCCAGTCTCTAGACACAGTCTCACTTGGGCCAGACTGAGAGCTGCTTTCCTTACATAGGAGGGTAAGTCAGCCCTTTTCCTCCTTTGCTACAGCTAGAAGTGTACAAATGTACAGCCTAGTGTCTTATCTTTGTGTAGGATAGCAGTCCTGAAAATAAACTCAAAGTCAGTAAGTTCCAAATCCTTTCTACATATTTATAGATAACTGCTGTCATACTACTACTTTGACTCCAGCCTACAGGTACAGAGCTCACCTTCACCTGGCATCTGTAGGAGTTGTCCTCTAGGATAGGGTCCTGTGATGCCCCTTGATGGAAAACCAAGCAGTGGCCTCGGATTCAGAAGTGAAATTTGACACGGTTGAGTAAGTAGGGACCATGATATTTTCTAGATGTCCTATTGGGGTGCTGATGTTCAGCTGTTACAACTGATCCTATATGTCCAGCTCTGCACCAGACACCTTTAAGGTAAAGGTTACTGAGTAGAAAGGGGCTTTCCTTGCCATTCTGCCTTTCCCCAGGTAATCAATATCAAGCAGAAAAACTAGGAAAGTTATCTTGCTTCTGCTCTTGATGTTGTACTGGCTCCTGCCAAGAGGAAAGAGAAAACCTTCCAACTAGTACAAATCATTCTATGGTATATCATTTCCTGCATTGCTAGAAGCAGAGCAATACAAAAACCAGGAGTGTTCAGGGTGGTAAAGAAAGAGGGAGTAAGCATCTCAAACTACTTTTCAGTTTCTCACTGAAGTTCTTGATGAATGAAGGTTAGCTTTCTTCTGGGTTCCAGCTGTTCCAGAGATTCTTGTGAAGATATGACAGCACCACTTGATATTTGATTTTCATGTGCCCATATCTTCTCTTTCTCCTCAGACTGAGAAATCCACTTCTGTTCAAAATGTGGAACATCTGTCTGAAAAGAAGTGTCACACTTGCCATCACAAAAGATGCCTCGGATATGATTACAAGGGCCCTTATGAATGAATAAAATCACTCAAGTACAAAAGTATTAACCAAAGTCTTGTATACCATTTAAATGATTGATTGATGGTGATGAGTGATGATTGCTGTGCATTAATGCCTGAAGTTCTATCAGGCATAAAAGCAGTATTCTATCTGGTAGATGAGAAACTGCTTTTGCAACCTAAAGGCCAGACCCAGTGAGAGCATGAGAGGTCTTTTTACTGTCTTTAGTTTATATTTTGTCCTGCGACTGAAATGGAGTCTGTTTGCTCTACAGTACCCCCAACCTTGTGGTGGGTGTGATTCCCAGCAAACAGAGTAGTGTGTCCCCATTTCCCCACCTGATGAACTGACTTTGTTCTCTTGTATACATCCTGAGAGCCATTTGGAGGAGGCAACATCCATGTGGTTGTAGTAACAGGCTGATATGAAACCGATTAAATAATAACAGCCTCAGAAAACAGCTGCTCTTAGATAACCTATCAAACCAACTTCATCTTCTCAGACATTAAAAATATCATTCACATTGGTAAGACAATTTTACTGTATTTATTAAATTTGCCTATACCGTTAATCTGCAAACTGGAGAGAGTCTTGGGTGATTTCTACCCTCTAAAGTTAGTATGGTGGATGTTATAGCAATATAGAGCTAATATTTTTTATTTTATTCTTGCTTTATTCAACACTAAGGGGAAATCCTGGAAAGCTTGAAATATATATCTGTTATTTATAACTTCTAGGTGGGTTGACCTTGGTTGGATGCCAGGTGACCACCAAAGCCACTTTATCAGTCTCTTCCTCAGAGAACCAGGGAAGAGAAAATATAGTAAAAGACTTGTGAGTCTTTTATATAAAGGCAGGGAGAGATCACTCACCAGTTACCATCACAGGTAAACCAGACTTGGGGGAAATTAGTTTAATTTATACCAATCAAATCAGAGTAGTACAATGAGAAATAAAACCACATCTTAAAACACCTTCCCTTCACCCTTCTCTTCTACCCAGGCTCAACTTCACTCTTGATTGTCTCTACCTCTTCCTCCACAGCAGCACACAGGGAATGGGGATTGTGGTCTGTTCATCACATGTTATTTCTACCGTTCCCTCCTCTTGAGAAGAAGGAATTCTCACACTTTTTCCCTCCTCTAGTGTGGGGTTCCTCCTGTGGAAGACAGTCCTCCATGAACTTCTACAACATGAGTCCTTCCCATGGACTGCAGTTCTTCACAAACTACCCCAGTGTGGGTCCATTCCATGGGGTCCAGTCCTTCAACCACAAACTGCTCCATATTGGGTCTCTTCCACAGGGTTCCCAGTCCTACCATTAAGCCTGCTCTGGCGTGGGTTCCCCTCTCCCCAGGGCCACAGGTTCTGCCAGGACCCTGCTCCAGTGCAGGCTTCCCATGGTGTTACAGCCTCCTTCAGGCATCCATCTGCTCTAGTGTGGGGTCCTCCAGGAGCTGCAGGTGGATCTCTGCTCCACCATGGACCTCCACAGGCTGAAGGGGCACAACTGTCTCACCATGATCTGTACCATGGGCCGCAGGGGAATCTCTGCTACAATGCCTAGAGCTCCTCCTTCCTCTCCTTCTGCACTGACCCTGATATCTGCAGAATTGTTTCTCTTTGTTTCCCACCTCTCTACTCTCGACTTTTCTACGACGTATCTTCTGGTTTTAAGTTAGAATCTTAGATCCTTTTCATTGTGGCTAAAATTGTGATCCAAAGGAACTATTGTGGTTTTTTTTCATCTTGATGGAGGCAAACAGTAAACCAGCAGCCTTTAATCAATATAGATACTTTATCTGGAAATTTGATTTTCTATAGTGCAGTGGACTGCGTTTAGTACAATGTAAAACATGAAGAGGCTTCTTCCTTAAAATTAATCTGTAGGCTACAGAGCTGTTTTCCTCATGAATTTGAATTTAAGTTGTCCCTCTAATCACTTTCTGTGTCTGTAAAGTCCCTTGACTGGGTCTTTTATTTCCCTTATACAGGCTAAAAATGCCATGTTCTTTATTCAGTGGATTCTCTGATGAAATGTGGTTTGAATTGATGAGATGTTGCAAAGCTGCTTAGTTCAAAATACAGACTAGACAGAAACCTCTTATGGTAAATGTAGTAACAAATGCTTTGAGTGAAATAGATGTTTCCCTTTGGAAAACTCAGTTAAGTTCTAATGAGTACTACCTACTGCTTTGCCAACATTGTAATATATTCAAATGGAAGGGAACAATCTAGATATTTGATGATAAATTACTGAGTGAGCCCTTTGTAAGTGCATAATTTCATTCTCTTTATCAGTGATTAAGTGTTTGAGCTGTATTTTATGTATATTTTACAATATTAGTGAAACAGCACCTTATTAAACTGTGGGTGCTGTTAAGAGTTAATTCACCTGACTGAGGAAACATTTGGAAAAAAGATTAGAAAAAATGTGATACACACTTGCCTTTGCTGAATGTTCACTTCCTGTTTCAGGCTTCTCTCTGTTGCTTATTGTGGTTGGTTGAAGAAAACAGTTTCCTCAGAAGAAAAAGAAGAGGTGAGGCTTGATGCTTTTTTTCCCTATGGAAACCACGCAAGGGTGAATGAACGGACCAATCCCACAAGATGCTAATAGCTACCTACTCCTTTGGGATGTCAAAATCTGGGATCAGGCACTTGCCTTCTCTTGTTTAACCTCCCCTGTTGCAACTGCCCCTTTTCCACTGTGGTTGCTGGGTGTCAAGGTCAGACAGACCTGATAGTCACTCTGGGAGGGAGTCACTCTGCCCCAGGTACAGGTGACTTGGGCTCCAGTTGCTGTCTGTAGAGCGCTCCTGACACAGGGAACTGGGCCCACCAACCTGCTTCAGGCTGTGGCTATTTTCCTCTCTCTAAACCTCACTCTGGACATATAAACACTTTAGTGTGTTGCTTTTCTTCTATAGAAATGACAAATGATGATCACCTTTTTATCTGCTTTGTCATTTGGTTATTATCTCTGCTCCCACCATTTTCTTGTACTTTCTTGGCTCCACATTTTTTTTTGCATCTGATTCTTCCCAACCTGGAGTTTAGCATAACTCTGCTGCAGTGGGTTGACCCTGGCTGGATGCCAGGTACCCACTAAAGCCACTCTCTCAGTCCCTTCTGCAGCTGGACACAGCTAAGGATTCATGAGTTAAGAGCTGGGACAGGTCACTTACTGACTACATTCACAGGCAAAACAGACTCCAAATGGGGATATTACCTAAATTTATAACTAACAGGATAAGAGCCAAAGAGTGAGAAATAAAACAATCTTAAAAAACACCTTCCCCTCATCCCTCCTTCCTTCCATGTTCTCCCTCCTCCCCTCCAGTGGTGGAGGGGGACAGGGAATGGGAGTTATGGTCAGTTGTTGTTTCTGCTGCTGCTCAAGGAGAGGAGTCCTTCCCCTGCTCCCACGGGAGACAATCCTTGAAGGACCTCTCCAGCATGAGTCCATCCCTTGGGCAGCAGCTCTTCCCAAACTGCTGTCCTGTGGGTCACTCCTCCATGGGGTGCAGTCCTTCCCAAATGAGCTGTACTGACGTGGGTCCCCCACAGGGGCCACAAGTCCTACCCAGGAAAAACCTGCTCCAGCGTGGGCTTCCCTCTCCATGGGTCACAGGTCCCCGGCAGGACCCTGCTCCATCCTGGGACTCCCACAGGGTCACAGCCTCCTTCCTGCATCCACCTGCTCCAGCATGGGCTCCTCCATGGGCTGCATGGGAGTCTCTGCACCCCGATGGTCCCCCATGGGCTACAGGGGCACAGCTGCCCCACCCTGGTCTGCACTACGGGCTGCAGGGGCCTCAGCTCCGATGCCTGGAGCTCCTCCTGCCCCTCCTTCTGCTCTGACCTTGGTGTCTACATTGATATTCCCATGTTCTCACTCCACTCTTTCCTGACTGGAATTCCTTCTGTGCAACAACCTTCTGTTCTTAGATACGTTATTACAGAGGTGTTACTGTTGCTCCTGATTGGCTCGGCCTTGGCCAGTGGCAGCATGTCCATCCTGGAGCAGGATGGCATTGACTTCATGAGACAAGGGAAGCTTCTAGCAGCTTCTAACACAAGCCAGCCCTGTAGCCCCTGCCCCGCTACCCAAACCCAGCCACAGAAACCCACTACACTCTGCCCTGATCTTCTCTAGCTGTTTCTGGGGAAGCTCTTCATTAGGTGTTCTTGATGTTATGACTGTCTAAATAAGGGGGGCAGGTATTACCCAATGTACGAGAGCAAACTACTAAAATTTCCTGAGATTCTTTTAGTGTTTATAAGCTTTCTGTCAGAATGCAAACTAGGTAATCAGGTGTCCTTTACCATGTTTGAAGTTCTTGAATCTGTGTCAAAAAATTAAGCTCTAAGGTCTCATGTGCATTTGATGAGAACTTATCTTCTTGTAAATCGCTTGGAAATGGTATCAAACACAGGACTTGTCACACTAGTCTGTCTAAATCCTGTAGGTAACCTTGTTTTCTGAAAAAAAATGTAACAAAATATACATCTGTGTGTTAATGAGCAAAGAAGGATAGGAAATTTAGAACTGGGTGAACACTGTAAAAGAAATGGAGTGATTTGAAGTTTGTTTGGATCCAGGGTTGTAATGTGGGTTTATATAATCATAATAACAAAATAATAATAATTGCACTCTATCATGTCATTAAAATTGATCATGTTAATGATACATTGAGTTGTAGTAGGTAATTAATGGCTTGCTTGTACTTTGTTATTTAGAAGATAATAATGTTATAATTCACACTTTAAAATAATTTGAAGATAAAATCAATAAAAAAAGCAAGTATGCATTTTTATCCCTCTGGATTATTGCATAATTTAGAAGAAAATGGCACATGAAGAGAATAATCAGCAGAGCCAACATATTGTTTTAAAGCAGTCAGGTATTTATAAATAAATAGAGAAGTTCATTCTGAAGGCCCTTCTGATGAAATAAACCCAGATGTTTGAGACTTCTTTAATGAGAAATGTTTATATTCCATGGGCATTGATACTGTTAACTTCAATAGTGGGAAATCTCTTGAAAGACAAGTGGCTGTCAAACCCTGCTGTGATTCCCACAGTGACTTTTCTCAGAAAATTGTTTACTGTTAGTGGGATCCAAAACACAGAGATTTTCATGAAGACTGACAGATGCTATCATTTTTTGGTCACTGCTAAAACAGCACGATTAATTCATTTCAATAAAGAGAGTCAGGGGAGATATTTCCTTAGAAAATTATAATATCCCCATAGAGGAGCAAGTTCACAGAGATATGGCTGGAGGCTGCTGTAAAACCCATAGCTGTTGTATTGGTATTCAAATTATTTATGAGAATCGAAATGTTAACTTTTTATATAAATAAAAAGGATGAGAAGTTCTTACAAAGCAAATTATGTTAATACTCCTCCTCTTCACCTGTTACTTTTACTCTTAGAATGACTTTGTCTTTTGAATAAATGGAAGTTTTACCAATGACATTAGCACATGTTGGATCAGATCTATAGAGCTTTATAGTATATTACACAGCATATGAATTATGAACAGCATATTAAAACAGTTTTACCCAGCTTTCTTTAAGAACAAATGAAACTCATAGCTTTTGAAATTGTGTATATCTTTGTCTGCGGTTCACTGGTAGGTTGAGACCCTAAAACACACGATTTATGTTCACAGTTAGATACTTAGTAATTTAAATAATTGAATCTGTGCATACAATTTACCAGAACAGTAAAATACCTATGTATGATTTTGGCAGCTCTAAAATGAACTGGCAAAACAGGATATTATCCTTTCATATTATGGCCTTTGCAGCATGTGATTTACTTATTTACAGGAGAGTTGTATTAGGAATCTAATATTTTCTGCCTAGAGCTACAACAAAGCTCCTTGAAAGTGGTGGACATAACATTTTAGTCCACTCAGGCTAAATGAAAGAGTGATTAACTGAGCCTCTCTTTTGAAGTAACTGAAACAGTACAACAGTGTCTTAAGCCACGAATCTGCTCAGGAACCTAGACTTCTGCCAGCTCTGCTGTGGTGTGACTGCCAATAGGATGGCACAGTGCTGGTTTTAGATTGCAGATGTATGTGAGTATGGTGTAAGGGAAGAAATATGCATGAAAATCAAAGAGACTCCAGAGGATGATTTTTGGTATGAACTTCAGAAGAAAAGGTAATTAAGAGATATATTGATTTGGATGATGATGGAAATTGGGTTTACAGTCATGAGTAAAAGAATATTTCTCTCTTGTTTTCGTTTTTGTTTTTTTTTTTCTCCACAATAAAAGCCTGAGGTGAAGAAAATTTTGATCTTAACATCAATTCTTCCCCTTTACAGACATATTCCATAAAATCTACACTTCAACTGTTTGGTTTTCAAATGGTAAAAGATTGCTGTTAATTACTGTCCTCAGAATGTGTCTGACACATAATCAGAAAAATGAGGAAGGTCTGAATCTGATCTTATGTTATCTGTTGTGCACTATCCTTCATAGTGTAAATACTCAATCTAGCTTTCTGCTTACAAAGGAGAATCTATCAGGACTTACTTGCCAGGAAAAGAAACATCAGTTCACTCACAGATCCAATGGAGACTGGTTATTTAGTAAAGAACAATTCTCTCCAAGACTCAGTAACATTTTTGTCTGTTAATGCCAGCTTGAGAAAGCCCAGACTTTCCTCCTGATTACCTCAGACAGTTGTTAAGACCCTAAACTGCATCCTCTGTTGGGGTGGCACAAGTGTTTATGTGGCCACATGACTGGAGTTATAGCAGGAATCTAAGAAATCAAAATTCCCCCTTTTTTAGTTTGCTTAATAATTTTGCTAATAATTAGGTTCTGCTAATGCAGGGCAGAAGTTGGGGGGAGGGGAATAAGCAACCATAGAAGGGGAGGACTTTTAGGCTGACTTAAGCAGCATTTCAGCAGCAAATGGCAATTAGAGCCCATGGTGAGGCAGTGGGACCACTGGCACACCTCCTGGGCTGTGTGAGAGTTGCACCAGGAATAGAAGGGATCCACAAAACAAAATTCTCTGCACTGATAGTGCAGAGTGGAGGTTACTTGTGCTTTGGACTGTAGATAACTTAGGAAGAGTAACTGCTTTGAAAAGCACTTTGGTAAGGATCTAATGTTTTCAGTCTGAATGTTGTTTTGCAAAGATATGACACTCCAGTGTGGTTCATCATAGCTCACTGTTTGCAAGGCCCCTCTGACTGTTTTGAAAAGTGAAGGCAAGTAATTTTTCTCTCTGCTTGTCCATTAATCTACACATATACCGTAATAGAGAGACCTTGTACAATAGACCATGTGAAATTTAGTGTCTGATTTGTGTCCTTTAATATGAAACATGTTACTGTTTCATATTGCAACCTCAAATTCAGACAGAGTTGACCATCAATAATTCATGGATAGGTTATCTCAGTTGCAGATGAGATATCTTGCACTGTTGATACAGAAAACCTTCGTCTGCTTTCCTGTAGAGCCCTTTTGAATCCAAAGAGTCACCAAACTGATTCAGAGACAGACTATTTACTTCTGTGTGAAGCTACACTTCAGTTAAGAAACTCCAGGTATAAAGTTTATAAATCCTAGTGTAATTTTGCTTGGATACAGGTATGTTACTTCTGTACCTGAGTAGATACAACCACACTGTGTGGTGTTCTGCATCAGGCAGACAGAGTGCCATGTGTTAGTATCAGATCTGCTGTAGGGGAAAAAGTTCCCCCAAATCTCTTACCTTTCTTTCTTCAGTATAATAACATTTTACAACTGAGTTTTCATTTTCTCAATATTTTTGCATTTCCCACATTTTTGCATGTCCTTACACCATCAGTCCCTCAGTCTCTAAGTATTAACTGTGTTTCTTGATTGGAAAATATGGGAAGACAAGAATGTGTCTATGTCTTGACTTTCATTTACACAGTAGACAGTAAAACACAGTCTACGAAGACCAAAGTGTTTTAGTAGCACAATATTGCATTTTAAAAAGCGAAAGAAGGAAAAAGAAAGCAAAACGTTTATTACATATTTTATACTTATCATTAAGTAAAACAATAATATTTCTACATATGATACTAGAGTAAAAATAAAAAAAAATATCATTTTAAATTATATGGGAAACCTTGATAGGATAAGGTTCCTTGGCAGTTAAATCTCAAATCTGTCCCTGTAAAGTGTTTGATCTTTTTACTTGTATAGGAAGAAGAACCAGAATCAAAGTACAATTTGAATAAATAAACCAAGGAAGTTGGCAACATGCTGCTGAATTTCAGTCAATGGTGAGAAAACAATCGACAAAAATAAGGATTTATCACTTCAAGCCTAACACTTTTAATCCTCCTGGATAAATAATGCTGCTTATTTCATCCAGATATCAGTCCAAAATCCCTTTCTAAAAAGTAGAATTTAATTATTAGTTTGCTAAAATGTATCAATTAATAAAGCAAAGGCACAAAGTATTTCTTGGAAAAAAAACCTAGTTGACAATTTTTTTTATGGTATCTCAAAAGCTCAAGATTATGCCCTGTGTCATCACCCTTTCCTAGGTTCAATAAAATACAGCGGTGTCAAGGCACATTTTAGGACATTAAATACCAAGACACTTGAGATATAACAGCAGTTTCAGCAGTTTCACTTATTTAATAAGCGATCTTAACACTTTATTCTTTAGGGAAAAAAATTTTTGAAGCCTGAATGCCTGTCTGAGTCTGAGAGAGTAGAAGTTGGGGCTTTCTTTCCCTATTTTCTGTAAAAACCATTCTGCTTCCAGGAGAACAGATCTGCCCCTCTGTCTGCAGATCCCTCCACTCAGCTGTGGCATGAGGAGAGCAATGCCACTATAGCTCAAACCAATTTTACCTAAGCTGAGAAAATCACCTCTTTGCAAGGAAGAGTGGTTCCTTACACTAAAAGGAAGAACCATGAACAGCTCATTGGTTCAAGTTTCCCTTATATGTGTGGATCACACAATCATAATAAAATCTTTCTGTCTTTAAAACCCTAGAAAATTACTCAGTATAATGAAAACCAGAAACGGTAGGAGAGGGTTAATGTAGACCCAGTATGTCAGAGCTGGATGAATAATTTATTCTTTAAAAATTTTCTCGCTTTTCTTTCTGAAAATTACCTGCAAACAGTTTACTTTTTTCTTTCATTTAGTATTATTCAAAGTTATTTGTTGAATAATTTCTGCAGTTAATTCCTGATCTGCATATCCTTCATGAGCAGTTCAATAGCAATTCCTGTTAAACATTCAGGTTGCCTCAGCTAATTATTGTGGGATATGTGAGCCACACTGTACCGTAAGCCAAGCCTAACAAGTGTTCCTCAACATACTTTAAGACTATTCCTCCTGTATGACAAGGACCTCCTTGCACATGAAGATTAATTTATTTTGATATTGAAATAAAATCCAGACTAAAAGCTTTAAAGAGAAAAAGTAGTAAAGGGATGAAAGCTAAAATTTTCTTTGAGCTATGCACAAATTGAATAGTGGAAAGACATAAAGTATTAGTATTCAGTGTCCATCTCTAGGATAAAATCCACAGATCTACATTTCTCTTTCAGTCCTCTTTTCTTGTGTTTAAACAGTCCCCTGTCTCTCACCAATCTTGGAAATACCTTGCTTTGGCTTCCATTTGGTATTGTTAAGCATAGGCCTTGCTGTCCCTTCCTAAAGACTCTGTTCAGGATTTTCTCTCTTGCATACTTTGTTGACATCTCTAAATAGCATGGCCATCCTGATGGCCACTCCCATGTATAATACTTGCAACACACCCTGGCTTGTTTAATCTCTCAGGTTCTGTCTCCAGCTTGCCAATTCTTACTTCATAGCTAGTCAGGAAAGGTTCACAGTAAAAGAATCATAGCAGGCCTTTATCCTTTCCTATCGTACTGTAAATCCTTTTTTTTTTGGGACTAACAAATTTGGACTTGCCCAATAATACCAGTTCCAAGCATTGCTCCTGTAGCCTATCCCATTTCCTCCTTCCACTGGCTGAACTTTCTGTCTCATTAAGCACAAGTAATGGTCCTTCATGGTCTGTTTCTACTCTGCCTATCATTTCCCAGTCATTTGGATGGACTGTGGTGCCAGTCTCCTTCAACAATTCTGATAAATCTTTAAAACAATGTTCTCCATCTTCTTGGGTTGCTCAGTGCTGCTCTATCCTAAATCTAGAGAGGACTTTCCCTTTATCACCTATGAAACTGAGTCTTCATTATTTTGCAAAACCATTATTTACATATGTGTTATGATCATTGTTAATAATTTGATTATTTTGCCATCCTCATCCTTTTCTCTTACCAGTACTCACTTAAGATAGCAAATTGTGGGAGCCAGAGTCAACTGTTTGTTCTCTATTCAAACATTATTTGCAAGCTTCAAGCTCAGGACTGTTTGCTTCAAGTCATAGAGGTGGGGAAAAAAATGAAATTTTACTTGCAGAGAAGACAAGCTGTTATTTAATTTAATTATCAGTGATTTTCAAGAAGATACTGTTAAACTTAAATTGATACTACTTTGTCAATTAGGTAAGTTCAAGAGGATTGTAGACTCCACAAAAGTAAAGTGGAGAATTGAGTGATTCAGTCAGCAGGTGACAATATCAAAAAATCATTTTAAAAGTGATCATACACCTGTCTGGACTTCTCACAGTTGATTTCCAAATGAAATAAAACTAGTTTGGGAAAGGATTCGGGTCTCAAAGTAAGAACTGATTAGCAGTCTGGTCTGGTATTGAAATCCCCATTTTCCTGTGTGTAATTGCCTTTCAAATGTTCAAATGCTGAGGGTTGAAAAGTAGCATACTGTGCTTATAGAGATCAGTGTTTGCAATGACTATACAAATTCTCAAATTTTAACTTGGTTTATTGCCATTTCACCCACATACAAAATTCATAATGAGAGCAAGACATAGGTTATTAAGTGTGACAGAACAATGTATATATTAATGTTAATGAGACTATATTTGCCTTGACCTCGCAGCCTTACAGGATTAATTGTATTTCAGATTCTTTAGTTTTCATATATAATAAGAAAGCTATGGGTGGTCATCAATTCTCCACTCCTTAGATATTTACAGTCAAAATTTCCATAGCCATTTGAGAGAAATAGGAATTTTGTGGAATGCAATTGTCATAAAATACTGATTTTAAACTTTTAAATAAAGTGACTCACATGTAATCTTCAATGAGTGTAGAGGGAACCCAGACCTTTACCTCTAAAGCAGATTCCTCCTCCATTCTGCCTGTGATTACAATTTGGCCAAGTTTTGAAAATTCAATCTCTTTCTTTTTATGATCGTCCATGTTTTTAAGTGTTCTCTGTTTGTTACAGTGCCCTAAACATACAGCTGTCAAATATCCTCAATAAAAGTGTTAGTTTTTCAGAATGAAAAAAATTCTTGTCTTCTCTTGAAGAGACACAAGGTGAACACCTTTTAGCCTATAAAGTTCTTTTTTTTTTTTTTTTCTCAAAAATCTCTAGTTGCACCTTGATTTTATGACTTTTTATTTCTTTGGTAAGCCCTGACAGACCTTCATCACCTCCTGTGGAGAGGATGTTATTACTATGATTATTTGTTTTGCCTTCAGTGGCCCAAACACCATGTGCACAGCAGTCCAAAGACAAAATGTGACAAGCTATGGAGGCTCTTACTAATTTGTGTAGTCACCTAAATCTGTTTATCTGCAGGATTACCAACTTAATAAAATAAATTTACTTAAATCTTGATTATTGCTTCTAGCTTTCTAGACCATCAGATTAACTGCTAGTGTCTTTATAAATTAATGAATAGGAAATATTAATGATTATAAATTTAAGTGATGTTTGGGACTAATTACTGTATTTCACAGAAAATAATAACTTTAGAATAACTTTATCATTGAATTTGCACCAGAAGCTTACTTTGCTTTGAGATCTTCTATTTTGAGCTCTGCTTTGAGATATGAGAAATTAAGTACCTATGGGTCAGACATAAAATTTCAGTTTCAGTCTTTGTACGGTCTCATTTCATATTACCTAGAGCATCTCACCTTGATGGAACACAAAATTAAGTTCTCAAGCAAATTTTATCATAAATCATAGTGCTTTATCTGCCTTATATTGTGGATATTCTAAACTGCTAATTTAAGGCATCAGCAAGATATTTAATAATAACCAATATTATTATAAGTCTTATGTTAGTCAAAGAGATCATTTACTTTGAGAAACTCATACTGAACCTAGATTTATTTCAAACCAACAATTCAGCACAAATTTATCATTGAGTATGGGAAAGCTGCTTACAACAGGATAAGAACATCTCCATGGAGGTGAAGAAACTGAAACAGCACAGCAGCTGACATGCAAAGAGCAGAGGAGGATTTACACAACAGGTTGAAGTGGACTGAAGGAAAGACCAAAGGAACAGGGACAGGGCTGCGGCTAAAAGCCAAGGAACCACTAAAGCAGAGTTTCAAACACAACTGAAGCAAAGTACTTAGAAGTGCAAAGCAAAATCCACAATCTGAAAAAAAAAAAATGAACAAAAACCTCAACCCTTTTTCCCACAGCTGGTCCTTGGCCCTAATTCCTGAGCACTCCTGAAGACTCCTTGTGCATGAATACTTCGAAAATATAAAATACCTTTATACAGGGATGTGGCTAAACTTCAGCAACAGCCAATCTGAGATTCTCCAGGTAGACAAGATTTCATGTAGCCTATGTGTGATGTTGGATATTAGACATACATTATCTTGAATCACCTTTATCTGAGAATTAAATATAATTTACCATTTTATACCATTTAACAAACATATGCCATATATTCCACCATACGTTCCATTACTGCTTTCCTTTTTTTCTTTTTTTTTTTTGCAGTCATCCTACAGTCCTAGATACTAGATTGCTTAAGCTTTTCTAAATTCTTTAAGAGAGGGTGATAAGAGATAAATGTACAAGAATGGTTCCTTTATGCATGTTTGAGTGGTTAAACTATGTGCAGTGAGCAATCAGTCCAACTCACCTAGTCCCAACTTTTCCTCTATTCCTACAGCAATAATGAGCATTATTGGGGCACAACTATAGTATATATTTCCATATCACCTCCCTATATGCTAAGTTTCTTTATGAGGTAACAAATCATGTAATGAAAGGAAAGAAATTCCCATCAAAAATAATCTTGCCTCCTTCTCTCTTTGCTACAGTCTTGCATGAAGATCCTTGATCTGGGTACTGCCCAGTTGTTTTTTATTTTGGAGGGTTTTTTTCCTTTTCTTGGAAATGACATTTCTCCTTATACCAGGAAGTCCTCATACCCTAGAGACAGATCATTTATTTATTATTATTAATTATTAGTTTACTTAATTATTATTAAGTAAAATGTTAAAAAATGTTTAGTCTGTTTGACAAGCTACTCCACCATAACACTGATGCTTTTTACCTAGGACTTTTTTCTTTGTTCAAAAATAAAGTATTGGATTTCCTAAACTCAAAATTACATGTGGCTATCAATTGCCACTGTTTTCCAGTTTAAGTCTGTAAGGCAAATGATGCAGAAATTTACATACTGGGAACTGATGGACAATGTCAGTATTATTTTGTTGCTTACATAACCACAATTCGCATGGTTTAATTAGTCCTATCATACTATTGCAATATTTCATACTAATTTCAGTTTAATATTTTTGTTTTATGCATCTAATTTATTTCTTTCATAATTGATATGCGATGTGCATATCTTGTGAAGTGCTGTGAGATGTGTAACATGAAGGTTCTGTATAGGAACAACTGTTTTTCTTATTAGAGTGAACTGCAACAAGACAGATTAAACATTCAATTAAACAGGAAATTTGCTCATGTAAAAAACTCACAGAAAGAAGATTAACAATGTTCATTTTTATGAGGTACTAAAGTTTTTGGAATCAATTATTTTGAAAGTTCATCTACTTTGCTTACAGGTAAAATCAGAACAACTAAGTTATTTCAGAAAAGGGGCCAAGTAGTATTTACATAAAGTTACACTGTAAAATATGGGTATTATTTCTTTCCTTGTTTTAAAATACTTTGGTGAGAGAAATGAAAATACTCATAAAAGGCAACTACAGTATGTTATAAACCACCTTTATGGTTCATTATAGGTTTGGTTTAATGCTGTTGGATTAACACTAAAGGTTAATGTTTGCATAAAATATGCATGATTAGTTTAATACTCTGGAACTGTGATCGGGTTCTCTAATGTTATGAAAGGGAGTGACATGATACATGGTTAAGGCTGACACAAATAGAAGTGTGATATATTTCCAACAAAACTGGTCAAGGGTATTTTCAAAATCCTCGCTTATGTGATAACGCTTCAAAGCCAATCTGTGCCAGTGGGAGATTTTGTGTTCAGCTCTCATAATTAAACTGTTTTCTGGCTGCAGGAAGTGCATGCATTTCTAATTTGCACTGTAGACAAAGTGTTCGGAGAATGATACGTTCCGATTTTCTTCTTACATTTTTTGAGCCCTAGGTATTATGCAGAGTGTTTTTGTTTTAAGCATCGATTATCTTTTTCATGCTTTATTGCTAGGAGAATGATAGTATTTCTTATGCACAGACTTGGAAATCTGTATCTAACTGGCAGATTTCACTTATTGCTTTTGTAGAAGTGTCTGCCAAATCACTTAAGACAAATGATTTATAAATTTAAGATTTATTTGTTCTAAAACCTACCTTGATGATGCCTCAGGGATAATTATAGTCAGGCATTCTTTCATGCTACAGGGAAGAACAGTATATTTTGCATGTATTTGGATAAATATCAGCCATAAAACTCAGACAGGCCATGAACTTTTGCTTCTGTAAAGGGTCTGGATAGCAGATAATGAGAAAAACCTACAGGCTCTCATAACACAAACAAATAATACACTGTAGTCACCATGACATATGGACACAACTACAAGTACATGTACATATAATGCATTGCTTTGTATCACTATGCACTGTATACCTATCAGGTCAGGTTTTGTTTGTTACACCTCTGGGTATGAACACTCAACAGAGAAGAAGCACTAGTAAGCTCTAACATTTGTACAACCTCCAAATGAATCATGATAAATATTGTAACCTGTACTCACAAAGATGATCCAGTAGTGATTAAAAAAAAGCACATAAGAATGAAATCAGGCTGGGTTACTTTACCTGCTACTCTTTCATTTTGAGCATGTGTCATCACAGTTACTTATATGCTCGTCAACTGCTGTTTTCCAATGTGCAGAATAGGCTGTCTTATATTTTTATTTTCAATTTCCTATAGGATTCCTATACCTTATTTGCTATGTGCCCTTTCTTTTTTCTTTCTTTTTTTTTTTTTTTAACTTGTATTATTTTAGGCATCCAATTTGTACAACTGATAGCGTGGCCACAAGAAGACATGGATGGAAAAAAGAGGCCATTCATGGGTGCAGTAGGTCAGACAAGATCTCTAAGGCCAGTATCACTGCTGTCATTCGTGTAGTATGCACTACAGCCTTATGTAAGATGGGTGACTCCCTTCATGCTTTAAAGTGAAGAGTTTGGTGTAAATGAGACAAGAGACTCAGAAGTAGAACTAATTCTTCCAGGCAGCGTTTTTTCAAACATTTATGTGTAAGCCTAATTTGAGCATGCTTCTTTGAGCATGGCGAAAGGCTGTATATTCCTGACACAGATGTCTGGCAAAGGTCAAGATCCTGTTTCAGAAAATTGGACTACTCTGTGAACTTATTTTGGAAGAAGTCATAGAACTGCCTGTCAGGGACAAAACAGTGCCCTTCCCCCAACTTTGTTCTAGGAAATAATTGTAACATAATGGCTGTTTCCAAGAACAGAAAAAAAAAAAACCCACACCTTCCAAAGATAGCCTCATTTCACTTCACATGTGAAATTATAGTCTAGTAAATTGACATTTGGATAAGCAATAAGCCAAAATAAATAGTCTATAACTATGGACAGGTTTTTAATGGGCACTGCTATCGATCTTATTTATTCATTATGTATTGGTTATGTAGTCCCTAGAGACTAACAAATTTAATGACTGAATACTCATTTGTCCTTTTTACCTAGGCTTGGTTCTGTAAAAGTTCAAAAGCACAAGTGCAAATTCACTGAAAATGGATCTTATGGAGAGCTTGTTTTAGAGGTTCACTCATGTGGAGAACAAGTTTTTCAACCCAGAAACTACTAATCTGTTTTGATTACCATAATATGGAACATTGAAATCAAACATTTGTGCAACATTTATTAATACCTGTAAAATGCAGGGATCTCATGGTATAATATGAGCAGTCATGCATTTTTGGGAGATGAGGTAACATTTTTCTGCTAAGTGATATCAATCTTAATGTAATTAGTTTTAACAGCATGCCCTTCATTATTTTTTTCTATTTTTACCACAGTTATCTTCATTTTGTCTTCATTCAGCAATATCTCTTCATCTGTCAGACTGACAAGAACTTTCTCAAAGACAAACAATGTTAATGAACCGGAGACGTGTCTCAATCAATGTCTTTCTTCCCTCATCTTGATGGGAATCGTATATAGCTGCTAATTTTGTACTAGGGGCTTTTTTTCCCCTCTTCCATTCTTGGCCTTGGAGGCATGGAAGGAAAGTGGTTTCAGCGCTTATCAAATAGCTTTTTATCAGGCTGACTGGGGGGCACTCAGTGACATGGTTGATCACTCCCAGGAGGCACCGTTTCAGCCAGAACAGGCTGACAAAGGTCACTGAAAAACAATTCGCTCAGATTATGTTGGAACACACAACAGTCGTGTGGGGCTAAATCAGATGTGCATAAAAGCTGGTCTACCAAGTCTAACTCTCAGTGCTCTTACTTTTAAATAATGATACATTCTGAGAATAGCAGCTGGTACGAGTCATATGTAGGCTTGAAAATTATTCTGCAAAGAGTCACTGAACTCACATAAATTGTATTTATATGAGAATTTCATGAACTCAGCTGTTGTTGCCTGACTGTAAAGTCTTAATTAACCAATGGATCATCTTACCTGAGAGAGCAATGCAAAATACCCTGCTATTATATTCAGTACACAGCATTTCAGATTGTTAAAAGGGTAAAATGTCACATGCTGGACAAGATGGTGTTTTAGGTGCTGAATCTTCTGCTACAATTTTTTGATTTGGAAAAAGTCACATATTTTACAAATTTCTACATTTCTCTTCAGGTGGGCACCTGGCATCTAGCCAAGGTCAACACACTACCTTGTATTAGAAATAAATAATTCATAGCAGATTTCTTATATAAAAATATAATATTCATTACATTAATATAATCTGACCAATTTGATGTCTACTTGACCTTAATTTTAATTGTATTGTTTGAAGATCTGTGGTGATTACAAATCTGTGTAGAGATTACAAATCAAGTGTCATTTTCAAATATGGTCACTCTTGGCCGTGCTAAACATTTCGTAGTGTAGTTTCTTCATTTGCTGAGCCAATTCATTGCAGCAATGAAGTTAAATAACCAGAATGAGTCACGGACCTGAGGTGAGGCTGCCTCAGAGCCTCAGAGAGGTTATATGATGGAACACAGTCACTAGAAAGCATAAAAACAAAAAAACAAACCAAATCCAACCCCAAAAAAATCTTGTTAGGTGTTTCTTAGGTCAACAGGAAGGAATTTAGAAGTCCTTCAGGAGTTAAAGATGTCATAGAAATAACAAATGTCCATTTCCAGATGGAAATACAAGACTGTGAGAGCCCAAACCCAGCTTTCAGCGAAAGGAGGCTCAGTAAATTTGAATCACAAACCTTGGAAAACAAGGCTGACAAACGTCTCGTGATCTCAAGAAATTTGGACCCTTGTCCTGAGATCTGTTGATGTGCAACCCGGAGATATAAACCTGGCTCCAAGCAGAATGAAGAAAGGACTTTTTGAGATGATTGTTAAAACCATGTCTAAACCCCTGTAATCCCTCTATCCCCCATGTAATCCTACTTGAAAAAAATTAACTATTTGGAAATTGCAGTAAAAACTTGCGTAACTCCCCAGTTAACATAAGTTGTCCCCTTCTTAACATGTCCAGCCCCAGATGCCTTTAAAATTGTGTTCTCGTGTTCAATAAAGCATTCCAGTTTCCCCATACTGGAATTGCGTCTAGCTTTTATTTTTCAGACCACCACTCAAGACCATTAGTTGCATAAAAAGAAATTTTTGATGTTGCTTCTATTGTCTCTTTGCATGGAAATGGGACACATTACAGGAAGATTATGCACTACTTTCTGCTCTATTAGTAAGCAAAGGATATATAAATCAACATCTGGTAAGGACATAAATATTTTTGAATCAGCACAGTGATTTGCACTAAATAAAATCAAAACCACAAAACATTAAAACAGTTAACTGAGGGGAACCTTAGTCTTCTATCATAATTGCTAATAATTCATGAAGTACTGAGACAATTCAGAAAAGTGAAAGAATGTGAATTTTATGCCAAAATAAAAAAAAAAAAATAAAGGAATAGAGCTGAACGATTGGAGCTGGTTTGTTGGACCTAAATATCATATATAAAAAAAAAGGAAAAATTCATAGGAGCTTCAGTAAGAAATAGTAGAGTGTTAATTTAATTACTATAATTCAACATAGTTTTGTGAAAAAGGTCATGTTAGAAAAGCTTGTTGATAAAGCTCTAAGACTTTTAATTAAGTTCTGTCTGATAAGCTGGTACAGCTATGTTAGTTCTATACAATAGCTAACAAAAATGTATGAAATGAAATAAATATTAATGTATAATGGACTGGATATCTGATTGACTTCTCATGTAATTATGTCATGGAGAAAAATCTTTTCATTTTCAGAATAATTATCCTGAGATCTAATGAATATCTTTAATTTCAGTATTGAAGAAAGAAAACTATAAGTGATGAATCTGTGGCTGAAAAATATTTCCAAGAACAACACATATAATGAAGAATGTAAGGAGTTTTACAGATGCTCATTCAAAAACTGAACCTAGAGGATTTTAGTGAAAGAAGGACCTAAGATCATCTGCAATGGAATTTTAACTTACTTTATTGGTGCTCACATGTGAATTCTGTGCTAGAGATGTTCCCTCCTGAACATGACCAGTGGAGTCAGTAAGGTCTAGGAAATGTTTTCACAGTTTGACAATAGATATGAGAATCACTTTTCATACCAGAAGCACTTTTTACTGCTTATAATACCCTGAGGTGTCTGATACATCTGCCTTATATGGACTATAGCAATTGTTTAGCTTGTGTGTCTCAATAGAAAATTTTGGGGTAGGCCTGTAGGCATGTGTGTATGTGTGCGCACATGCACATACAGTTCAACAGAGATTGTACCAGAGAACAACAGAATGATTCATTATCAGAGTAAGCCTAACAAGATGCAAAATTTAATTGCTGAATGTCTGAAATGGAAAAATGGCCGTGCCATGCACTCCTTTTGACACTAAGCCCTTATTGCCAACATGCTTGTCTTCCTGAGGTTGAGGAGATCCAGGGAAATCCCCTCATGGCTATTCTGCAGATGTACTATAACTCTGGTAAATATTTACTTAACTTGTTGTGCCTCACAAAACATACTCAGCGTGGAAAGGGGGAGTTAGACCACGCAGCATTGTACAGCAAATCCTCCTCCTTTATCTCAGAATGAGATGACAGACCAACTACAGTGCCTTGGACATCTTGCTCCATCCTATATGCTGTTTTTCATGTGCAGCCTGTACTTCCATATGCCTGTCTCCACAAGTCTGGGGATAGACATCCATGCCGAAGTCTATAGTGCCACTTGTGGATTTGGGTACATTTTCCCCGTTCTCATGTGCTGGGGTGCTAGTCTTAGCACTGGAATATGTGTTATACATGCACAGTGCAGGGACAGCTGAGATGGAGAGAGATTTTCCCAAGGACTAGTAGGTTCTGGTGAGGCTGAACTTCACCATCCCCATGGTAAGAGCTGGCCCCACATATGCACAAAGCAGGTAAATATTTCCAAGACCCTGTAGAAAATGCTGTCTTAGTTTCCATCATCCTAATGGGTGCTAAAACACTGAAGCAGTCAAATGATAAACAACTACTTGTCACTTGTGGAATCTCAGCAGTCCCTGGGTGCTGATCCCAAGCAGCTGTTGAGAAACAGGGGAGCATATAGGTTACTTTGCTGATAAAACTCTCAGTAATAAAGTAGTGGATTTTTTTTTTTTAAGCAGCAAATATATTTCTCATTTTTCAGAGAGTCTGTAAAACAGACAGCAGTGAGGTTGGTTAGAGCCCGGACTGTGTTTAGGACTAACCTAGACTAAGTCACTAGTATCTTAATTTAAGATACTAGTTAAGTTACTTTGGGTGACAAGGGCAAGGAAGCAAAACAGAAGATGAAAACAAAACAGAAAGGCTCAAAACACAGTCTAAGTAAATCTTTTTTTCCAGATGCTTGAGAGTTTCTGAGAGTAAATGTTTGTACAACCTAGAAATGGAAACTCAGAGATCTACAGGGTTGTGGCAGTTTCAAAAAGAGCACAGTCTCAAGAGTTCAGTAGTGGTTGTTCAGTAGCAGAAAACCAGACTGATGTTCAATGATCTCCTGAGGGTGGTTGAACAAAACAGGCCTGCTGAGCAGACTGTAACATCTTCTTGAGGAGTTTATGTAAAACAGACATATGTTTACACTGTTGGTTGTTTTGAAATGTCTTTTTTCCCAGCACATTCTTTGTTCTCAGTGCTTAAATAAACAATGCTTTGGTTCAGAGAAGACTTTTTTGTTGCTGAGTATCTCCAGTTACTGACTCTCAAAGGAAAGAAGCCCTGGTGCCAAATCCAGCCATACCTCATAAATAAACCACCAGGCAAGAGAGTGTGACCCACTGGCAGGAGACCACGTAGCAGAGAAAAACACATTAAAAAAAAGGAAAGCACAGAGTGAAGATGCTGATAAATTGCAGATAGCCCTATAGCTAGGGTAACTCTTTTTTACAATGTGCTTCTAAGACCCAGTAGAGAAACGGACATACATTACTTCTATATATAGAGGTGAATATAGATGCAAACTATGTTGTAATTAGGTAGCAAGTCAGATAATTTATTTTCCAGCTTAAATAATATATGCTTTTAATGTAAGAAACCATTTTGGGAAGATTGGGTGGGTATTCAGACATGGTGCATCTGAATGTAGTTTTACTGATATAAGTCAATATGCGCTCATTTACATTAAATGTCATTTCTAAGCCAAGATCTCTAGAAATGCTATATACACATAGATTCAAATGAATTCCATTCTTTAAGTACATCGGCTATATTTCATACCTTTATACGTTGTAACAGAACTGGAGGACTTAACACCACACATATGTTCTTCATTTGTTGAAGAAATTAATTAATGCATTACACTTCCGTAATAAGTTTTGATGTTGTGCAGTTGTATTAAATAATTAGTCTTCTTGATGAGCCCTTTTTCCTGCTATATCCTCCTTTTTTTCTGTACTAATTTTGAATAAAGACACAAGGGTCATGATACTCAGAAGGGGAGGTCAATAGCAAGTTGAAATAAAAATGAGCTTTGGGGGGAAAACAGAAAAATTAATTAGTTGGGGATGTCAGAGCCTCCTTAGCATGCAAAAGAGTGAAGTTGGTCAGTGAGAAAAAATATTAATTGGTTTACATCATATGGGCTGACAAAACACTTAATTAGAGGAAGGATGTCCTCTCTCATCTCTGGGGCATGCTAGGTCAGAACTTTAATTTTTCTTATACTTTTCACACCTTTGTCAGTTTCTTGCAGAAACAACTGTGATTTGCCAAGAATTTCAAGATCTGATGAAAAGGAACTATCACAAAATGCGTTAAGGGAACAAGATGATGTCACTTAAAATATATATAAAAAATGTAATACTTTCACTCCAAATTTCAAGTGATTTGTTAACTTAGGAAAATAAGATATAGGTTTTAAGGGTATTGCAGTAAACAGTTCTTCTTACTTTCAGGCAATCCCATCAAGCTACATAAACCAAAAATATATCAAGTACCATTTAGCTTTGATGACTTTCTGATTAGTAACACCAGAATTTTCTTTCCTGAGAAAAGGCATAAAACTATTGGAAGCTTCCATAATAATTGGAATCTACAATGTAAAGTCTGTAAGTAATAAGATAATAAGATAATCTCATTTTCCCAGTTAAATATGGCTTATATTTCCCAACAGAGCAATGGTGAAGGTATTGGAGTAAAAGAATCTAAGATATGGGACAATGGCAACAAGAGAGAACATCACCTCTGAATCACAGGACAGATTTCTGCCAAACACATTTCTATAAATCCTAGAAAGTTAAATAAGCATACATAGAGTTTGAAAAATAATTACCATTTGTATTTTTTTAATATGTTTTCTATGGTCTTTATGATGTCCTTTGGAAATTCCAATCTGTTTTCAAAGTGGTGTTAAATTAAGCAATGTTAAAAAACTATGGCTTATAAAATGCAAAGTAGAGGGAAATCTCACACACACACAAATTCTATCAAATGGACAAAATGATTGTTTTGATCAAGAATAAGACTCATTGGTGCAATGTCCTTGGTACTAATTTTTTTTTTTTTTAATAAATAGCAAGGATTTATGTTGAAAATGTTTCACCATATACACCAGCTGGTGAAATATTAATATTCAACCAGACTCTGAAAATAGAAAAATATTCCTTGAAACTTTAATAGCAATTTTGCAGGTTCTTGAGCCATTGGGACTATATTCCCCATGAACTTAACTTTGTTTCTTTTGACCAGTCTAGTACCAGTTAAAGAATTTTGATGAACAAAGCTTGGCTAAAAAGTAGAAGTCTGGCTTTGTTTTTCCCCATGCTTTCTCTTAAAGGACAGTTGAACTGCGATGGAAGTTCTCTTAAAAATTACATGTATTCTGGTATTTTAAAATATTGCCTTGTCTAAAATTGTCTAAAATTGTTTGGACTAGTTCTGCACATGAAAAATCTGACAGAATGAGAAATCCAGGGGAAGTCAGCTGAATATTTACTGGTTTGGAAGACATTTATGATATTTTTGGAATGCCTGTTTTTCCACACCATTTGTGAAATGCTGTCATTTTATCTTCCTATGCACAGAACAAAATAGTCAAACTAGACCAAATCCTGCTTTCAGTCACCAACTGGGGTTTTTTTAGCATCCAGCCAATGGTTTAAAATGTTGGTTAAGCAGCTGTCATGTGGTATGTGTAGGTATGAGGTACATACACCTGTAAAGGTGGAAGATAAAGTGGATGATGAGAACAATTGTGAAATCCTGGACATAGTGGCATAGCTTTCACTGACTTCCAGTGGCTTGGAATTTCATTTTCATTATGTTCAATCTGGCATTTCTTAGGGCCATGCGTCCCAGGTAGAATTAGACCTTTCTGTCACAGTCTATCAAACAGGCTGTTTGTACCACAGAGGCCAGTGCTTGCAAGGTTATTAAAATTTCAGAAATATCTTCCTGGTTTTACCTCCAGAGAGTAGAGTTAAATGTTTATTCCTTAAAAAACACACAATAATCTAATTTTATCATGCTGCTTTTCTAAAGCCTCTACTTTACTTATGAAGAATTTCTTTTTAGTGAAAGAGAAACTCATTCCCTGTCCCTTTCACAAAACCTCCAGTGTGCTGCTGTTAGATGTTCCCAACAAAGTCTTCAAATTGCTTGTTCTTGCCTACACAGCCTTAGACTGAGATGAGTGCCAACTTTTACGTTTTCTCCATAATAAAAAATCTTAGTAAAGGCAAGAAAGTATTTTTGGTAAGTTGACACTTTTCTTCTTCCACCATTTTTGGATGATCTTTTACAATTTTTCAGAGATTATTTAAGGTTCTGGGGATGGAATATATTGCCTTTTAGTTGTTGGTCTGTGGGAAGGATAGGAAACATTTTACTCTACTCTAGGACTTTGCCTCAGGTAACAGCACAGTCTGTTTGGGATCTCATGATGCTTTCTAGTCTGCATGTGGTAGGCATTGCCTGCAGAGGCTCCACACATGTGAAACCAAGGTAAACTATAAAGGGAATGGTTTGAACACCTGTGGTGGTGCAGTCATAGAGAGGCACCTCCTGGAATGAATCACTACCCTCCCTCCTCCCTGCCAGAAATCTGTGCTTTTCCCTCCAGAGATCCTCTTCAAAAAATTAAGGATTCTTCATTTGCTTCCGAAAATGTGTGGCCATGAGTTTTCTAGCACCTGTCTCTTGCAATTAAGCGCTTATCATGTATCAGTGTCAGTGCATCAGCAGAGGTAATAAATACCATTTTTTTCCTCATTGTGGCATGGTATTGTCACCTTAAGGTCCTTTAACATGCACAAAATACATTTGAAAAACAGATGGAAAATTTAGGGCTTTGTTGATTTTGGTTTATTTTTCCCCATATATTTGTGTATCACAATGGAGTGAAGTAGTCAGAACCAGTATATTCAATATCTGGTATTGATTAACCTTTGCTACAATTCCCCTTTGAGATACTCTCTAAAACATGGAAGACTGCTAGCTGCAATTCTAGGCAATTAGTGTCAGGGACAGAAGGGTGGTGTCTCTTTCTTATTATTACTAGGAATATAATTTCTACATGTTGTAAAATTCCTCTGTTGACTTGTGATTGTTACTGGCATCTTTCCACTTTCTGTCAACAGAGTTGCACAGAAAATTAGAAGTTCCCTGGTCTGAATATCTAGAAGTAACAAATACTTCATTATATTCTCTGGGTAATTCCAGTAGATGTTGTTGTTGTAATGCTAATACCAGACACAGATCTAACAGGTTTTGATTTACTTAGAGCACATTCAGGAAAGATTACTTGCTGGTCTGCATGGACTTTGAGCTGATAGAATTTGAAGGGAGGTCAAATAGCTTTCACTAAACCATACATCACATAATTACAGTGGTGATCCTATTCCTGTGCTGAAAAGTAATTACTGGCAGGAGAAACCAATGCCAATATGCGTAATGTTGAAGAATTAGTACCTCAGTTCTCACATTTTTTTGAGTGATTTGAACTGTCAAACTTTGCTGAGTAAACCAAAAAGAAATTGGTGATAATAATGGACTGCAGTAGATTTTCTTCTTGAGATAATTTTCACATTATCTTTCTCTCTTTCTCTCCCTTCTGCTCCAAACATTTCAGTATTTGGGAAAGTACCAAGGAGTAAATAATATAAAATTAAAAATTTTTTAGGCAGACATAAAGAACATATAAAGGCATACATAAATTAGAAATTTATTTCTAAATGTATATTCCACGCATATAAATATCCTAGTGTTTACAGATAGAAATATATTATGTATTATATCTATTACATTGAAAATGCTTTCCTCATCCATAAAAGATTGAATCAAAGTATCTAGTTTCCCTTACATTAACAATCTATATTTTCATAACATTATTTCTGTACAGGAAACCAACTGAATTTGGGTTTTATACCTGCGACCAAGAAAAGGGAACTGTCTGGTGGAAATTCTAAGCTCTAGTCTTTGAGGCTGATAGACCTCGAATTTTGAAGATTCACAGTTAATATTAATCTAAACACATATATGTAGAATGAGGCTTCTTCAGGCTCTTCTTAAATGCAGTATTTATGGTTTCTTTCATTTCTCAGACAAAAAAGAATTTAGAAATCACAATCACTCTTAAAAAAATTTTTTGTGAACCTGTGTTGTATTATAGTATACCCATATAGAGAGATGGATGTGCAGTTAAACTGATGATGACATTTACATCTAAGGATATGTATGAATAGATAATGGTACATGCTAATCATGTGTACAGCAATGAATGTTTCATTGGACATGATGGACCCTATTTCTGACCTCACAATTTACTTTTAATTCTTATAATGTCACTTCAGTTGGCTTTTCCTTGTATGCACAAATGTTAAAGCAAAATAAAAACCCATATGCCCATTTTGAGGTGTTACACATTCTCCATGTTAAAGGGAAACTTGGTCCTACCAGAAAATAATTGTCTTCTCATAGTCAGTATTTTTGAAATGCTAAGTTAGTTATATTTTCTCCAATAGAGATAAAATTTTACATCAAACTCAAAAAACTTTTTCTCCCCGGTTGGGAATAACCTACTTAGGGAAGAATTTGGACCTAATAAAATGATACAGTGTCAAAATAGAATGTGAATGCAAATAAACATCTTAGATATCTATTCACAGTTGAGCCCACTTAAATGTCAAAATGCAGACTCAGCAATGACTGTGCATGTCATTGAGGATGACACCCACATTGTCAAATCACAACAAAACATTGTTGAAGTAAGTCTATGGAGACTACATTAAGTTGTCAAATGAAACAGATGCCAGCACAGATCATATTACCTCTGAAAGACAAATAATAAGAAATTAAACACAAAGACTCTTATCTTCAATCAAAGTGTACAAGTGCATAGAGTGCCACCTGCCTTGTTATTTTTTTCTTTAAAATTATCCTTTTCGAGTTTTGAAGAGTTAGAAGCAATGATCTTTTCTTCCCCTTCATTCAGTGATATTTTCTTGTTTTCTGTTGGGTTTTTCGGGTATTGTTGGTTTGGCCTTTTTTTTGCCCTTTTTTTTTTTTTTTTTCCCAGTTGCTGCAGATTAAATTGACCTGTTAAGTAATAATAATTATTTATCAATAATATTTATTAATAAAAATGGGTTCTAATGTCACCGCTGTTTCCTTATTGTTTCAATGCAAGATCTACTTTTTAGAAACTGCTCCATGGCCCATCCTGGCTCAGCACTATCAGTTTACCAACTGAAATGATAAGCAGTCAATAGCACAGAATTCCACAATACCATAATCAAAACAACCTGTGTAGTTTCAGCTATTTTATAGCTTAAAGATTATCAACACATCAAAAGACTTCACCTGCTGCCAGATTTTCACAGTAAAACCAGACACTCTGGTAAGACAGTTCCCATTCAAATCCTTGAGAATAAGACAGTGGCAGTTTTTGTAATAGGCAATCATAGCAATACTTAACATGAATATTTTAGCATATGGGTTAATATAAGGATATTATGTAGATGTTTAAATTTTAATATTTTGCCATCTAGTAAGGAGGAAACTTGGTTAAAGCTTTCATATGATTTTGTGTCAACTTTAAAAAGTGACATCTATGACATGCTTGGGTGACTTCTGTCAACCAGCTGCACTACAAAGTTCACTCCAGATGAGCAACAGTTGCCCGAGCTCTACCACAGAAACCCCCAGATTTCTCAGCAGCAGTGACTCCGTTCCTGGTGGGCTGGACTCATGTCCTTAATTTCCCCAACGCAGACAACCTTAAATGAAGCCATGATATTGCTACTGAAATGAGCTTCCCCCACGCAGTAGGTTTTTTTCCCCTGACTCCCTTTCTTTCAAAACAAGGCTAAACTGTCCACAAAATTTCTGTTTCCCCTCTGAAATGTATCACTCATTACTTTCATTTATCTTTTCTTTGCATTCCAGAATCAGCTGTGAATTTTATTTGACTGCATTTTTGCAGAGCTATGTATCATCCACAATCCTAAACCACTGCTCAATCCTTATGCTGAAAGGCTTAATGGAAATGAAAACCATAATGTCTCAAATGTAATAAAGGTAATATTTTTTTTTGTGCTGTGTAATCAGTAATTCTAAAAAAAAAAAAAATACTGTATTGAGAAAGTAATTTGGGCATAAAATAATCTAGTAGGATTTATCGACTGTGATTCAATGCCATGTGTCTGTAACAATTTTAGGTGCTGAACAGACCATGCCTAACACAACTAGTACAGCTTTTGCACATTGCTTAAACACAGGTATCATGGAAGCAACAACGTCTATGTTCCAGTGGTCTCTGTACATTCCATAAGAAAAAATACTTTTCTACATTCTTTTTCCTTCTCCACAGATGTCATGCAAAATGTAGGCTGTTTTCCTCTTCCGTGGTACAGTAAGCTCAGTTTGATCTCCTGAGGTTTTCCATCCCCTCCATTACTTCAGCAGATTGATATGGAAATTTTGTTCCCCTTATGCCTGTTCAGTCTGTTTTCTTGTTTTCCTTTTACCCTATAATTCACCAAGTAACGGGAGGATTTTTAAACACGTCCTAAGGGCTTTACTACTTTACGAAGAGCTTTTTGAGTTCACTGGTTTGTAATTGCAATAAAACCTTTTGGCCATGCTGCAATTTTCATTTTCTGGCCAATTTGTTTCACATATGTTCTCAGACCTCTAGCATGTTAAATAATTGTTATCAAAAGCATTATTTAAAGTCAATTCAGTTGATCTCAGCTATGCTATGACTAATGTCAAGAAAACAGCTTTTTTTTTTTTGTTTTTTTCGTGTGTGTGTGTTTGTTTGTTTGTTGTTTTTTAACTGGCATGGAGAGTAAGCAGGTTTGGCAAACAGGTATTTTGATTCCTTTCAAATCCAAACTTTTCCATATCTTCTAATGGAAAAGATAATTCTGTTAGAATCTCTGGGTGATTCTCAGTAGCCTCTGATTCACCTACAGCCCTCAGTCCTAAAAGAATTCAGCATCCGTTTCTCATCCTACTGCAAAATCTTTTACTTCTAGAAATATTACCTAAAACTATTTTGGTTTTGGAACCTCAAGGGCCACATCCCAAAATCTGAAATATCTTTATAGTGAATTATGTTAAAAAGACTTTGAGTTACCCTTTGTCATTTTAATTTTACCTTAGTTAGAAAAAACAAAAAGTTTGCAGCAGCATTTAGTTCTACTGTCACTAGTCAAGAGGCCCCTGCAAAAAAAATATTTCCACTTGTCAAGCTGAAATTTTTTTTACTAGAAATCAATAAAATTTCCCTTTTGAAACTTCCCATTTTGTTCAGGTATACATCTGGAAAACAGGCAATATGCAAATTTTGCCTGCATTGCAAAAGTAAGTTCTCATTCATAAAAATATGCACACAGTCTTAATGCTAGACAAAGATACAATCTTAATATTTTAAAGTTGGTGTGTTAAGAGCTCATTTGTTTTCATTAAAATCCAAAACTCGTTAAGCTGAAATAGCTGTATGATGAGACCTATTGTTGAATATGTTCAGAAAAAATGTGGTTTTTTCACATTAGACAATGTAGTGATTACAGTATAAATGGCCCCTTGATGTTGCCTCAACACAACAATGAAATCCACTTGCTGATAAATTTTGTTAATTCTGTAGTTAGCAAGTCAAAATTTAGAATGGGAAAATTTCTGTTGTAGACATAGACTACAAGACACTCTAATAATATAAATATTAATTGAAAATACCTGCAGAGATAATGATGTTAAAATGAACTTTCTGAGAGAATCCAAAGAAGAAAAGCGTGACTCCCCCTTCCCTTCTCCCACTGCCTGACCCAAACTCTCTGGTGGTCAAAGATTGTTAGAAGGCAGCAAATATTTTCAGCAAGAATATTTGTGATATTTATAAACCTCTGATATTTGATTCTTCTTAGAACAATCGCATAGTCTTATGTTCTTTCGCTTTGGTACCACAGGTTAAGTTCATGTGTGGCTACTCCAGGTAAGAGTCTTTCTGGTCTCCCTTCCACCTGCTCCTTGTCCTTTGGAGGGAGAAGTGGACAAGGGAAGGAAGGGTTATTTGTTTGCAGTGCACAGGCATTCTTTCTACTAGAATATCATTATTATGAGTAATGTGCTGCACGGGTGTTTCAACATGATTTCAATAAAATTATATATTTTAAGCATTCTTAATAGTTCTTTCTGATTATTTATAACTGCAGCACACATATTGCATAATTCATGTTCAAATAATGTGCTGATATAGCAAAGAGTTCATAGCAATTGTTTAAAAGAACAAAATGAGGGTATTTAAGTGGCTAATCATAGAGTTTGTCTGGGAAGATGTGAGCATTTAAGTGACATGCTGATAAACTGATCAGAAATGAATGCTGGCAGCTACTAAAAATATAAAACAAAAGATGATGTCTCTGCATCTGTTGCGTTATTTAAATAATAATTGTATTTTAAACCACTTCCTTTATATTCCTTTATTAAAAAGAATCAATTGTGGAAAGAATGGACACCAAAATTCCTATAATAAAACCCACATCTTACAGTGTTAATGATAGAACTTTTGTTTTATACAGATGATTTAGTCCAAGAGTTTCCTAAGAGGAAATAAAAATATCAAATATTTTTTAAAAGAGGGCAGAAAATGTACCTCTCCAAAGTGAATTGTATTCCTATGGTTAAAATGCAACCTGATAGCATCCAAATTATTCTAAATGGATCAAATGAGACAAAACAAGCTGTAAATCTAGAAACCACTGGCTCAGTTGCTTTGCTGTCTATCTTTTGTCAGCACATGCCATAACTCTCAGGAAGTAACACTGTAAATTTGTTTTTAGCCATGAACATGATCAACCCAAAGAAAATACTTCAGATTTTTACTGTAGTACTTGATGAACATCTCGTGAACAAGAACTCCAAAAAAAAAAAAATAAGGACAGGCTTGTGTCTTATTTGTAGCTAGGAGAAAAGGGCTGAATTGCCAGATCTTGTCTAACTTGATTGTAGCAGTCATAAAAGTCTAAATAATTCACAATGACTCTGTGGTCAGACCCTTAAGGCATGGAAAAAGGAGTGTGTCAGAAAATGTCCAAGCTCTTCTGAAAGACTTGCAGTATTTCATTCCCCTTATTCAAAATGTAAAGGTTACTTATAAAGAAGGATGACAGACCACAAAAATAAAAGTTTCCTATATTAAAACCAGTTTTATTCTCATATGGTTCTCAGCATTGGCCACGTAATCTATTTGGTCCAACAAGACCTTGTTTTGGCAAATTATTGATGTCTCGTTCTATTTAGGTCTTCAGATGAAGACCAGAGAACTTCCTATTAGACTCGATGCCTAACCAAGACATGGAGCTTCCTGTGGGGAAGATGTTTGGTGAAGTACTTCTGCTGAGACTCGTACTTAGTCTTCCACATGCTGAACCAATCCCCCCTCGAGAAGACAAAGAATTTCAAAGATGTCAAAATGTCTTTGTTTATGCCCTTCCAGTATTCATTAGCACTTACCATGGTCATCTAAAAACTGTTTTTCTAAGGATTGGACTCTTCTCTTTCATGTATCTTATGGTTGTTTATTTTATCTTCCTGTTTGAAATGGGTAGAGTACCTTTATCATTAACATGCTGCATGTGTCTCCTTACTTGACTTTTACATTATTGCTCTAGCTATTACTATGCATGCATTATTTATATGGTTGGCTATCAAGGAAAAAAGGCAAGCAATTTACTTGTCAAAACATATTAGAATGCATGACTTTAAATCAAAGTTGTATGGGTTTGTAAAAAGCTATAATAAATGTTCTTTGGCTAATATGTTAGTGTCATGCAGTGGGCATGGTCAATGTATTGGCTAAGAAACCTGTAATCACTTTAAAGACTCATTCAATAGGAGATAATTTCAGATTATTATGCTTTGCTTTTAATTGTATGATATTGAGACTTAATTTATGAAGATTATATTATTTCAGTATAAGAAAATTCTAACTTGTGTTTTAATGGTACCATCAGATTTAAAAGGATATTTGCTCAGTATGAAGATTATAAACATCATAGAGCTTAATTATCTAAATCTAACCTACACATACAGACCTTTGAACTTAAAAAAATACACCTTTTCTGCAGAGTGCATTCCTCTGAGTTACAGAAAGTTCCTGCAGTGTAGATAATTCTGTCCTGCAGGACATAGATTTTATGGCTCCCATGGACTTATGCTTCTGTGGTAGAACACCAACAATTGCAACTGAAAACATTGTATACAATCCTTACCTGACAGGTTCCCAAAAAATTACTGTGAGCCACCTGTTTCATGCAGAAGGTAAATTAGCTTCCTGTGAACTACATCTAGAGAGCATTTTGACAAAACCAGAATAGTTTCCAACTCCCCATTGCCCTTGCCACAAAAAGAAACTCATACACCTTAAAAATAACTACTGTTTAGCTAGCATTGTGAAAATTTCTAATATTTAAATTCACTGACCAAGCTGAGAAACAAGTTGCTCCAAAAAACCCTGTTTAACCTGTCTCAGCAAATAAGACCTGGGAAACAACTCAGGGTCAAATATCTAGAAAAAAATAATTAAAATTGGATGCAGGTAAATCTTACAAAAATGTTTCCAATTAGAAAACAAACTATAATTCTTAATAAGTTTAAATTATTATTTTAATAATACAATTATTAAATTGCATTAAATTCATTTACATTACCTCATTTTGGGAACAAAGCTCTTTGTTGGATTCAGCAGTCAGTAATACCTTTCCTCCACCTGAAATAGCATTTTTGGTCAAATAAACCGTTCTGGTTTATTCAAAATTTCAAACTGCAGTCAGAAAGGTGTAATAAAAATTTATCACACTTGCAGACATGCTTATAAACACAGGCCTTACTTTTCAATCATTGTCCGTCATACCAGAGAGGTTTTTCTCATTTCCTTTTCTGTAATTTCTTCCCAAATCACATAGAAATTAAGGAAATAAAAGGGAGCTTAGGTGAAGGTTGAGGTAATTATAAAAGTTATCCAGCAGTAATATCCTAGACTATGTGGAAAATCCCTGCTAACGATGCTCTTCATACGGAAAAGGCAAAAATGTGCCATGGAAGTCTCCAGTTTTACTAAGATACAGTGGCTTATTCATAGTAGCTTGAAAACAGTATGGTTGGACAATTAACGATGTACTATTTTCCCTTCCTAGTGATGTGATGAATTACCCAAGTGTTCAGCAAGGCACAGGTGGTTTTATATTCTCAGAGTGGAGACTGATCCATTCTGGATATACATACACCACCAGTAAATTCTGAATAAGAAGTTGTAGTTGAAAAGACCTGACAGTGTAAATTTAGTTTTGTCTAGGTAGAAACCGGTAGTAGGCAATGTCCTAATGTCTAGAAATGTTCAGCATTATCCAAGATTTGTGTGCACTAAGCGCTGTCTGAGCAGTGGGAGGTCCTGCCTTAAAAAGTTGGAGTACTATGGAATGGGCAATAGAGTTATGTTCTAGCTTTAGCGAGATTAATCAGCTTTATACCTGAGGTGTTAGCTGAAATTTTTTGACCTGTGTTATTACTTGACAGTGGATCAGATTACCCTAATTTATGTACAGGCTGTGGCCATAAGATAATTTTTTCATATGGTGAAATAGTCACCTTTTATTTTTTCTCAGCTTCAGTCCATTTCAGCATTTGAACAAGATGACCTTCAAATTTGTTGGAAAAAAGAATCATTTTAAATTAGTCTTTTTCATATTGTTATTTATGATTTCAGAAGAAGGAAAAGCACATTTTTACCTGAGGGAAATATGCCATTTTTAGAAGGTCTATTTGTCAGATTGTAGAAGGTGTTAAAAGAGGAAAAAATTATTAAGGTTCTGCAGGAGGAATCAGGAAAAATAATTTATATGATATTATTTGTCTAAGGTTGCTTTAAAAAAGTATACAGATTTGCTAAAGCAAATCTATTAGTTATGTTCCTCACGTGAAAAGAGCAAGACAATCCTGTGTTAGCTATTTAAAAAGGCTGTAAAAAGATGGTGTTTGATATATTGAAATTATATTTGAAAGAGAAAAAATGCTTACAGACAAAGGAGAAAATTGCAAGGTTTAGCGGGGTTTTATTGTAGAGATTGATGGACATTTGTGGGAATATGTAAATAGGTTTAGTCAGTGCTTCACTGAAAACAACATTGGAGATAAGAAAAATGCCATATTCCTGCTGCTGTACAGTGCAAGACACATGAAGGCTGGTTGGATTTTCTGTCTCTTCATAAACCTGATAAAGTCAAGAAATTATTCTAAGCAGACAATAAGTAAATGCCAAGTGGATTATTATGCTTTAAACTGACTGAGGAGTTTGAGAGGAAAAAAATCAGTGTATAGCATGCTGGGTTTATTTCAGATATGATGGAGAACGCTCTGGAACTTTATGGCTTGACTGATTACTGGAAAGACAACCTGGAAGACAGGATGGTGTTTTGGATGATAGACTAATTCAGAGGTTGTGGAAGGGATAAGTATTTTCTCTAGTCTGTGGGTCTGTGATCAGATGTTATGACTAACTAAGTGCAGATGCCAACTTTACAGTGAACTGAGTCACTCTTCAGACTGTGTTGAGCACATCTCTAGCAACTGTAATGTGAACACTCATACCTAGCTCACATACAACTCTCTAGTTGTAAATATCTGTAGAGGTCCGAAGCTGCAGCTTTTCTAAGACGTTGAAATTAAAAAAAAAAACAACAACCCAGATGACAAATTTCCAAGTAACTCTATTTGTAGGGCAGCATGAACTGAGTATTACCAGAAGCAAAAAGAGACTCAAAAAAAATTGATACTGTAGGACAAGTCAACCTTGGATTTTGAAGCTGGGTTCTGCCCTGGTGAATGTTAGTGACTTGAAAGGATGGAATGTCATATTCCACTTAGGAGGGAGTGGTCATTTTTCACTCAGGAGATGGGCAATGTGATGCTGAGATCTATGCTGAGGCGAGGAAAGAGCCAGCTGAGGTTTCTAACACACATAGCTGGCCAGCAGTAGAAACAGAATTAAAACTAAAATATCTTGCCTTCAAGCCAGAAACTTCTTTACAAAAGTTCCCTTGTTTCTATTCTTCCTGAACCTGTCCTTTCATTTTGCCCTTTATTTTGTAGCCTCCTTCTGGATTTTCTTCCTTTACTCATTGCTATTTATCAAGCTGTTTTATCAAAATCCTTCTATAAAGCTATCTATAAAATAAAAAATCTCCTCTGCTAATGCTGAAAAGATAGTATGATTATATTTAATGACAAAGTACATAACGTGACACCTCAGACTTCCCCTGTGAAAGAAATAGATGATCATGTTTAATGAATCTGTTGACAATACAAGAAAGGATCTAGTCTGCTTCGAGCTTTATAAATATGCTTTAGCTGGAAGGCTTAGTTATGTAGGATATGACAAACTTAAGCTCTATGATCTTAGCTAAGAAGAAATCTCTGTGGAAGCTGGTTATCTGTCATGGGGCTAAAACCAAAAGAGTTCAGAGATTATGGAAAAGCTTTGTGAAAACAATATGCATATGGGAGGGAGGAGTTCACTCAGAGGATTTTTTATTTTTAATAGTTGAGTATGAGGTGATAAGACTAAGCTAGAGAGACAATAGGATATTTCACAGAATCAGGACTCCTCTAAATATTGCATCATGTATTTCATTGTCTTAATGAAGATTGGGAGAGCTGTAGAATTATAGATATTGACCTGGAGGAATTAAAAATCCTATGTATTTTCAGTGATATAGGCCTTGGCCATTTTTATGCTTTTCTGAAGGTTAATTATCTGTGGGTCTTTCAACCTATTTGTATCTTGGAGGTTTGAGGAAACTAAATGATAAACAGCTTATGTACAACTTTTTTATTTCAGTGTTTTAGGCTGGCTTTTTCTATGTAAGTCATACGGAGAAAAGGAAGATTTGTATATAGATGTCTGTTAATAAGGAGAAATGTGAGGGGACAGCATCCTGGGATATGATATGGTCCATTTGTTGCCCAAAGCATGGTCATTTATACCAAAAATATTCTTAATTGGCACTTGGATGCTTTTAAAAACTTATATGAAAGAGGTTCTACAAATGCCTTTGGTAATCTTTTCTGTTACCTCTCTGTCCTTACCATTAGACAAGCTACAGATATTTTCCAATTTGCAAAAGAGAGATACATCATGGAGTTTAATACTGACAGTAGATGATAATGGTCCTCAACTGAACCATTCTCAAACCAAGAAAAGTCTTTAAGGTTTACTCCAGGTGATGGGTGACTACCATACTGCTTCTTGCAGAAGTAGTATATGGTCATGGGATTGACGTGAAAGGTAACAAAGATTTACCTCAGTCTTTTCCTTATAGTGACTTTGACAGAGAAAATAAAGACAGGCAGACATCACTTAAAAAGCTGGATTTATTAGGCCATAAGTTAGAATATATAATGCTGTCAGCAAATGGAAAAGGCAGAATAAAAATAAAAAATTCCTTATAAAGCAATCTTCCCCTGACTGGCATGTCCAAGGGGGTTTCATTTTACCATCTTTAGTTGTGCTGAAAGTAGTGGCTTCTGTGTTGCAGCCAGTTCTGTGTGGTGCCTTTTGATGACTGAGACATTTTTTTTTCCCAACACCTCTGAAACAACTCTGTGTGTTTGCCACTGAGCTTCTTGCAAGCTCTAGACTCAGGCTCTGGAAAAAACATTCTGCTTTTCTTTGCTTCCTTGTCACTGCTTTACGTCTGTAACTTTCTGTACAGAGAAGATTTGGTTCCTGCTCCCCCAATTAACCCCTCACCCCAGGAAAGAACAAACTCTTGCAGCCAACAAATTCAACCTCAATTCTCTTTCACCCTTATACTAGAAATATGTGACCTCTGACAAAAAAGAAGCAATGGTGGGCTAACCCCACGTACACTGTTTGCCACAGACCTATCTTGAAATGACTGTGCCTGTTATGACATGGCTATTCAATAGCAGTTACCAACATTTTATAAATGTTGAATTAGAATATACAATAGCTCAGCCATTTTTGCTGATTCTGATAGGCATGGTTTCAGATCCAAATTACTGTGGCAGTCTTTATTTCAAAATAATGAGCGTTTTGAAATACTTCTAGAAGGAAACCAAGATTGAAGAGGCAAAGGTTGGAATAAGTCTCCCTTACAGAGATTCACAGTCAGAGGACTATTTCCTCCAATAAACTGCTAGGCAGCCTTTGTGTCTGCTAAAGTAATTGGGTTTAGCTTGTCGCTTTAAATAACTTTAAAATTAAAAATAAAATCTTCAGTAAATAAAAGGAAACTTCTGCTTACTTTACTCCTCTTGAAAAATAATCAACAAGAGTGAAAAAGAAAATTCTGCTAAAAATCATTAAAATATATTTTTACAGTTATAATTTCTTTTGGAATATTCCTAGGTGAAATAGCCTTTGGTCAAATATTTTCTAGAGTAACTTCTGGATTTTTACTTTCAAGTTCTTGTTCCCTGATTAAATGAAAGGAATTTGCAATATTTTCACCAGAAAGGATTTATTTCTTTGACCATTATTTCTCCATGTGATTTTGTCAACCTCAGGAAGAATAGTAATTTTTGAATAAAGACAAATAATTTTTGATGGAATGTTAACTCATTGAGTTTTTATCTGCCATGGACTTTCTTGGTGACCTCCAGTAGTTTGAAGATAATCAGTTCCATGAGACTGAAGTTTTTCTAAAAGTGAGTGCACAGAATATTTTGAATTGGAAAGGACCCACAAAGATCACCAAGTTCAACTCTAAAGTGAAGGGCCCATACAAGGATCAAAGCCACAACTTCAGTGTTATTAGAAATATGCTCTTAGAAACCTAAACAAATTTATAGATTTGGTAATTACCCTCACTCTCTGAATATTATTTTGAATTATATATTCTGTGAGAGAAAATTAAGGTTTGGCATCTGCACACTTGTGTTTAAGATGAAAGACTAAGTGTTAACTTTGCTGGAAATACATTCAGTGATGTCTCTATTAATCACAGTCCTTCTACTCCTCAGATAAAAGTGGTACACATATGCAATAAGTCCTTCGTATTGTTAGTTAATTCACATGCGCAGTAACAACCACAAACCTGATTAGCATCACTTGTGTTGGATATTGAACAGGAGACATTATCCCTGCACCATCTAAGGGTAGGATCAATCTAATCTAAGATGAACAGTAAAACTGTGGGAAAGAATGTGACAATCAATTTATTCTATATAAATGGGTAGAATCATAGATTATGCTGATTTAGAAGGGATCCACAAGTATGATTGAAGTCCAACGCCTGGCACAGGACAACCTCAAGAATCCCACTACGTGTCTGAGAGTATCATCCAAATGATTCTTGAACTCTGTCAGGTTTGGCGCTGTGACCGCTTCTCTGAGGAGCCTGTTCCAGCACCCAATCACCCTCTGGGTGAAAAACCTTTTTCTAATATCCAAACTAAACCTTTTCTGACACAATTTCATGTTTTTCCCTCATGTCCTGCTACTGGTCACCAGAGTTCAGTGCCTGACCCTCTTCCCTGTAGAAGGTGTAGATTGCGTTGAGGTCTCACCTGTCTCTTCCAGGCTGAAGAGGCCTAGCTCTTCAGGATTCTGAAGAAGTTTCCCCTCTAGATCCTTCACCATATTTTTTGCCCTCCTTGGGATGCTTTTTAATAGCTTTGTATCTTTCTTATATTGTGGTGCCCAAAACACAGTGCTCTAGGTGAGGCGGAACCAGTATGCAGTAGAAAGGGACAATCATCTCCTTCGACTGGCTGCTACTTCAGTCATTTAAAACAGACAGTATCACGGTGTCTCAAAATATCCTCAATCGGAAGGGACCCACAAGGATCATCATTAGTCCAACTCCTTGCCCTGCACAGGACCATCCCCAAGAGTCACACCATGTACCCAAATGTACCATGTACCATCATCCAAATGCTTGTTAAACTATGTCAGGCTTGATGCTGTGGCCACTTCTCTGGGGAACCTGTTCCAGTGCCCAACCAACCACCTTTTAGGTGAAGAACTTCTTTCTAATATGCAACCTAAACCTCCCCTGATATTAACTTCAGGCTGTTGCCTCAAGTCCTGTCACTGGTCATCACAGAGCAGAGATCAGTGTCTACCCCTCCTCTTTCCCTCATGAGGAAGCTGTAGGACTGCAATGAGGTCTCCCCTAAGTCTCCTTTTCTCCAAGTTGAACAGAACAAGTGCCCTTGGTCCCTCCTCATATGGCTTCCCCTCACGGCCCTTCACCATCTTTGTTGTCCTCCTTTGAACACTCTCTAGTAGCTTAATATCTTTCTTATATTGCAGTGACCAAAACTGCCACAATATTCAAGGTGAGGCTGCCCCAGTGCAGAGTAGAGCAGGACAATCCCCTCCCTTGACTGGCTGGCAATGCTGTGCCTGATGCCCCACAGGACACGGTTGTCCCCCCTGGCTACCAGGGCACTGCTGACTCATGTTCAACTTACCATCAACCAGGACCCCCAGGTCCCTTTCATAAAATCATAGAATCACAGAATCACAGAATCAGACAGGTTGGAAAAGGATCTCTGAGATCATCAAGTCCAACCCTTGATCCACTACCGGTGTGGTTACTAGACCATGGCACGAAGTGCCACATCAAGTTTCGTCTTAAAAACCTCCAGGGATGGAAAACCCACCACCTCCCTGGGCAGCCCATTCCAATGTCTGACTACCCTCTCCGTAAAGAATTTCTTCCTAATATCTAACCAAACCTCCCCTGGCACAACTTAAGACCATGCCCTCTTGTCTTAGTGATGCTGCCTGAGAGAAAAGACCAATCCCCACCTGCCTACAACCTCCTCTCAGGGAGTTGTAGAGAGTGATGAGGTCTCCCCTGAGCCTCCTCTTCTCCAGGCTAAACAACCCCAGCTCCCTCAGCCTCTCCTCATAGGACCTGTGCTCTTGTCCCTTCACCAACCTCGTTGTTCTTCTCTGGACCTACTCCAGCACCTCAATATCCTTCCTGAACTGAGGGGCCCAGAACTGGACACAGTACTCAAGGTGTGGCCTCACCAGTGCTGAGTACAGCGAAAGAATCACTTCCCTGGTCCTGCTGGCCATGCTGTTCCTGATCCAGGCCAGGATGCCATTGGCCCTCTTGACCACCTGGGCGCACTGCTGGCTCATGTTCAGCTTCCTGTCAATCCAAACTCCCAGGTCCCTCTCTACCTGGCTGCTATCCAGCCACTCTGTGCTCAGCCTGTGGTGGTGCATGTGGCCAAAGTGCAGGCCCCGGCACTTGGCCTTGTTGAACCTCATCCTGTTGGAATCAGCCCAAAACTCCAGTCTGTCCAGGTCCCTCTGCAGAGCCCTCCTGCCTTCCAGCTGATCAACACTTCTCCCTGTGGTACTGCTTTCCAGCATCTTATTCTCAGTTGGTACTTATATCCAGTGTTGCCCCATCTCAGGTGTAGAATCCAGCACTTTCCCTTGTTGAACTTCCCATGGCTGGTGATTGTCCATCCCTCTAATTTCTCAAGGTCTCTCTGTAGGGCCTTCCTGCCATGGAGGGAGTCAACAACTCCTCTCAGTTTTGTGTCATCTGCAAACTTCCTTAGTATCCCTTCCAGTCCCTCATCCAAGTCATTAATAAAGACGTTGAAGAGCACAGGGTCTAAGATGGAGCCCTGCAGTACCTCACTAGTGACAAGTGGTCAGTCTGATGTTCCCCCTTTCACTGTTATCCTCTGTGCCTGAACCGTGAGCCAATTGTTCACCCACTGCATGATGTGTTTATCAGATAATGGAGAGTGAAGTCCTGATATTTTTAATTTTAAAAAGGTATTTAAGCCAGAAATATTAGAGTTGCTTGCATTTCCCCCAGTTTTCTATTGCTACAAATTAATTAACCCTAATATACTTCTATTGTAAGAGACATTTTAAAAATGCATTCCGAGTAGCTTGCAGAATATTCATATGTGATCATTTTATGCACAGTCTCATTGCAAAAGTCAAATTACAATTCAGCAATAAATTTGTGGCAGTAGATATAGCAAAACCACCATCATTATTTGGGATATAACTATATGACTGGAGGTATTTAAATTCTTAACTGAAAAGTACATCTTTTTAGACTTTATGAGGCAAGTTATTATTAACATGCTGAGGTTGTTAAAAATATTTTGGGCAACCTGGTTCTAGATTAGGACTCTCTTGTGTTGAGGAATATACAAATCTAAAACAAGCCAAAAAGAGAGTGGATTGTAATCCTATACCAATCACTGGAAAATGAAATCAGATATTGCATAATTTAAAGATATTTGCATGAAAGACATGAGAAATGTGGGGATAATGCCTAAATGATAATTGAAGGGTTTTTTTTCAGTTTAATGTTCCTTAGGGTAGGATTTTTTTTATACTATGCTACTTAACTTTTTGTTTCTTGCCACTTACCAACTAGGTCATTCTGCAAAGTTCTGTGCCAAGAATTTTGAGAAAATATGTTTCCCTCTGAGGGTTTATAACATAATTCTGTCTCATTATGCCTGGTGTTTTTCTCCTTATGTTATGATATCCTCAAAAAGGAAAGAAATAAAACAACTTCTCTTTTTGTCAGGAAGGCCCAAACAGACTGGAAAAGTTAGTTGCAGCAGTTACACAATAGAATGATGCCAGTTCATGTACAGTTATGAAATGATTCTAGAACAAAAGAGAACCACTGAAAGAGTGTGTGAGGTTCCCTGTGAGATGGAAATTAAAAGAAAAATAATTACAAATTGTAAGATATTCCAGCAATAATCACTTGTGACATTTAATCTGAAAAACAGAAGTTCCTTGTATCTTATTCCTGCCTGGTAAGGGCGGCTGTTTGATGACCTAATGTATAGTAACAAATGAAATGTTTACCTATTTTTACTACAATGGAAAAGTATCCTGGAAATTCCATCTAATTCTGTTCATGGATTCCTTCATCAGATGGTCGAATTTTAACTCAAAATGGACAGAACCATTGTTTATTTCATAGACATTAAACTAACTATATAACAAATTTGAACTCCATACATATGGGTACTCAAAGTTTAATGAAGAGGGCTTCAGTTGCCACAGATTAATAAAGAAACAAGGAATTCCTAAAATAAATATTGGATTATTTAGAATTGGTGGTGTACTATTTAACAGAAGTAATCAGATATGATAAATTTTGGAATGTATTTTAAAAATCTCATATTTGGTTCTCTGAAGTACAAATTATTCAAATCCAGGAACTACAGAGGAGAAATGCAGGAATGGAATAAAAGGGAACAGAAAAATATGGGATCTCAAAATGCCCTCCATTTCCTCAACCATTGTTGCCTGGATTGACTTTCTTTTGCCCTTTCCTGTTTTATTACTGTGTATTGTCCTAATCTCTACTATTTTTTTTATGTGCATAACTCCTGGGACTGTGTATCCCTGCCCTAGAAAGAGAATAGTGTAACATTTGCTGGGGCAGCTCTCCTGAGTCAGTGCTCATTAGTATGCAAGTACAGGACAATAACAAAATGCATGGGAGTGTTGTGCACCAAATGGAAGCCTTTGACACAAACGTGCATATTCTAATCTCAGTTGAATCTTCTAGTAAAATCCACTTAGTGGGCTAAAGTAACTTTGCTATCTGTAGGTGACAGTCTTCAGTCTTCAGATTACCATATTTTTTGCTTGTTCGGGAGAATTCGGCAGCAGGGGCAGAGATCTTTTAACAGACTGTATCTTTTTCCTTGTTAAGCCTTTTTGAGTGTTCTGACCCAAGGAGTGGCAGTATTGCATCTCATCATTTGCTTTTATCTAGAGAAATTAAAAGAAGAGCATAGCCCAACAAGCTGTTTTGCTTTTTTTTTTTTTTTTAATAAAGTGAATTCTAAGTATTTGTCAAATTACTCCTGTACACTAAAAATATTATTTTTTAATTCCAGAACCCTGTACATTCCCCATGACTTTCAGTTATGCCTGATCTTTTATTTGGTAATGCAAAGATGGGAAGAAGTAATGATGAACTCCAGATGATTTAGCAAAGCAAATAGTCTGCTCTAATTCCTAGAGAACATCTGTTTCCATCAGTAGAAAAGGCTGGTTTCAAGCCATTCTTTACAGAAATTTCCTCGAAAATTCAAACTGCTGTTAATATATCACCAGTTCACAGAAAGAACCTTTTCATTTTCTCTCTCTCTTCCATCACGCTTCTTTTCTGCAATACATACACTGTGTTTTAAGTTAGAGTGCAATCTAGTAACACATTTGTAATTTTTAAGTCTGTCTGTCCCATCCTTCTTTCCTATCAGTCATTCCTTAAAAAAAAAAAAAAAAAAGACAGCAAACAAAAATCTCCCCAAACTGACAACCATCTCAAAAGTTGTGAGTCTTGGCTGTTATTCTGGGTAAATACTGACAATTGTCACACCTCTGACATTGCTGGTGAAAATTTTCTCCTCTCAGAGATTTAACTTACTTTTCTCACACAGATGATGAACAAAAATTCTGGGGGAAGCTGTTCCTGCTACTGGCCTGCAGGTCAACAGGACACACACTCCAGTTACCTGTTCAGAAGATGGCTGAGGATCAGTTCAGTCACCTCATCACAGCTCACTTGTACTGTGTGCCCAGGAACAAGAGGGGACAGCAGGTTCCTAGCAAACCTTTATTCCACCAGGCTAGGGCATATTTGGAAAAGCTGCGGTGACTTGTAGATGGGGATGGCTTACCAGAAAGGAGACCAGACACCAATTCTGTGTGAGGGAGAAGAAAAGCAATAGGAATACAAAGGAAGAAGAAAATCTGTGACTCAGTGGAGATATGCAAATACATGGTCTTCTTTTCCCTGCAGTGAGCTCTGATGTGCTGAACAGAGGCTTTAGATAAAGACATAAGGAACACTGTCAGTGTGCATGAGGCATGGTTGAAGAGCAAACCCAGAGGGCAATGGACATGAAGAAAGAATGTACCTTGTTCTGTACATGCAAATGAAGAGAAAGAGCTGAATGACTCATCCAAGCCGAGATTTCAGTGATGAATTGTCGTTATACATCTGAGGCGCTCACAAAGCTATGAAGCACATCACAGGCCCACACTGTATCATTGCATACAGTCATCGAGGAGAGATCCTGAGTTTGAAGCAGATCCCTCTGTCTCACGACGAGATTTTCACTGATGTGGCACTGACACATACATACCACAAACCCATCTTCTCTCAGATCATATTTCCTACCTGATTCAAAAGTATATGCTATCCTTCAGTTTGTCTTTCTTGTAGATAAAGTATACCCTTATGTCTCTCATAGTAAAAGAATAAAAATCTAAAGCAAGATAAACTAAGTGGAAAGGGTAACTCAGCATTCACTCTATCTGCTGAGATTAAGTGAGACTTGCAAAATGGTTGCCTTTAAAGTTGAACATTTTCAAAGGTACCACAGCTTTCCTTTGTCCCCTAGCACTGGTAATGTGTAACTTCTCCCCATAACAACTTTCTGGTTTTCCTTCTTCCCCAATCCATTTCAGCCTGAACTCTCCTTCAAACTCATCCTTTCCATATAAAAAGAAAAGTAATAAACATGTTCTCTATGTTCTAAATTAAACATTGCTCTACTAGTGATCCTTATTTAAACAGGACAGTTGAGACACGAGGTTAGCTCCTCTTGCTGTTCTCTTAGCATGTGATTCCACTGTCATCTAGCATTTAAGACTCACTTGTTTCCAAACTGAGCCAGTTTTTCTTGCTCGTGTTCAAAATCCCAGTGTATTCATCAGAGGCAATAGGAAGACACACAGTTTTAGATATGTTTTCTACTGTCCATAGAGAAAAACAATTACAGTCCTTTAAAGGATTCTGTTGAGTGGATAAAGTTGAGAGCACTTCTGTCATTTAAAGCTGGCTAGAGTCCCTGAACTAAGCCTATGTGATCTGTATCAATCAGCCCAAGAATCACCTTCAATATCCCATCCAATGTCTTATCTCCCAGCTGACTCTGAACAGAGCAAACAGATGCTGTTGTGTGCAATGTTTCTTGGTGAATTGGCATAAATTGAGATAGTAGAGGTGACCTGGAGGTTCTTTGATATTGCTAAATATTTTTCTGATATATTTTCAAGAGCTTTTTGTAAGAATACTAGTGTAGACATTCAGAAAACTTTTTGTCTTGTATTTAGAAAATCTGGCTTAGGTTTACAAAAAAAACCCCCAAACTAAACCAGAATCCCCAAAACCAGGTGTGAAACTGGGAAGTGGTTGATATCTACTGCATGGATCCAAATATTTCAAGCACTGCACTTGAGAAGATCCTGTTTTCTGGACAGGGTCTTCGTTTGCTGAGGAGTCAAACAATTCCAGTCCTTTTGATCTTGTTCCTTCCCCTTCGGATTGGGCATTTGAACTGGCTTTTTCTAGGAGCTCCATATCAACCCTTACTTAATCATACTTTTACAATCATTGAATCATTTTGTAAGTATTTCTAAGTCATTTAAGTAATATTTCTGAATAACTACAATTTCAGTTTCAAAGAAAAGAGAATTTGTCTTTTAACAGATTGCAGACTGACATGAACATGTGACTTTGCTTTGGATGGGCAGCTCCTGGCATAAACCTTCTGAGTGAAATGTGGGCTGAACTGGATCATATAAGGATTATTACTTTCGCACTTTCTTCTTCACTCCTGTGAATAAAACCTTGTCTTTGAATAGATAGCAAACATGAAGGGCAGGTCTGGTACTAACCAATATAGAATAGGCAAAAGGGTTTTTATAGAGCCACTAAAATTGTGGTTGTGAAGGACATGGTTGGGAAATCCTCTTTCTGTAAGAAAGAAAACAGACTTTCCCTCTGCTGGTAATGTTTGTCTTATGTTGTTCCATACTGACTGATGCATTTATATAGAACAAAAAGGGTCTATCCAAGAATGGAATGCAGGAAATATTTGTCTAAAATATTAACTTACATGAGCCCATGTACATCTGACTGTGAAATAAAGGAAACATTTATCTCTAAAGAAATATACTTAGCTTCATTATCCTCCAACAACTTCTGAGGCTTAATTAATGTTTTTCTGCATTTTGAGATTACCAGATGGGTAACAATATAGAAATGCAAAGTGTTTTTTATTATAAACACCTTCAGATTCTGGATGAAGCTCAGATTGTTGTGAAATAGAGTCAGGTGTTTCAACAAATAAGTGAGGCTGGTGATGGCCAGCCTCTTTGAAAGTACAAATGACTTTGTAAATATTCTCGTCCTACTTAAAGAGGATGCCCATGCAGACATATTCTGTGAGTTCAATGTCAAAGTACTTCAATGTCAAAATCAGTTTACTTGAAATAATGCATTTGTTTAAAATAAACATATTATGACTTTGGATTTTTCAGACCTAATTTTTTTCCGATGTGTTTTAAAGCTTCCTCCAGCCTCAGCTGAACAATAAACTTCACAAATATACAAATACATAATATGCTCATATTTGTTTGCATAAATATTCACAAGTATCAAGACGAAAGTTGAACCCTTGCAGGAGGGTCATGAAAGATTTTCATGCTGCGTGAGTGTATTTGTCAAAGGAATATGCTAAATTGATTTTTTTTTATTATAGGATAGTTTGGGTCAGAAGGGACCTTTCAAGATCATCTAGTCCAACACTGCCCCTGCAATAAGCAGAGATATTTTCAATTAGATTAGGTTACTCAGAATGCTGTCCAACCTGACCTTGAATATTTACAGGGACAGGATAATTAACATCTTGCTGACCAACTCATTTCAGTGTTTTACCATGCTCATTGTAAAAAAAATTTCTTCCTTATGTTAGTTTAAATCAAACTTCTTTTATTTTGCAGCCATTACACTTTACCCTATTACAACAGGCTCTGCTAAAAAGTTTCTCTCCACCTTTCTTACAAGCCTGTTTAAGTATTGAAAGGCTACCAAATGGTCTCCCCAGAGCCTTCTCCTCTCTAGCCTGAACACTCTCATATCTCTCAGCCCGTTTTCATAGGAAAGATGTTCCAGCCCACTGACCATTTTTGTGGCCCTCCACTGAACCCGCTCCAACAGATACATGCCTTTCCTGTTCTGAGGACCCCAGAAATGGATGCAGTGATCCAGGCTGGGTCTCACAAGAGCAAAGTAGAGGGTCAGAATCACCCCCCTTGGCCTGCTGGCCTCACTTTGCATTGTAGCCCAGGACACAGTTGGCTTTCTGGACCACCAGAACATATTGTTGGCTCATGGTCAGTTTGTCATCTGCTGGTACCACCAAGTCCTTCTCTCAACCTTTTCATCTCAACCCAGGAACGAGACTTTGCATTTGGACATATTATAGTACATATGAAAAATATATAAAATCAGGTTACAACTGTGACATTTGCTTTTTAGGAGGAATGTAATAGATATTCATGAAATGTACAAATCCTAGTGGATAAGAAATACTCTACTCTTCAGGGTAGAGTACTGATTTCTTACTTCCTTACTCTTCCAAAAGAAGGTGGCATAAAACAGAGGAGATAAAAGCAGCACTAATGGGCAGTGAGGGATGGAAGAGGTTATTAAGGTCTCTTTTGTAACTACTCAAAAATTAACATCAGGAAACCCTTCATCTTTTGGTCAGGTCAGCTACCTCATGCTGGAAGGATACTGTGAACATTCAAGAATTGCAAAATACTATGTTAATTAGATCTATTAGAAAAAGTAGACTTTGACATATTAAATAGTCTCGTTAATTATGGTAATGAATTGTTATGGTTGTTCAACTAATGGCCTTTGTCATTCACAAAGATAGGGCATGACTATTAGATAAATACAGCGAGAATTAAAGTGCATTATAGAGGCCAATTCAGAAAATGCAAATATTCCCAAACCCTCTCTTTCTTCTATGAACCATTGGTCAGATAAAGATAACCACCCGATTAGTCCCCTTGACAATACAGAAAACCCTAAGAGTCCAAAAGACCCAACAAAACATTCCTTAAATCACTGGTTATTATTATTTTTCTGTAGGTTTACCTGCCTCTCTGCCCCATGATTTTGCTTAAACTCAGGTTACTAAGTGAAGCAGTAGGATGGTAGGTTTATTCCAAATACCTCACCTTAATAATTTCCTTCCCTCTGATCCCGTAAATTTAATTCTTTTTTCCCCATTGCTTTTATTTGAAGCTATTTACCCAGAATTCAATAGGGTTTAAGATCATGACAACTTGATCTGGCAGGTTTGGAGTTTTATTAACTTATTTGCAGGGACATAATTAATTAATACATTTTGAGTTAAGACAGGTATTGGCAATTATACTATTCTCTCAAAGTAAAACAAAATAAAAAGCAACCTGATTGTATCACATCAGGTGGTGGGCACTGCTTAACTGAGAGATCCTTTCTTAGTCTGCACATCCCAGATGGATACACAAATGATTCTTCTCTTTGTCATTTTTACTACTTCTCATTATACTAAAAGTAAAGGAAATACAAATCCTTATTAATCTTCTCTGTGCCAGTTATGATCCCCATTCATGGCATTGATTTTAGATGGAAAAATATCCACATTGTGTGTAAAATGAAGCTCCAACTTGGTTTAGTATTCTAAGTCTCCAGGCATGGCCAGCTAGAGAGAGAGGAAATGAGTTACACGATACAGGTAGACTTAGACAGCAAACACATACATACAGTGGAAGTTATAAGGTATTGGTGCACAGTTTATTAAGAAATTGAATAAAATCCTTTTGCTAAAGTTAATAGAAAAAGCACAGATGTTGAATGAAAGGCTACGAGAGATGATGCAGAGATTGAAAGAGAATGTTCATGATCATCAAATTATATATAACTCCCCTTGACTTCAGGGAACCAGGATTTGACCCTGGGACCTTTTATTGACTATAGGAAGAAGTAAATAACTCTTCATCAGCCTGTAATATGTACTAATATCCTTGCTAGTCATAGGTACATGAGACTTGAATTATTAAGATTTGTCCATTGCTCATATTGGAAAGTGTGTTAATTTTTTACTTAGTTCTTGTTTCTCGGCTTTTATAAATACTTTGTTGAAAATCCCCAGGCTCCTGGAAGCTTTAGATAATTAAGTTAATTTACACCAGATTTGTTTTGGGAGTGTTTCTGATTCAGCATTTGCTAGCAACAGAAGTTTTCCAAGGGCACTGCTGAATAGAGTTTAGGTCACTAATAGACTGAGGCACTGTATGTGTGTAACAGTTGCCAAGTCTGTCCTGTATTGTATAAACATGATAGTTTCTTTTCCAAGCACAGTTGGAGAAAGATGAATTCAAATGTTTTTGTATTTGTGGTGGATTCTTCCCTACGGCAATTAAAATACAGAAACAAAACATTCACTGCTCACACTTTTCTCAGGAGAGAGTAAAGAGCCGGAACGTATGACAAATGTGAAAGTAACTAACACACTAGTGGATGATGGCTTGGAACTATGGTGGATAGCCCTGTATGAGAATCTAGATATGAAAGAAGAGCTGCACCCTTAATAGCTCGTCCCACTATCAGCTATTTCTACTTGCTTTCACGTGTAGATAATTTGTAACACCAGGCATGCTATAAATCTCCCTCTTGTGTTTTGTTGCACTGATAACAGAGTACTGCATTCTCTAACCATGAGTTTAGTTTTCATATATAATTATGAAACAATGAACCCAGACAATGAACTAAGAGTTTGGCATCTTGTTTGGTGATTATCTGTAATACTTGTAAATGAGCTATGAAGAGAAAAGGAGATACAAAAGACACTTCTGTGCTCACACACTGAAATCAAGGCCCAGAAAAATTTTTAACATAATGGTTTTATAACAGCTCAAAGTGGTGTCAATAGACACTGCTACACTCAAAGGGAAACTGTCTATATTTTAGGTTCCTACAGCATAGGAACCTGTTTGTTTCGTTAACAAACAAGCATTGTGTTTCCCCAGGACAGCTTAAAGTACTCATCCTCCATCTTCACCCTGTCTTATCCAGTACTAAGAACCAAATACAAGCAAATGTCTGTCATCCTGGAAGCCACTAAGAATATCCACTCTGCTAAATCACTCTCGTAATTCAAATATTTTGCTTTTTTCAAAGGCCTGCTTTGTTTTCAAAGACTTGGTTTCAACCTTTCCTTTAAGTATTGAGGGAATGTAGAATAACTTAACAGAATACAGTGTGCTGTCCTTAAGTGACTATAGAGATGTTTGTCTTCTTTGTTTGGAACTGGGAAACCATGTCAAAACTGTAAAAGTTATTTGATAATCTAATCCAGAATTTCTGAAAGCTCTGATCGCACTTAAATTTATTCCCAGAATTTTCTGCAGCATTTACATGATTATAAGCATGTTATTTTTTGTGCTTCAGTTTGTTATCTGTAAATCCAAGTGAATTCCTTACTAACATATTTTTTAAATACATACTTGGAGATGTTTAAATGTTGGATTAACTATTCTAAGAGTGAAGACTTTTCTGACTGCATTTTTTTGTGATATAAAATGAAAAATATGCAAATATTCTTTCGAGGAATCAGCAGCACTGTGGATCCCAATGTATAAAGAGATGGAGAATTTGGAGAGAAGATTAAAAAAAAAATACATTTGTCACTGAAATTTTAATTTGTTGAAATGTATTCATTATAGATTGCTGAATTTCAGGCACAATTTGAAATAAGTACTGTGAACATGTATCACTTCAGGGTCCTGCCTATGGGCTCTAGAAACAGGGAAGATCCATAAGGACACTCTAGTTGCTCCAACCATCAACAAAAAGAGTATTGAAGTCCACAACCAAGTGAACAGGGCTCCTTGTTCCCAGAAAGATGTGGTCTCACCAAACACCCGGTTGGAAAGAGAAAGAGAGATGTTGGTAAGACCCTTTATGGGAGATATTCAACAATCCAATTAGCTTATTTCACCTCCTCTCAAATAAACTTTGCTCTCTTCCTCCCTGTTTTTCCATGATTTATTATTGTGGGATATTTTTCCAGAAAAACCTCGGCTCAGATGGGAATCCCAGGACTTCTAACAACTAGCTGTCAGAGCAGTCTCCTTCATCTAAAAATACTGCAGTCTGAGAAGTTTTGAGGACATGAGAGATAAAATTCTCCATCGAGGGTTTCTGAGTCTCTTTCAATACATCACAAAGAGTTTATTTTCAAATTATAAGAGTGGGCTGATTTAAAAAATATATTTTTAACATCAGGTTTCATTTTCACAGAAAAAAAAGACATCGATTTCAAGTTAAGAAGAAAACAAATTTCAAAATTCTGAACTCTTTGAAGAAGAAGAATTACTGTTCTCTGTTCAGCCTTAATAAAATGTCACCTTTTAAATGACCTAAATTCACAAAAAACTAATGAAAAACCTGAGTTTCTAAAAGTTAATTTTTGCTGTTCTTCAGTCTTATTTCATAATTTTTGAATGTGTGCCAGTGACAGACAATGCACAGTAGTTTAATTATTATATTCTGCTGTGTGAGCATGCTGTGAAAAAAAGATTGTGCGGAACAGGAGAAGGAGGAGATAAAATATCCTGACACAAGTTAGTATTTAACACACATTTTGAAATCAATCTGCTGCTGCTGCCCCTGTTTCTCCAGCTCTTTAGCTACAACATGCCGGAGAACCCATCAATTTTATTTCCTCAATGGAATGTAGAACTGCTTTGTTTTTTATTTTGTTTGGTTTAGTTGGGTTGGGGTTTTTTGAGTTTTGTTTTCTTTTTTTTGATTTCACAGCATCTTTTCCAAAAAAGAAGAGACATCTGAGGATGATTGCAAACATTTGCTCCATCAGCTCTGGGCTCTATAAGAATCTAACTCTAAATGATTTAGGAAGAAACATTATTTGTCCACTTATGAAGAGCATATTTTTCAAGTTAGGATACCAGGGTTTTCTGTCTAGCAGACAGATGACAGCCACAGTTTAATCAAGCTGACAAAGTAAATAAGAACGTGTTCAATATTTAACGCACAGTATGTAAATAGCCCATCTATGTTCGTGTGTCTTTTCCGTTTCTCAAGAAAATTACTGAGTAGATATGCTGTAAGGATATATTAAAACATGAAAACCATTTAATAAACCAAAAGGACTATAGAGTTTACTTTTAATTAAAAAACTGATGGAAAATGTTTTGGAAACATAGTTGTTCATTTCTGTCTCTGTAAGATTTGTGAACAACATTATTCACTAAAGGAGTACCTAAGACTGTGGCAGAAATTACTGTAGTTGGAAATGGCTGACAATAATTTCCCATGAGTGCTTTGGGGAAGCCTATATAAAGATAACCTCTCTAAACTGACTTGTGTGCTCTGTACAGAAGACCAGTAGGGGGAACTTGGATGAAGATATAGAAAATAATCATACAGAGCTGGAAATGGTGTGATCTTTTCGAATAATAATAATAGAAAAGAACATGCCTGGAAATAGAAGATTGAGAATTACAAACTAATGAAACACAAATTCTATTTCGCTCCACATTAATTTTTTTTTGTTCAATCCTTTAGGCCGAAAGTCTTATTTAAGTCAAGACCTTACAAGAATTTGGTAGAAGCTGGGCATTTAAAAAGAAAAAAAAAACAAAGAGAAAAAACAACCAACCAAATGGGATAAGAAAGACTGTTTTTCAGATATAATCTAAGTTGTAAGAAGGACATTAATTTATTCATCTGTTGTACACTACTTATCTTCTGAATGATTGCTTGAATTTAGTTTCATTCACATCTCTGTTGAGTTGAAAAGAGGCACACATACCTTGTAGTACATTACAGTGCAGTGCAGTTTTTGTCTTAAAATTCTGTGAGTATAAAAGCAGGGTCGCCTTTCTGCAAAACTCTTGTGTTGACAACAGTATGCCAGCAAGGAACCAGTTGTTCTGACATAGCTCAAAAAAAAGTTATCAAAAAATAGCACTGTTTTTTCTACCAGTGCAAACAGATTATCTGCCAAGCTTGCTGTAAAGTAGACCAACTGAGAAATCTAAGCTTGCCTTTGGGAAAGAGACCTTTAAAGGTTAGCATTTTTGATTCAGACTTCTCTTTTTCTTAGTCAGAAGAAGGCAGTCTCAATGTAATAAAATAGTAAAAAGATAAATTTTTTATTTAAATTATATTCCATTATAGGATGCAGATCAGTATTTTTGGTGGGTTCGAGTTATTTATTTGTTTGTTTATTTAATTATTTATTTTGGTTGTGCTCATCCTGCCCTGGCTGATTTACCAAAGCAGCGAGTGGCTTCAGCTGCTACTGAAAGATGTAATAATGAAGAGCATCTAACTTCCCGCTAAATCAATGTTTCAGCTCTGCTTGAGGCCATTTACAGTAATCGTTGGGTTTGATTGTTCTCATTTTAATATTATTAACAAGTGGTTTCATTATATTGTTATCTGAGAAGTGATATAAAGTTACCAACACCTTTCTTTGGAATATGTGTTTTTCCTTATTAATATTTTAAGACAAAATCTTACCTCTGGTAAGACGTTGAAGAATTGTCTTTGAATACAAATGCAGACGAATTATGAAATGGGAACACAAAATAAAAGCAGTTTAGCCTGTTTACAAATTATACGTTAAACGTTGAAGAATTACTTTCTGTTTCCTCCTTCCATGCCACCAAAAAGCAGGAAATATGTCTAGCAGCAGCAGCAGCAGCAACAGAACTCTTCCAGATAGGTTCAATTTGAAGGTGAGTTTAAATCACCTTTCAAAAATTACACATTATCATAAGTATTATTTAGCCAAGAGAGATAGTATAACTTTCCCTCTCTTTTGAATGACATATAATTGACAAAAGGGGGACTTGGGGAAGGTGGTTTTTTTGCCTTTACAAACTAGGGTTAACATGAAATAAAGGATCACTACAAACACTAATGGTTCAAATTAAATCCACTGAACTGAGTCTCACAAAAACTGTGGTCTCTACTCATATCTGGAAGAATGTCTCAGGAAAACAAACTAACTCTGGGATTGTGAAGCAGTGCAGGCTATATGGACATGAAGCTAGTATAATGGGAAGATTATTTCAGACTATCCCTCTGTAAAGTCCCTTTTTACCCAACTCATCACTACCTGATACCTTAAAGGATTCCCCACTCTGCCACATTGACCCTCAGACTGCTGCTGCACTTTCTTGTTTTGCCAGCTGGCATAATTTTTTTAAGCAGTGCACTTTTAAAGCACAATGATGTCCTTGGAATTTAAGTTATATGCCAAAATAATTGTGGTTCCTTTTAATTACTGCATGAGTTTTCCAATTTTGGGCTTACATTGATTTTCAGGAGTTGAAGATCTGCTCATTTGCTTTATAACTTTCCCCATGCTGTAGGTTAGTTCATTCCCTACAGCATCTTTGCTTGTTTAGCTATTACTTTTCTTATCTTACATTTCCTTCAACAAATATTTTGGGACTGATTGTTTCAACACTATTCTCATGGAAAAATACTTCCCTATGCAATGTTTACTTCCAGTCAGGTGCTTTGTTGTTTTGTCTTTGAGCTCTTGCTTTAACTCGTAGAATCCCATAAGAACAAGAAGTGCAGATGGAAGCAAGGAATGAAAAACGCATACCATTCTCTCACCTGTATAATGAGGTTTCTGCAAACACTAAATAAAACATTCATGACAAAGAGGTGTTTTGCTTTTGGTTTATTAGGGTCTTGATTTTTCTCCAATGAAGTCCAATTCCCTAAGTCCCAGCAATTGTGGTGTAAACAGAATGTTATCCCCTAATCAGAGAATTCATACTTTCTGGTTTTTATTGTTGTGGCAATATAAAAACAGATGTGTCCCTTTCCCTGTAATATCACCATAAACTGAAACCTAACCTGAAATCTTTGTGTTTTAAAGCAAGACAAAACAAAGATGATCAAAGTTCTTTTCTAGTTTTAATGATAGAATCTATTTCAAATTACATTATGTTGAAATGGTTCTATCTTTGATCAAAAACCTGTTAGCTAAAGCAAATCTGTTGGGGATATTGTAGAATGTACCTAATGAGACTCCATCACCTCATATAATTTACATCAGCAGAACAATGCTATGGCTTCCATTTTCATAGACAACAATCCTAACTCTTTCTTGTTTCATTTCTTATGATAAAGAGCCCTTTTAGTCATGTAGAGTTTCCATGTTCAACTTGAATAATAGGTAAGAAGCTTTGAGAAAATCCAATGGTTCTTCTTGGCAAAAAGAAGAATGCCTTGTGCCCCCTTAGTCTTTCATTCCTTTCCTAGATGGCCCTGGAGCCCATGCTGGAGAAGGGCAGAAAAAAGCTCAGGGTTTCAAAGGTAGGGGTTTCCTCTTTAGGGTTTTTAGGGGGGGCTTGTTGTTGTTGTTTTTCTGTCGTTTCAAAAACAACTAGCTTCCTTTCTCATGCCTTCCTGAAATAGGCTTGACCTAGGAGACATGCCTTGCAATAATTCGACTCATGCAATTACATAGAAGAAGCTCACATTTTGAGAGAGCAAAATTACAAAATGGACCAAGAAAAAGTAAAAGAAAAGGAAAAATATCTTATTTTTCAGTTAGCATTACCTTTTTCACAACTGCCTGGAATTAATTCCCAAAATCCTTGTGATTGATTCAGTTACCTCACTACAGCATCTGGCAACCTTTTTTTTTAATCTAATTAATGAAACCATTGAAAAGCAAATTATACCATAAACCACTCAGTAAACATATATGATACCACAAACAGTGCCTGCCCCATCTCTGGCAGCATGGGTAGTGGGACTGCTCTAGACTTTCACAGAGGAAATCTCAAAATCTAATTTAATGCTTTCAATAATTACAGAACAAAAATAACCTGTAAGTTATGGGAAAGTGAATGCACATTCATTTTGATACTATTTTAGAGCATTTGCTCTATTACAACGAATACCAAGGTAACTATACTCCTGTGATAGTGCTCATAGTGTCTTTTTCTCCAAAATGAGTACAAAACTAAGTTACATGCATAGCCAAGATGATTTCAAAAGCTACTCTATAGGCAGTGCAGACAAATGAGTATGCTTACTAAACTTCTGTATTTCTCAGCTAAAATAAAACAAAAATTGTACATTTCTCCCATTCTACCATTTTCAGCAAACATCCTTCCAGGTAAGAGGAGGAATTCGTATGTCAGTCCATCACACAAAACTTTATAAAATTGTAAAATAAATGTGTTCCTTACTCTATGGCAGAATGGAAGTACTGAACAGTCCTTCAGTATCTCTCCGTGTGTCCCCTCTCTATTACTGAATCTGACCAAGATTTCAAAGTTTTCTGTGACCTGCAGAAACACTAACAGACTCCATTCAATCTTTCGTGTTCTTTTAATGTTTCAGAAGGTGTTTGCAAATATCTGAGATCATCTGCTAAAAGAATGTTATTTGCTTGCTTCTTGGTTTATTTGTGTAAATAGTCTTATTAGTGCATTATTAATTTATGTAATCTAACATGGCTAAAAAACAAGCTAATTTCTTATGACTTTTTAAAGATATGACCTTGTAATTCTTTGACTTTAAGCACAGGTATCTGGAAACAACTATGATGGGTTTGTTAAAGCCTGTAATACAGCATCATGATATTACTGTGATTGTCTAGTAATTGAGTCTTGATTCAGCAAAGCACTTATGTATGGTCTAGAATTCTCATTTATTTCATATGGCCTGAAGGCCTGCTTTTCATATCGGGATGGTGTAAAATAGCTTTAGCCAAATGAGAATACAAACAGGTTAAATTAGAATTGATTTTTAAGCAGAAATTGAGGTCTTGAAAACACATTATTTCCTGTAAAAGCATTCACATTTATTTCAGGTAGAGAAAGAATTTTGAAAATGCATCTCATCAGACTCTCATACATGTTAACAGTTGTAAGGAAGATGAAACAAAATTAAGAACAACTACACTGTGATCAGCAAAAGAAAAGCTATTAGAATGGATATAGCTCATTTTTAATGGTTTAAATGTTTCTTATAAGGGCAAATCTTGTCTTCTTTTTCTGGAAAGAAGGTTAGCGTTTGTACTGAGTCATGTATATCGCCTATTTTATGGATTAAAATTTCTCTACCACATCAGTTCAATCATAAATATGTAAGAAAGGACAATTCTTTTATAGATGGAGAATGAGACTCTAAATGGTCCCTGTCTTCATCATAATAGATAGTGCAGTTAAAATCTCCCCCCAAAATCAGCACATTGTGAGACAGACAATTCGATAAAATGCTACTTATACAGTAATTCAAAAGAGTTTCTTCCATTCCCTCGGTAGCAGATCAAATGTTAATGAAGTAAGCACAAGTTTGATCAAAGTTCTCCTGAACTTTTAATAACATTTTATTTCCCCTAAATGCAAATAGGAATACGATAATTTGCATCAGACTAAGAACTTTTTTATACAAACTGTCCAGTTTTTGGCAACAGCACAGATATGTGCTATATGATATGGAGACTTTACTGTGAGAATGTTTGAATTATTTTAGAATTATCCTGTGAAGGATTACTTTGGCTTAACTTCAGTAGCAGTTTATAGAGTATTTTTCTCCAAGTTGAATGCTGCTCCCAGAAATGTACCTTCAGATGTAGGAGAAGCCTAAGGAGCATCGGTACGGTCAGTGGGCAGAGCAGGGTGTCCAAATCACAAACTGGATGGTGGTTGCCCTGAGCTCCCCAACAGGTGGCTGACACATCAATGGCTCTCAGGGCACATGGGCTGCTGGGAGATCAGCCAGGAGCTCACAACTCTTTGTGAGAAAATAAAAGATCTATTGCTTGACCATCCTCACGACAGGGAGGGGATATGCTGCCTGCACCTGCATAGAAGGATTAAATTCTATATGAAGGGATTAAACTCCTGCAAGGAGTAATTGATAAAATTATTTTTCAACAGTGATAACAATACTTGTAAGGACTGGTTTCAATGGATTTAAGCTGGAGTTAGAAAAAAAAAATTCCAGCAGAATCCTTCCAATGGAAATAAAGCAAGTGAAATAGAGTAACTGCTTTTAAATAGATTTTCTTGCATTTCTGAATTCAAGAATGTGTTCTTCATGATAGCAGGTGAACTGAACAGAATGGTGAAAGATGTCCTGCTCTCTCCACATGCCAGTTCTGGCTGTGTATCAGTTGCTGACTTAATCTCAGTGAATGGAGCTGCGTTACAGGGCTCCACTGCAGGGCAGGTGGTAAGAGAAGGCTTCCATTTAAGATGTTCATCTTATAATTGGGCAAACAAAGAAGCAATTCAGAATGTGATAATGAATCACATGAAACATGTGCACTTGTATCAGCTGAGTTGTAATAATTGCTAGTGGATTATGCACTGTAAATGTGCACGCATTGTCCAAGACACATTCAAGATAATGCACCTTGACTAAATTATAAGACTAAGCCAAGAAAATAATTCAGCCCTGCCATGGGTTGAGAATGTACAAAGACACAGTTTCTTCAGCCCAGGTCACTGCAATATAGGAAAGGTATTAAGCCTTTAGAGAGTGGCCAAAGGAGGGCAACAAAGATGGTGAAGGACCTTGAGGGGAAGCCATGTGAGAAGTGGCTGAGGGCACTTGGTCTGTTCAACCTGGAGGAGACTGAGAGGAGACCTAATTGCAGTCCTACAGCTTCCTCATGAGGGGGAGAGGAGGGGCAGGCACTGATCTCTGCTCTGTGGTGACCAGTGACAGAGCCTGAGGAAATGGCCTGAAGTTGTGTCAGGGGAGGCTTAAGTTGGATCCCAGAGGGTTGTTGGGCACTGGAACAGACTCCCCAGGGAAGTGGTCACAACACCAAGCCTGACAGAGTTCAAGAAGCATTTGGATGATACTCTTGGGTATATGGTGTTACTTTTGGGGATGGTCCTGTGCAGGGCTAGGAACTGGACTCAGTGATCATTGTGAGTGACTTCCAACTCAGCATATTCAGTGATTCTGTGATTCTGTGAAATCCTTATTCTATGTAGTGTTACGAAAATGCACCAGGGCCTAGAACTATTATCTAAATTGTCAGAGAAAAAAATGTTGAACACTGTAAAACCCTTCTGTCATTCTCTTTCTCCACATATATATGAGGAAGATATAAATAACTAAGGAACCTTTTAAAGTATCTATAAAATACTAAAACAATAATGTGAGCATCACAGAGTTAAACTGCTAAACCGACGATAAAACATCTTGAGGTTGTCATGCCTTTATTCATGGATGCTAACAAAAAAAGAAGTCCTAATAAAGAGGAAAGAAGAAGCACATGATATTCTCATATTTTTCAGAAAAAAAATTGAAACAGCACACCTCTGATATGCAACACCTTGGTGTTGAGAAACTCTTTCTAGAAGTGTTCAAAGAAAGTTCACACACACTAATAAATAAAACATCTTTATTTTCTACAGCTCAATAAAATAAAAAATGTTACTTTGCCATCAGTCTCTGAAACCTCCTTTTAATATCAACCAGGAAGGGGACAAATGTATATTCTCCTCCTTGCTATTAAACTGTATGTAATTCACAGGTGTTATACCATCTATACCTGTTAACCTGTGACTTGATGACACAATGCATTCTTAGGCTGCTCTCTTGGAAAAATCATGATGCTTTGAATTCTCTAAAGCTTATTAAGAATATCAGGAAATCAATGAGTTTTTGCATTATTCCTCAGAGCTGTGGCAGTGCTTAATATCATTGTTCTCTAGGTAAGACTATTCAATGGAGTGTGGCACAGACAGAAGTCATTGAATTTATGCTACACAAATCCTATCAAATTTGACCTTACATTTTATTTCAGCAGGGTTTTCTATTAGAGTAAATGCTAGATATCAAATAATTACTTAGGTTTAAAATTTATGTAATGAAGTTAGCTACTGGGTAAATCTGATCTAAAAAAAACCTAATTAGGCAGCTGAATATTACCTTATAAAATAAATAAATTTAAAAATACCTTCAACCAAAAAAAAAAACCCAACAAAAAAACCATTGCCAATAACAAAACAACCCCAAAACCACACACAAAACTCCCCAACAACCTGAAATCAGAATTAACCAATGTTGACTCACTGCAGAAATTCTCTTTAAGGACAAAAGATATCAGATTTTGTTGTTGATATTTTGTATCTAACAAATCATGAGGCTTTCTATGGTTTGTCCTTTGCAACGAGCCCAAAATGCATCTTGGAATAAAGCAGTTCCCTATATCTCACCCTAATACCTCTGTAAGCCCATACTAAAGTTATGCTGAGCCTGCATCTGCAGCCATTGGAAAGTAATTCATATCAACATATGAACAAAAGCTGCCAAATAATTTTTCAAGACCTATAAAATTAAAATTTTTTTGGAGTAAGATTTGAAAAGGGCAACTAACACCTTAAAGATTCATTTGTGTAACTCTACCTGAGTTCAGTAAAAATTTGCTGCATGGCATTTTTTTCCAGGAAGAGAATTGCAAGTATTCAAACTTTACAAAAAATGGGAGCAGCTAAAAGATCATTCTTGGTAAAGATAACTAATTTCAGTCTTCCTTCTGTGGCTGAACACTTCCCTCCTCTTCATACTCTCATTTCTGGAGTAGAAAGGAACAGGAAGAAGAACTCTGCATCCTTTACAGTGCGTTCAGGAAAATGTTTATATTTTGATGATGGCCTAGATTTAAAAATGGATTTTGACAGATTGAATAGCCAAAGACAGTAGGAATTCATTTTGATTAAAAAATGCAGGGAGTATGTCTGAGAAGGAGCAATTGCCTCCTTATAGTGAAACTGTTTTAACTCATCTTGACCTTAGCAATTCTAGCTTTGGCAAGCTCTTAGTACTGCATAACAAATTTCTCCAATTTTAAATTTCATAAACAGTGACACTGATATTTAACCATTTTTAAGAACTATGATGAATGTAGGTTATATAGTTTTAAATGCTGAAACAGAAGGTTTCAGAAAAATTTTTAACTAGATGGGTTACTTAATTAGTCTCACTGACTTCCCTTTCATAAGTAGAAATCTTTCCCAGATAGGGATACATATTTTTCTACAGAAAAAAACCTGTCTCCCTGACCACAGTGAGCAAGTTCATCCCTGCAATAAATTGATTGACTAAGGCTGGGCTGTAGCAGGAATGACTTTGGCTCATGCAGTCTGACTTGTTTAACATATGTAAAAAACCCAAGCTAAACAGGGCAAACATAAAAGCAGCCTATACCTCAGTATTAAAATTGTCTGCAGAGACAGATTTTGTAATGTAGGGTTTATTAAATCCCTGCAGCTTTCCAACAAATCTCATTGTGTGAGGTGCATGTAGAATATGCTGCTGTAATTTAAATGAAAATGTTGACTAGCCCTAAAAGCTCTGTTAGGTGGTCTAAGCTGAATAGGTAGCCATTTGCCATGTCCTCAACATCTGCTATTTAAAACAAGAAATACTGTTACAATGGGTCACCAGAGTGGTTATGTATCAATGGTGTAATGATGAAATTATAGGAATTCACGTTTCTTAGGGCTGAAAATTACAAAGCACACAAAACAGCTTTTATTAAGAAGTTAAAGTGCAAAAGTCCAACAGCACAAACCATTGTTGTTCAGCATAAAAGGACTGTGAAAATAAATATAAATAATTGTCAGCTCAAATAAGCACTTTGTTCCTGAGTTATGCTTTGTACATTTCTTATTACAGTGTTGAAAATCATCCCACACATGTGAGCTGTAAAGTATCCAGGTTGGGAAAGCTGTGGAAGGTAGACAAGGCTGTCAAGTATGCCTTCCTTTCTGAGAGTAATATGTTTCATAGACCTGAACTACGACTCTGTTGAGTATCCTGATCTCCCACTGAAATGTGGAAGTGCTCATCACCTCACAGGAGCTCACTTACATGCGGTCCTTAAAGTTTTTTGTACTGGACAGCTGTCACCCAACCTACAACAGCTTGTCCATATTCAGCAAGGCATTTTTCTGGCATATACTGATGTCCCCTTGACAGTTTAACATATGCTTCTGTGTTTCATTGAACATGGTTGGACTTGAGCATTTTCCTCAATGCTTCACTAAAAAGGTAGCTCCTATTGAAAGCTGGTTGCTTTGCTGGGCTGGAATTTGAAAAGTGAGAGATGAATGCTTTGACGTTTCCAGCACTGAGGCATGAAGTCTAACTCTGTGGTCATCAAAGGGTTTTCCAGTTGTGGTTTAATTTTGACGAAGTTACTTTTTTAAATGGTACGATTCTAAGTCCAGTGTCTCAGTATAGGTGTTGTTATTCCCTTTCAGTCCAATACACTAGATATAAAAAGTAACTTTTAGCCTTTACTTTGATTTTATTCATCAGTGGATTTTCCTAGAAATGTGTAAGTGATCTGAAAATTAATTTAAAAAGTAGTAACAGAGATAGTGTGTTTCCTGAAAGCTGCATAACAGCCCTATTGTTTCAAGCAGAGGTAGTTCTGCAGATCTTTTTGCAATAATGTACTCACATAAAAAAAAACAAACAATTGGGGGACAGGAGGGGATGGAGGGATTTTACGTGGAATTTAGATAATGTTACATTCATGTATTTAATAATATCACATCATATCATAAGTCAGTGCAATCACTGGGGCAATAACAGCTTACCTTATAGCCCTCTCTTAATTTTGTAACTTGAAAGGTCTAGAGAATAACCTTTCTAACAGGCTTGTCACAGAGAAGGCTAATGGCATCTTGGCTTGCAGTAGAAGGAGCATTGCCATCAGGTCAGAGGTGATCCTTTCCCCCTACTCAGCACTGCTGAGGCTGTACCTGTGATACTGTGTTCAGTTCTGATCTCAGTACAAGACAGAGACATAGATGTTACTGGAGAGAGTCCAGCAAAGGGACTACCTTTAAGGTGATTAGTGTACTGGAGCATGTCTCCTGCAAGGAAAGACTAAGAGAGCTGGGACTGTTTAGCCTGGAGAGGAGAAGGCTCAGGGGGAAACTTATTAATGTGTGTAAATATCTGAAGGGAGAATGCAAAGAGGATGGAGCCAGGCTCTGTTCAGTGGTGCCCAGTGACAGAATTAGAGGATATAGTCACAGACTAAAACACAGGAGATTTTTTCTGAACATCAGGAAACACTTTTTCACTGTGATGGTTACCAAGCACTGGCACAAGGTGACCAAGGAGGTTGTAGACTCTCCATCCTCAGAGGTATTCAAAAGTTGTCTGAACATGATTCTGAGTAACTGATTCTAGATGTCCCTGCTTGAGCAGGGGGGTTAGACTACATAATCTCCACTGGTCCCTTTCAACTTCAGCCTTTCTGATTTTGAACATAACAGTGTAGTGAGGAGTAAATTTATCAGAGGAGTGTTCACTAGCCCTCGTCATGACAGAACTGCAGTATGTCAGATCTGACACATATTTTAATGGCTGGACTTTTAGAAAAGCATTTGTCTTGTAGCAATATTCTGGGGGAAAACCCTAGCCTTTTCCTTTCTTCAACATATTTCTTGTTACGTTATTAAAAGAGAAAACTAATTTTCAAATTGTCAAACTAGTATATCTTAAAAGCCTCAGAAAGATCCCATGTATGTAAAGATGTATAACAAAGTTGTATGAATGGAAAAGAGCTGATAGGTTTAGGGGAAAAACTCACATGATGAAAATTCTCATATACCCTAGTTAAGGAGAGGCACTGCACTTAGTTCACTAAGCTAACTTTGAAATACTTTAAAATATCCTGTCTGAAAATTATATAAAAGGGATAAAAAGCAATGAAAAAAGAGACATATATCTTTTAATCAAAAAAGATTTTCACAGCCAAAGGGTACTAAAATACTTAGACTGCATAAGTAATTGCAACCATTGCTTAGTGAAAGGAAACTTGAGAGTTCGTCATGACAGTTTTGGTGCTGCGGTAGCAATACACTGAAGCTGATTAAATGTTAAACTTATGCTATAGATGTTTAGTCTTTTTAAAAGTCAGTTCATTATTAATAATTGCAAATTTTCCTGCAAAGTTCAAAGTATATTCAAATATTGTCATTATTATTTTTTTCCTCTACTTAAGCTAGGTAGGCTTTGAATTCAGATTTCCATCTCTGTGAATACAAAATAGTTTTAAGGACTTAGAAAGCACTGCAACTAAGCAGAAGTTGCTGCACTAAGTCTAAAATTTTGTCACTACAATTTTTTTAAAAAACAAATGTCTTTTGTGTCATGTTTAGTATGATGATGAACAAGCTAGTAGTTGACAATAATAAAACTTTTTTTCTTAGTGATGAAAATTCCTCTGTTGATCTTAAATACAGAAATCAAATGCTTTCATTAAGTCTGAGTGAGTCAAATTGGAATTGGGCTTTTCAAACTTACTGATTTGGGAGGTTTGTGTTGATATACCCCCTTGTGATTTCGTTTTAAATATTATGTAATACTTTTGGATAGCAATCTGCAAATTAGAATCAAAAATAAGCGCAGTGCATTTCAACTGTTTGCCTAATACAGCATTATTTCTGATCTTTGATTTGATTAGTGAAACTTCTTGATGAGCAAGTGATTAAAAGAAACATACTTACAGGTAATGAATATCAGTGAGCATGAGGTTGCAGAAATGCTACCAGTCAGCAGCCTTGAGCATTGCACTGCTCACAGGAAGGGCTGCACCTGTGGGCCCCATAACATATTGAGCTTGGCATTTTCTTCAATATTTTGTGCTTCCAACACTGGCTACAATCTCTTTTCAGGTAGTTGTAGAGAGTGACAAGGTCCCCTCAAATGTCCTTTCCTCCGGATTAAGCAATCCCAGTTCGTTCAGCTGCTCCTCATAAGACTTATGCTTCAGACCTTTCCCCAACTTTGTTGCCCTTCTCTGGACACGCTCCAGCACCTCAGTGTCTGTTTTAGAGGCCCAAACCTGAACACAGTACTCAAGGTGCGGCCTCACCAGTGCCCAGTGCAGGGGGACAATTGCTGCCCTGGTCCCACTACCACGCTGTTTTTAATACAAGCCAAGATGCCATCAACCTTCTTGGCCACCTGGGCACACAATGGCTCATGTTCAGCTAATGTTAACCAGCACCCTCAAGTCCTTTTCTGCCAGACAGCTTTCCAACCACTCTACCCCCAGCCTGTAGCACTCCATGGGGCTGTTGTGATGCAAGTGCAAGAGCCAGCTCTTTGCCTTGTTGAACTTTATATCATTGGTCCTTCAATCGATCTGCAGAGCCTTTCTACCCTCCAGCAGATCCACACTCCCACTCAAACTGGTGTCATTTGTAAACTGACTGAGGGTGTACTTGAACCCGTCATCCAGATCATTGATAAAGATATTGGATAGGCCTGGCCCCAGTACCAAGCCCTGGGGACCACACTTGTGGCCAGCCACCAAGTGCATTTAACTTCTTTCACCACCACTCTCTGGGCTTTACCATTCAGACAGTTTTCTATCCAGGAAGGAGTGCATCCAGCTAAGCCATTAGTAGCCAGTTTCTGTGGGAGAATGCCATAGGAAAAAGGATCAAAGGCTTTACTAAAGTCTAGGTAGGCTACATCCACAGCCTTTTCATCATCCACTAAGCATGTCACACTGTCATGGAAGGAAATGAGGTTGGTCAAGCAGGACCTGCCTTTCCTAAACCCATGCTGACTGGGCCTGATTCTCTGTTTGTCCTGTACATGGCACTCAGCTCCATGATCTTCCCTGACATAGAGGTTGGAATGACAGAACTGTAGTTCCCTGGATCCTCTTTCTGACCCTACTTGAAGGTGAGGATTCACATTTGCCAACTTCTCGTCAGCTGAGACCTCCCCAGTTAGCCAGGACTGGCTCACTGAGCGCTTCTACCAGCTCCTGCAGTATCATGATGAAGCAGAATTTCTAAATTCGGTGCTCTCTAACAAACTTCAAACTCCAGCTTCCACAGAAAGTAACTTGAAGAGTTTTATTTATCACAGAAACAACTAAGATGTTCCCAGCTACTTTGCAGCAACTTCCCGTAGATAAGTACAGAGTCAGTAAAGTTTATTTGACAGGCTACTGTAAAATAAGCTATCATAAAAATTTCATTAAATTTAAGCCTCGTAATAACTTGGTGCCCACTGAAAAAACAACATCATAGTATGGAACAGGAACTGTCAAAATGACATGGGAAAATACATTTAAAGAAGTAACAGAAAGATGTCTAGATAATAAAGAAAAAACTAAAATTAATTTTTAAAAGTGTTCACTAGTAGATAGTTTCCACATCACTAGATACCTATTATTGAACTAATAAAAATAGCACTATTTTGAGAAAGTATGTTTTTTTATCTCAGTGTAAAAATTTAATTCTGGAAAGTGACTTTGCAGTTAGCCACAGTAAAATCATCATCTTATTTCTCTTACAATATATTCACTAATATGTGAAGAGTGTGCATATGCACACTGAGTCCTTCAAATAAGTTCAGTTTTCCTTTGCTTCTCTTGGTTTCCCTTGGTGAGAGGGGAAATTTCTCCATTAGGAAAAGAATCCAAAACCACAAAACTCCACAAACTCTTCCTCTTATATAAGACCTTGTAACCACAGAGTCCTCATCACTGTGCCTAATCTGAAAATTTGTGGTTAGTGGTTGTCCAAATGATTTTGGAATGTTGTTTCCCAAAACTCTGGTCCATAATTGCCAAAATCCAGATTCATACTTGAAAGACCTTCCCAACCCTTTTCCTTAGATTATACAGGAAAACACCTCTATAATTTCAGAAATAGACTCCAGTGATGCACCATCTATCATGCACTTAAGTAGATGTGATAGGAGTGATGACAGCCAGACTTCCAGACTTCTGAGACTGAGATGAATTAATAGGAATCATTTGCTATATTATGAAGATTTTATTTTCTTGCTAAGCTGATCAGTAAGAACACAGGCACTGAGGAAATGAGAGTGCTCTGGAGCTGCTTGGCTGTAATCATGAGTAAAGAGTAGAAGTGACTGAACTGAGGTGGTCAGGAAAACAGAAGTTTTGAACTGGAGACAGACAGAATACATTTGAGATCCTGGTAGTTAGCTAAAAAGGAGAAGGAAAAAAAAAGATGGAAAGAGGAAAAAGAAGAAGAAAAAGAGGACTTTGCATGGATATAGTCCAAACAATGAAATTAAGATATTGACAGAGTTTTCAGAAGGGGAATGTGTATTATACTGCCACTCAGGGCTGTGTTTTAACCTTCTGAAGAAAATTCTATGAATTTTGTGTTTCTTTGTATTTACTTTTCAATGTCATAGTTCCATCTTGTGAAGTGAGCCTTTAGTTTTGAGTGGCTTGAGTTGTTCAGTTGACTCTGTTGGTCTTATAAGAACAAGAGAGAAACAAAGATCGAATTCCTGGGAGATTTGCTATTAAATACATGAGTTTGTGTGAGGAGTGATTAATTACTATGCAGATGTATTTTGCTGATTAATTCTTTTGGAAAAAAGTTAGATAGCCACTATGTCCCATGCTTTACAATGTCTGTGAAAAACCAGTCTCTGGGATCTGACTTGTTAATGTAGTAATAAGGCTAATTGCTGCTTTTTGTACAGGTGCAAGCCTCTTACGTTAACAACTTTCTCATTTCCCTTTTTCTCTAGCAAGACTATATTCCCTCATAATACTCTCAAAGAAGTTGACTCCAATTTACTAAAGGCTTTGGCATCACACCCTGAAAGCTATGAACAAATCAATGTGCAGAATATTAACCTGTCACAATGCAGAAATGTGTTTTCTTGCACTGTCTTCTAAAGAGAGTTTTTATCAGAACTCTCTCTCCATCTGTGAACTATAAGTCAAATTCAACTGAAAAATGGCACACTCGGAGGTGTGAAAATTTCCTGTGAAATGTAGAAAAAAGGACCAACTGATAGCCATTAGAATGTCAGAACTCAGAAAGAACTATTGTCCCTTTATGAGAGAGCAAGGCAACTCTGCTGAGATAAATCTGTGTGCAGAACACTGGCAAATCTGGTGGGTGGCAGAAAGTGTTCATGGGAAAAAGAAGGTATTTTGTGCTCTAGTAGCTTTGATGGAAGTAGCTGTGCTCTGATAAAGCAAATCTTCCCACAGAGTAGATAAAACCCTTGATAAGAAATGTTGAGAATGATGTATGACAGATAGCAAGGCTAGAGATGGTTTGGTACAGCTTCCATCAAACAAATCTAGTCTGTTTGCCTCAACCATGCTGCTTTTTTCTCCCTCCAGTATGAGAAATCATTATCCTCCTTGTGATAAACAAGGAAATAAAGGAGTCAGGGCAGGGAGGGTGGGGGGAGGAGCAATACTTCTTCAATAATTCTTATACTTACCACTTTGAAAATCCAGAGAACCAAAAAAGCAAACAACCAGTGATACTAATGTTGGTAATGCTCTCTCTAAAAATCAAAGGAACATTATGTTACAGAGACTCTTTATCCCACTTCTCCCACATATGGTGCTTTGATGGCGACTGGTACTTAACAGATCCAAGAAACTTCTTTCATCTCTAGGTGCACTGAGGTGATGAATAAGAAGTAGAGTGGGTGCTTGTTGGCCAGTTCTTTTGCTCTACATTGCATCTCAAGTGGTAGATTTTATGTTAATTTTTGTTTATTCTACTGAACACGGTTGAAAATCATCATTTCCCTTGAAAGACAATGCAGCAATAACAAACTCATACTTTCCCATTCATCTAATACAACACTGGTAAATGTAGCTATTCTCTACTTTGTTACAGAAATCATGTAATTCTGGAACAGGAATGATTAATTTGCTTTTTGGGCTATATGCACTTATATTATGAAAAAGATGTCACTATTGCTAGAAAAATGTTGTGGAGATTGTAGATGACAGGTGTCCCATAATTTAGTGTTCCAGTGAATTTCAGGACATTTTTGACAGAATGTCAGACCTCAAAACATCTTGTTAAAATCTTTCCAGCTATGCTCTTGTGGAAAACTTACATATTCCTTGTGAAGATCAAAACTAAATGAGAGACCTATGGACTAATTTTGGAAAAAAAGCTTTGAACAAAAGTGGTAAATGAATATATGATCTACATTTTCCATGAGGATATATATGATGTTACCAAATGTACTAGCATATGCACCACTGAGCACCTTTAGGGGATGCACTAACAAGGTGGGTAAAATGTGTGTGAGTGCTAGTTTCATGATCTATGGAAATGCTCCTTCAACTTATCATCTCATTTTAATGTGGATTTAGCAATAGAAACATGTCCAAATGACCCTTATTTGCCTTAAGAATATATGAGCTGTATGGTATTTGTAAAGCTATATTAAACACATAAAGCTGTGCTTGGTAAGGTGCTATAAAACAACCCATTTATTTTATTGGTCCCTATTTCAATAATACTTACATATACACCTAGGAATAAAGTAAATTCATAACTACAAAAGCTAGTAAAATTTCTTAGTTTCAGTAACATAATTTATTATTTCAAAATTTGAGCAAAAATCTTATATTTATCAGTAAAAAATAAAGTATTAGTATAATATGTGCAATAATACAATGGGATACTACTATGCCTTGCCAATATCTAAAAATCTCTCCTACTTAAGAGTTGTGAAAATAATCACTTTCAGTTGAAAATGTAACTAAAACACAGTGATGCTAATAAGTATCTTTCCACTACATTGGAATCAATTGCACCTATCTAAAGTGTTATGTAAGGGTTTTACTCTCAGCCTTGTCCAATCACTTTAATGAACACAGAGTGACTATATCATTCTTCTACTTTAGTCTCTGATATCTGCTTTACACTGGTGAAAACAAATTCTTGCAAGAAGCTTCAGAGAAGTTATAATAATTTTTTTGATAATTTTCAGGAAATAACTGATTAAGAAGGCAAAAGATCCTTTCCTTTGTACCTGGAAGTGGTGCCAACAACTTTTCCTATAGCGTTATGTCCAGTATAGAGCATCTAACCTGGTTGGCTGAATTCTAATATAATAAGGGAAATATGTTAGAAATGGCACATAAAAATCTGTGGACTGTGTAACTATTCTGTCAAGGAGAGAGAATATCTTTTGAATTCTAAGGTGACAGAGTTTGATACAACGAAGATTTATATTCATAAAAGATTCTTAGGTAAAATAGACAACTGGAATGGATCAGTATATTCTGTCAGAGTAAGGCAGAACAAGTAGATGTTGTTTTGACTTTTCCGGGGATTCTTAAAATTACAAGTTAGTTACTTAACTTTTGCTGTCATTTCAGATAATGGCTGAGACAGTCACTATTACTATTACTATTACTATTACAGTCAATAGTACAGTGCACTATTACTGTCACAGACTGGTTGTACCATCTACTTGTTCTACAGCAAGTGAAAATCTGTTTGAAAATACATGGACAAAAGGAAGCAGCAAAAGAGCAGGACTACATTTCTGTTAAAGTACTATAGCATATGGTTAACATAAAACATTTCACATTTACTGTAGGCATAGAGCAAGCATTATTTCAAGGTAAATATAAGGAAATACAGGTCCTTAAATATAAGTGCTTTTCTACATCTTGTAACTAGAAAGTGTTATACCTTGTAGCTGAAATAGTTATAGTATATAAATATGCGAGAAGACCATATTTCCAGGTATTTAAAGTCAGAACTAGAAATATAGAAAATACAGAATATAAAGACAGATATAGAAAACATGTTGAAAAATGTGTTTTATCCAACCTTAAAGATCAAGTGATGACTTATAAAAAGTGTTTTGTAATGCACTTAGTAGTGTGTGCACATACACTAGTAGTGTGTGCACCAGATAGCCAGAAGCAGTGAGAAGGGCATGTGAAAAAAATCGTTGTCTTTATCAGATGCAAATTAAAATCACATCAAAATTCAGTTCATCCTTTTATATACACTTACACTTGCTACATTTCAAATATTTTTAGCACAGTTCCAGCATTATCTTGAAAACAATCAAGAGCCCAGATCCCTTTCTGAGATATGTCTTAATTAATAACTGGTGGAAGATTTTTAATATTTCATTGGAAAGCAGCAGAATCATAAGCAGAGAGAAATACCTGTCATATTCTGAACAATACAAAGGCTTCACCCTACCAAAGTATGTTAATTTACTTAAATTTATGTCTTGTAAAACTGTGGTATGTAATCTCTTGCCATAGAACAGCAGTTCATATGAATGACAACACTATGGTGTAGATGCTTGCATAGCATGTACAATATTATTTTCTACATTTTCATATAAAAATGTGAATATCAATATTAGACATATTAGAATTATTACAACCAGTTCCCTCTCAATGTTTTTACAAAGTTGAAAAATTTTCTGACTATTTGGGCACAAAGCATTACAGTGAATGGGGTGACATCAGGGTAGTGACCAGTCACTAGTGGGATTTCTCAGGGAACCAGTGCTCTTCCTTAGGTCCAGCGCTCTTCAACAGCTTCATAAATGACTTGGATGCAGGAGTCAAAGCTATACTAAGTTTGCTGACAACACTGAATTGGGAGAAGTTCTTGATTCCCTCAAAGGCAGAGAAGCCCTGCAGAGAGACCTCAGTAAATGAGAGGGCTGGGCAACTACCAGCTGATTGAAGTTTAACAAGGGCACATGACATATTCTGCATCTGGGACAGGAGGGCCCTGGATGTACCTACACACTGGGAATGAGACACTGGAGAGCACTGTCATGAAAAGGGACTTGGGGATCCTGGTCAATGGCAAGTAGAATATGAGTCAGCAGTGCCCTGGTAGCCAGGAGGGACAAATCTGTCCTTGGGGATGTCAGGTAAAGCATCACCAGCCAGTCGAGAGAGGAGATTGTCTCGCTCTGCTCCGCACTGGGGAGGCCTCACCTTGAATACTGTGGTAGTTTTGGGCACCACAATAAAGGAAAGATATTAAGTATTAGAGAGTGTCCAAAGGTGGGCAACTAAGATGGTGAAGGGCCTTGAGGGGAAGTCATATGAGGAGTAACTGAGGGCACTTGGTGTGTTCAGGTGGAGGAGACTGAGGGGAGACCTCATTGTAGTTACAACTTCCTCATGAGGGGAAGAGGAGGGTCACTACTGATCTCTGTTCTGTGGTGACCATTGACAGGACCCAAGGGAATGGCCTGAAGTTGTGTCAGGGGAGGTTAAAGTTAGATATTAGGCAAAGGTTCTTCACCCAGCTGGGCACTGAAACAGGCTCCCCAGGGAACTGGTCATGCCACCAAGCCTGATAGAGTTCAGGAAGCATTTGGACAATAGTCTCAGGTGGGATTCTTGGAGTTGTCCTGTGCAGGGTGAGGGGTTGGACTTAATGATCCTTGTGGGTCCCTTTCAGAATATTCCATGATTCTCTCATTTGTTTGCTCATTCATTAATGCCCTTTTCTGTAAATGTTCTTCCACACATGGCATTTCTGAGATTCAGGTAATGTATTTGCACAGGTAAATCTCATATATAAGTTTCAGCCTGCAAATTGCAATTTGAGCTTTGTGGTTTTTTTATTAAAATACTAGGTTTCTTGAGGCAGAGTTATATGCTTTAAACAGGCTTTGATTAATGGTTACTATGCTTAATTTCTTCTCAGTGGATTCAGAGGATCAGCATGCCAGCATACCTGTGAAACAAAAGACAGTTCCTTAAAGTAAAGGAGTTGTGTCACCCTAACTATACCAATACTATTCTACTCAGAAGTTATATAAATTACAACAGCTAAAGAATTTCAGTAGATAGTAAAATCAGATTCTTAATTTTAGTATGAATCATGAGGATTTTACAACTTTGGACCTGAAATAAGACATCTTAATTATCTTAGCAGTTTCACACATAAAGTGATTTACATGTCACCTCCTACCCATCAACCTGGGGTTTCCTTTCATTTAATTAAATTTCCAGAAACACAACACACTGTATGTGCTGTACTCTATTACCTTCATAAACAGAGTTCTTCTCTATATATCATATCCCACTCTGTATATATAAATGTTGTAAATGAAGGGATTTGTGTTTTAGACAATATCATCATTGTCTCTATTTTATTTGGGTTTGTTTGGGGTTTTTTTACCTGTTTTATTAGGGTTTTTTGCTATATTTCTAATTATACAAGCAGTTTCTCTGTTAAATTTAAAAAAGAACTTCAGCATTTTTGGAGGTAGGGGACTAAAAAAAACCCCAAATATTCTGAGAAAATCTCCTCAGGGAGAAGGCAAGAGATCTTAGACTGGAAATCTCAGACCTCAGTAGAATAGGAAAACTGAAATAAATTTCCCACAAAAGGGTATAGCAACATTTCTGAATATAAAACCCTATTCTACCTCCAGTGGAAAGTATAATATTTTCCACAGAAAGTAAAGGTTGTTTTTTCTCATAAAAATATTAACATATGCACATATATGGACTCTCAAAGATCAGCACTGTAAAACACTTCTGTAAAGAATTTGAAAGTACCATAGTAAGGTGGGAAATTCTGCAGCAGCTAGTGAAGGATTATGGAATTGATGGGTCTTCAGTAGCTTCCTGTATTTTCACTTTTAAGAAATTTCAACAGGCAATAAGATGTTGAAAACATTTTGAAAGGCAATTTGGCAGACAGCCCCACAGGGCTGACTAATGCAGTTCAGTCCAGACAAGTTATACGATTATACAGGAATTTTCAAAATGTCCAGTTGTGACGAGAACTCAAACGATAATGACAGGTTTTACCCTTGGCTTTTTGGAAGAGAGAAGGTTAGTAACCGTAGGATGTTATTTGAAGGCAAAGTCTGTAGACTTCCAAATACCAGCAGATACAGAAATACAGAAAATAACAGTTAGTATTTTTACATTAGTGTCATAATATAAAGGGTATTAGCCCGCTGTAGAAATTTCTCTTATACAATAAGTGTAATATCTGAAATTTTGTAAATAATAAGAATTAGCTTAAGAGATGTTTTGGTTTTACCTGTATGCTTTGATTTCAGCTTGGTTTAACCAGATTCTGAAGGAAGATATTGTGCACAATCTGTCATTTTCCTGAAACAAAACTCAACTCCTACATGTAAAATGTTCTAGTTGTGCATTCTACCTAAAGATCTAAATACTAATGGTTAAACCCACCAAAATTATGAATGAGCTTCTGATCCCACTGATGTAATTTACCTTCTCCTTGTAAGAAATTACACACATTATAAATCATGGCTAGGTTTCGCGAACAAAGATTTGAGAAGGATTCTATCCACTCTTGCTACAAGCGCGCTGATGGCTAAAAAGACCAATGTGAGATAGACAAGTCTGGTTGCAAAAGGCACAGAGGAAAGTTTCCTCAGGCGGTATTGGCAAGACATGATTCTTTCTGCATTGTCTTTTCTCCTCAAGAGTGATCCTGCATATGTTCTCAAAAGAGGCAGCAGCGTTATAGATGGTGTGTCTTCATGTCTCCCGATTTGAGGCCAGAGTAGACCAATGATGATGATCAATATGGCAAAAGCTGAGATGCTGTTTCAGGGAGTCCTTGTATCTCCTCCTCGGGGCTCCTCTCTTGCAGCAACCAGTGGCAAGTTCACCATAGAGCACAATCTTAGGGAGGCGGTGGTCCTTCATCCTGGAGACATGTCCTGCCCAACACAACTGTGTTCTCAGCAACATGGTCTCAATACTCATAACTGCTGCCTGTTCAAGAACAGACACATTAGTCACATAATCAGTCCAGTGGATGTTTAGGACTGTATGGAGGCAGTGCTGATGGAAGCATTCTAAGAGTACATATTATAAATAATTACTGATGAAAAGACTAATCACTGACTATATCTATACAACTCAGAAAGCATGACACCTGAAACCACCTGACAGTGCAAAAATATAGTACAAGACATGGCAAGTACATGACAAGTCAGTAAGCATTTTCACCTAAAAGAGTTGTCATTAACAGGAAATCCCTTAGAAAATTAGCTTGTTTTTCATTCAAACCCTACCCGAGACTATTTGTTCATGCAATATTTTACACTGAGATTTAAAAAACTTTTCATAATATAAGACTTTCTTCTTGTACAAAAATTGCTGACATGGAGAGTTGTACAAAGAAATTGTATAATGTCGTAAACTGCCAATGATGATCAGGAAATTCCTGCTGACAAAGCCTGGGGAGTTTTTAAGTTTGGTAGGTGCTTGATTGTTGCTACCTCACAAGTTTGAAGCAGGTGCCCAAAAAGGGATTCTGATGTTTACTATACTCTTGCATCTCTTTCCTCAGATTTTTAAATATAAAATAAAATATTGATGAAGTGTAGTTCTATGCCTCTCTCCAATTTAGGGAAACATGGAGACATCAAAGGCAGGACTGGTACTTCAGCAACTGGGCCACCATCTCTGACCTCTGTGTCTGAAGATGTAATCCTGATATCAGCTGAGTTTTCAAAGATACTATCTTCAGCACACTTTCCTTGCTGTGGCTTTAAAGTATGAAATATCTATCTGGATGTTTCTACTGCACATGAAAAAATAAAGAACAGATATTATATTGAACTGAATTTTTGAGCACCAAATTTGTTATAATCCAGCAATTTTCATTGTGGTTGCAGACAGATAGGTGTTGTAGACAAACAAAACTGTCTCAAAGTACATGCTGCACCTTTTGATGACCACCAGCAGTTTGAGAAATATAATATTTACTCATTTACACATATTTTGTGGGTGCATTTGATATGGGAAGGACCCACAAAGAAGTTCCTGAAGGACCATCTCCCATGGGTGGGACCACACACTGAAACAGGTGAACAGCTTGAGGAGGAAGAAACAGTGAGACGATGTGTGTTGAACAGATTGCAACCCCTTCTCCATCCCCCTGTGCTGCTTTAGGGAGAGGAAGAGCAGATAGAAGAATTGTGAGTGAAGCTGAGCCTGAGAAGAAGAGGGGTGGGGTGATGGTTTTGAAATGGAGTTAATTTTCTTCATAAAAGCTTATATGGTGCTGTGTTTTGAACTTGTGACCAAAATAGGTTGATAACAGATTGATGTTTTATCTACTGCTGTTCTTACACAGCATCGAGGTCTTTTCTGCTTGTCACATCGCCCCACCAATGAGGAATTTGAGGGTGCACAAGAGACTGGGAAGGGATACAGTGGGGACAGCTGACCTCAAGTGACCTAAGGGATGTCCCACACCATATGGTGTCATACTCAGTGTATAAAGCTGGGAGAGGAAGGAAAGTTCGGTGTGACGAGATTTCTCTTCCCGCGTCAGTGATGGAGCCCTGTTTTTCTGGGGATAGCTGACTGGCCATAGAAGCAGTGAATTAATTCTTTTTATTGCTTTGCTTATGTGCACGGTTTTATCTGAATTTGGGAATTTTCTGACTTTTAGTCTTCCAATTCTTTTCCTCATCCCTCTCAGGGAAGTGGGGCTAGTGAGTGAGTGGCTGCTGGCTGGGGGTAAACCACAAAAGGAGGGATGATGGAAGGTGTTTTTAGATTTGTCCTTATTTTTCATTAGCTTAATTGACAATAAATTAAACTTATTTCCCAAACTAGAGTCTGTTTTAACTATGATGGTAATTGGTAAGTGACCTCCTAATCTTTATCTCGACCCATAAGGAGCTTTTTGTCATATTTTTCTCCACTTGTCCTGTTGAGAAGGATAAGTAATTCCAGTGTTTTTTCCCTATTGTACAAGTTTAACTCAAAGAGAACTGGGTTAACTAGGTTTTCTTTAAATTTTAAAATTCAGGTTATCATTTATATGTTATCTCTACTCCACAGCCCAATATTTCTGTTAAATTATTCTTCCTTGAACTTTATAAAATAATGATTCAGTCATCTAGGTTAATATAACTAGAATGACAGAAAATTAAAACTACAAAGTCAAAAAGTGATAGAAATTGCCTAGGTATGTTTATCTCAGGAGAATAAAAACTTAAATGAAAGGTCCATGTTGAGGTGACATCAAAGAAAGTGTCTCCTCTTTTGGCAGGTGAAACTGTTATCAACCTCCTTTATTGATAATATCAGGATTGCTTTAGTTCCAGACTTTAGTGTTATCAGATAATTTCACTGCCTTCCCTACATTCCTTGGGCTGTATTCAGGTTGACTTTTTGTACCTTTCATCTCTCCAAGTCACATTTTATCATAAATCCCTTTGCTATCTAAATGTGAGAGAAAGAAATTTTGAAGTACTGTTTGGTGCTGAAATAATGAAAAAAAACCCCACATTTTCTCATAGGCCTGATCATTTGATACAATGACAATTCAGTTTGTTACCCAGCAAATAAGAAAAAAAGTTATGTACAACTAGACAAAATCTAGCATGTTTGTTTTTCGAAGCAAGATCTTACTGAAGAATCAATCTATACAGTCGATTTTCTGGAACCCTACTAAGATGATTAATCTGTTAAATATACTTTGGTAAAGTTGTAGTGTTTCTTCTTACTTCAGACTTCTATGAAGCATAAGCTGGACTGTTCCGTAGAAAATGCAAACTTTACATAAAAATATTATTCTTGGATCCACAGTTGAACTTGAATTGATCTCAGGTATCTGACCAAAGAAAAGAAAATACCCCCTTTTTAGTACTTAGAATGAAGTTTTATAGCTATATGAATGTATACACTTTTATGTAATATTTTAAGTAATGTGATGGTATAATTTTTTTTTTTTTAAGAAATAAGACATTATAGTACAGATAAAACAGAAATTACTTGGTTCCTTACAAGATTCTTAAAATACTGCAAATGAAGATTACTCGCTACAATATTAGGCGTTTGCAGTAGACAGTGAATGTTGGGTTTGCTTATAAATATGGTATGATCAGAGAAAAAAAAAGTACTAAAAATTGTATTATTATGAAAGACTTGAATGTCTTACAGATGAAATATGCAATATAATTACTGATACTGATGTAAAACTTCTAGATTTCTCTTCCAATCAAATAAAAAATGAATTTAAACTCTGTTCTCATAAGTATTGTAGAGATAAGAGAAAAGCCTCAATAAAAAATAATCCCAGAGCAGAAGATAACAGAGATTTCACAAAAATAGAATAAAAAGCTAAACAAAAGAAAAACAAAATTAGCAACTATTGGTTTCAAAAAGGTAGAATATGAGAAGCTCAGGGAAAGTGTTAGGAAAGCCAACAGGTCAGAGTACCTTCTCAAATTAAATTTTGAAGAAACTTTAAATGAAACTAATTGGAGTTGTCCTTGTACAGAATGAGGAAACACTTATAAGGAATACCTTTCAGGCCAGATTAATTTGATAGTCGTCTCTACATGGTAGTAGAGAATCTCTTACTCATGGAAGTAAATGGAAAATCTGTAAAGTAGATAAGACAAAGAACAGAACAGTAGATATGACAAAGAACAGATTACAATACTCTGGATATATAAAAGTTTAGAGAAATGGTATGAATAAAGCCAAATTATAAAGAAAAGACATTAAAAGTTAGAACAGTATATAAATAGAGAGATTAATAGAGAGATGAAATAGAATTTGAAGATACTCTAAGTAGGCCCTCCAAACAAATCTTTTATTTAGTTTTAAGTAAATAATAAAAACAGGGACAAGACAAACCACTGGGAATGAGTACATAGAAAAGAATATGACTATGTTTGAATTGGAGATCAAATATATGGAATTTTGTACACTTTAATCAGGGAGCCTGAACACTGTATGGTCTAGATTTTGGTGCTGCAACTTCAGTACAAAAGAATTTACATGAGTGGGGGAAAGATGGATATGAAAAGTCTCTAAATTACTAGGTCTGTTTGACTTCAAATTCAACTAGAAAGAAAAATCAGGACCTGTTAGAGAGTTATTTACTTAATGAACATCTTGTTTATTCTTCTCCAAGGTAATACCTCTTATTTCTTTTGATATACATGAAGTTAGCTTGATTTACTTTAGATTAACACAGAGAAAGGAGAGAGGGAAGGGAAGGGAAGGGAAGGGAAGGGAAGGGAAAAGAGAAAAGAAATAAAATGTCTAGGCAAGGTTTCTTTGCATTCCACCAGGGTAGGTAAAACTTTACTTTTTTCCTCCCTTTTGAACCCCTGCATGCTTGTGTTACAATCCAGGCCAGCTGCTCAGAGCAGCTGAGATGAGCCTATTACTGTTGTTAATTTAAGAGATCAGACTCAAAACGTACACCACTGTGCAGTACACTGTCAACTTTCCCAGCTTTTATGACAACCCATTTAGAGCAAATGCCTGTGGGACCAAAACAGGAACTATTGCTTCTCAGTGCACTGCTCAGTACTTCAAGCTGTACGTGCATTGCTCTTTATCCTTTTCTCTACTCTTTTCTTTTTTTCTTTAAACTCTAGTGTGCCTCTCATTAGGATTTCTGTTTAACGCCCTAGGAAAGGTTTATGCATTTCTAAGAAGCAGATAATAGATGCATGCACTTCAGTGTTTGCCATCTTGGCTTCCCTTTAATGTAATTCATTATTCCACAAATATACGGTACATAGTGCTGCCAAGTTAATTTGTATAATAATAATGAGCTATTAATTAACATCCAAGAACACATGTTTCTTCCAACAATTTGTGGTAATAAAGTAATTAATGAAATTCAAAATTTCATTCTAGACAGGAAGTCTGACTACTATTTGGAACATTGCAACCATTTTCTCTGTGAATACAATCAATAAATTCCAATATTAATATGCTAGAATGGGTGGAAAACAATATATACATAAAGACAGCCCTGTAGAATTGTTATGTAGTGCTGTTCTTCTCAGAAGTGTTGGTTTATATCAAAATACCTATTGAAAAGATGTTCCCAGCAATGAACATTAGCATGAGAATAGGATGCTATTGCCTTCTGATTGAAAAAGAAAGTCCATTCTTTTTCTCATTCTACCAAAACCCTTCTATTTTCTTAGTTCTTGTACTGGTATATCCTGATCTTCAAGGTCTTTGAAATCACAGAGACATAAGTTGTGAGGGAGGTGCAATGACTGATAGCAGGACACCTTGCTGCTTCTTAGGACATTCTGGGAAAACTGTGGGTCCTGGTGGTGGAATGAATCTAAATGTACAAGTAACAGTATCTTTATTGCTCAATCTGACCTGAACCTCAACTGTCTCAATAGCACCACTTGCTTTTCTAGTGATGACAGTCTGAATGAAGAGGAGTGTGGTTTAAAGTGAGTATAGTAACAAATTCTCAAAACCTGTTGAGAGTCCATGAAGTTTCTGGAAAATTTAATCTAATTTTACAAAGAATTCCATTAAGTTCAGTGGATATAGGTACTGAACTTTCTAGAAAGCTCCTTCTGATCTTTGTTTTATTTGCACTTTGCAGAATGTTTAGCATGTTATTTTAAAAACCAAATAAATTCTCATTCAACAAAACACCAGAACAGAACTGCAAGTATTTATTAGATATTTGGCAACTATTCCTCCTCAAACAAATCACAATATATGATATGAGTTGTACTTATAAAACAAATCAATCTTCACTGAAATTTGTATTAAAATAAATCAGTTTTTAATCAGTCACAGAGGACATTTTTCAACATGGAAAATTCAGAGAAAAAACAAGAAACACATCCACATGACACTTGTAACAATTTTTCCTTTTGGCAAAATAGATTCTCAGTACATTTGGGATACACAAACTTCTCTAAATTATCTCTTTGGTTGTGTTTTTAGGCTTATCATGAACCATAAGAATAAAATCATAGAGCCATAGAATTGTTTGTGTTGGAAGGGACCTTAAAAATCATCTAATTCAAACCCCCTGCCATGGACAGGGGCACTTCCCACTAGTCCAGATTGCTCAAGGTCCCATCCAACCTGACCTTGAACACTGCCAGGGATGGGTTACCCATAGCTTCTCTGGGCAATCTATTCCAGTGACTCACCACCCTCACAGTAAAGAATAATTTCTCCTTCAATTATTTATAGCAGTTGGTTTTTCTATATATAGATATTTGTGTAAAATATGACTTATAAAATCTTAAGTGATGTCAAAAAGTATAGATTCTGATTCCTTTACCATCCATCTTGCTTAAGAATTTTTTTCAAAATCAAGAGTCATATTTTCTGAGAAGTCAAAAAGAATATCATATGGTTTCTGAAGAGATATGATAAGAAACACCCCTAAACAAACAAACAATGAATTATTACTAATTCTAGATTAAACACAAACTAGATGTGCAGCAAACTGGAGGTGCAACAATCTTTGTGAATCATTCACGTCTTCAAAGACCGTTTTCTTGCTGAGAGGTGATCAACCACTCTACTGTTAGCCTTCACTGAAAAGAGGGGGTGTATGTCTAGCCCAGAGCTCTTCTGAATGATGATAACAGGAACATAATGTATTATGTGGCATATAAAACATATATATCATTCATATCTTGTCTGATGTTGAAAGTTGCCTTGTAGGTCAAAATGATCATGAAGCCCTTCTCTACTATCAAATTATAGATATAATTGTTGCAGGAGGTTACTGTAGAGATAAACCAAGACTTACACATGGAGAGGAAAGAGCAGACACAACAGCAGTGACAACCAGCACATAATAGCAGTGACAAGCAATCTCCTCTTTGTAGTTCTGAGAGGCTCTGGTGGTTCATCTCCTGGATGTGAATACATGACTATTTTATATCACCATAATGTTCCTGTATAAACTGATGTAAAACCTGAAAAAAAAGAGCCTTGGAGCAGCTGACGAAGCACAATAAATCAGTGTTTGAGAGTATGTCAGAAAGAAGAATTGAGAGCAGCTCTGTGGGTGTTTTCTCTAAAACAAGTCTCTGCACAACTTGAACACACAAATGTCTTGGTACAAATATATCTTAAGGACATAACACTGAAAAGTGTAGTGACCACTGAAGTGATTTGTGAAGGCAGACAAAACTTCCTACATCTCCTCTCAGCCATTCAAGTTCAACAAAAAATTAAAATAATTGCTACTTCTCATCTTTTAACCACTGGTCTAATCTATTTTATCTGAAGACCCCATGTGAACTGTGTTCGAATGATGTTATGATGTGTGATATTTTAATCCTGTATTTATTTTTAATTTAACTAATGATGGCTGATTGTTATTAAAAAGAGGAATTTTAGTTTGTTGATGGTATAATTTGTTACCTTTTGTATCCAGGTCAGTGGTTTTCAATTTTTTATTTCTTTTTTTTTCCTATTTGTGAGCTTCCTCTTCTTTCCTGTTTGCAATATTATGTATTATCAACGTGCTTGCAACAAACGTGGGTAGAGCCCTTCCCAAATCTTCATTCGCGAAGCCCAGCCATGAGGTGATTATGTATTATGAACTGCTTTTCTCAGTCGACTTCTGTAGACCTCTTAGAGGTGCACTGGCACGTTGGATACCTCTGGTGATATTTTACTTGTAATCATGTATTGTGGAGGTATTTCCTTTTCAGAACAAACAAATAAAACCAAGCAAAAAAAAAACCCCTCGTGGTCTTTGTTATTTTTTTAAAAATTCAACTACAGGGCTTTTAGAGAAAATTAATGTACTGACACTGACAGAAATTTTCCCTGTGTTTCCAGAACATTTATTTTGGAGACAGTTAACTGCTGGGGAAAGTTTTAGATTTCAGAATCTAGATGTCTTGGTAGGTATTGATTTTTGAAGTCTTAGTCTTTATTTAGATAAATGCAATTCTGTTCAATATTGTTTCAATGTGACAATTGAAACATGACAGCAGTAATCTGCTGCCCATAATGCTCTCTGTTACCACAGTTATATGCCAATAGTTATCTGCTTCTACAACCAAATTATTTATAAATGTCCCCTGGCAAGGCAGCAATACAATTTAGTCTCAGATCAGCTTGCTCTTTGAACATGACTTTCTGTTCTTCCTCTTATATTCACGTGATGGATTCTGTCAACTTTTGCATTAGACTCAAAAAATTGGATAGAAGTCTTAGCTAGTTTTTATAGTCTTTACAGATGAGTACCAAGATAGCGCTTTCACAATTTTAATTTGTTTCTTTTATTTGTTTGTTTATAAAGGAAGTATACAATGAGTAATTTAGGTGTAGATATCATGTCTAGATTTAAAGGATCCTCATCTGAGGTATTTCCTGTTCCAAAACCATTGAGTTCAGGGAAAAAAATGTTTCTGAAGAGCTCAAAATGAAACAGGGCATTAGCTAAGATACAAATTGATTTGCAAACAATCATAAACTCTCAGCTTTTGTGCTTGTCTGTGGTTGGAAAAGTTAAGCTTTCTCTGAGAAAACTGTATATTCAAAGATTCCAGTAATTATAACAGCATCTTTCAGTAGAAGATATAATAGCCAGTTCTTTGAAAAAAGTTGCTCTTCCATTCTTTAAAACATACATTCTTGAAGATGATAAACTACTAAACCTAGGTTTTATTAAAATGTGAATTGTTAAACTAGAACATAACATGGTTATGTCTCAGTGTCTTTCTGCATTGCACAATGTCCTCACCTATCCTCAAGGTTTCCCGTCACCTCTGGAGGGGGTTTCATACAGGGTCACTTCCCTGTTGCCTCTTATAAAGTGTTGGCATCTCTACAAAGACATAAACATTTGAGCAGCCACCACTGTCTGCTCTCTTTCGTGTCAGTGCAGTTCTAACCAGTGGCATTTAAGACTGAATCATTGAATCACAGAATCGCTAAGATTGAAAAAGACCTCTAAGATCATCAAATTCAACCGTCAACCTCGTAGCACCACCAAGCTCACCATTAAACCACGTCTTCAAGTGCCATATCCAGATGTGTTTGTGAACACTTCCAAGGGAAGGATAGATTTTTCTTCAAACTAAAATAGGTTGGAAAATTAAATTACTTAGGTAACCACAAACACTGCAAATTTAGGGTGCCCTCAGCTTTCCATGACTGCATTGAAAATAACTGAAGCCAAGTGCAGTGATTCTCCTTCACAGTTTGCTTTATCAAGTAGTTTGCTCTCAAAGATCCTTGAGTATTCCTGACTACAAGCACAAGCTCCTCCTTGCTTAGAGGGGCTGCATCTGACCATCATCTTCTCTCTGCAATAGGGAGCCATTCACCCTTCCTCTTTAATAGTCAGCTAAATCCATTTACAGGATATATATAGAACCTGCATATATGCATACTCAGAATTTCTTTTAAAAAAGCTTAAAAAAAGGGTATAGACAAAATAAAGTATTAAGAGTACAGCCTTTGATTTTAGTGAAATTCCCTGTGAATTATTTAGTTTGTGTATACTACTTTGTTTCAAAGACTCTCATTTTTTGTAAATCTTACTATTGATTTGAAGTGATCTTATCCTTCCAAAAATACTGTAGTCTTCTCTAGCTACAGTGTTGATGATTCTTAACTGTGATTCCAGCTCTTTGAAAAATGAAAAGACTACAACTGTGCTGTGAGCTGTGAAAACCATGCTTTCTATTTTTAAAAATTCTGTTTTGTCATATTACAAATTCTAAAACCCTAAACATGGATAGAGAGAGTCGAGTGGTAAATAAATGTGCTGAAAAATCAAAAGTTACTAAGGCAACATTGTGCTAATGACCATATATGCACACAATGTAGACAGATGTAAAACTTGAGCCAAATGTTTATTACTCTGGGACAGTTATTTTCCATACAAAAACTAATGTATACTACTTTAAAACTAACATTTTATCTGCATGATTGAAAAGATAATGAAGATATGACTGTATTATATTATTTTGTGAAATCTTCTGGTTGCTCACTTCTTTCATAAGAACCAAAAGAATTCAGTGTATTTTCACGGAATTACTTTGCTCCTCAAGAAATGGCTTTTATAACATTCTTTTTCACTTTTAGAAAATTCAGAGATATCTAGTAAGTTTTTTCTAAGCATGTGATTAGTTTACTTTTGTCCTTGTTTTTCTGTTTGTTCCTGTTGCTTCATCGTATTTTCTTGCTTTGCCATTCAGAGAAGAGAAGAGGCAGGGCATGGAATGAGTGCATGAAGGTAACTTCTCACATGAACCAGAAATATGCCATAATTCAAAAAGGAAAACAGCTGAGAAAGAATAAATCTTGTTTTAATGTGCCTGAGCTTGTATTAAAAAATACAGATGTACTGTATGCATATGAAATTTTTGATTAAAATGTCTCTCATCAGTCTGTCTCTTTAATTAAATAAAACCTGCTTGGTATTAATCAAAGCATAAAGAATTTATGCCCCAAATCCAGATTAATTAAAAGCCCAGGAGCTTGAAGAACAGACTGTGTATAAATACTAAAATAAATCAATCTAAACATAATATTTATGTATTTGGGCTGTGTATTCCGAAAATATAAATAATTCCAGAAAGTGATTTATTGCAAATTCACTGTGGAAATACATTGCTTATTAGGATATATCTATACATTAAGTTAAGCAAACAGTTTGATTTACAAATTTTCCTTTTAAAACACTTAGTTTTTAATTATAGCTCTATTGGAACACTTTCTGATGAACAAATAATTAGAAATGTGTTCTTTAGTCTGCTATTTTAATAAAAACAAAGGCTGGAAAATGTCTTCTGTGGTCCTGTGGATTTGACAAAGTCATATTAAAAAACAATATTTGTATTTCCAGGAACAGTGGAGCAGTACTTTCAGTTCTATCAGGAACAAATACTTTCATTTTCGGAAGTAAAATATTTTGATTTTGGCACAGAATTGAAGTCTAGGGCAGAAAATGGGCATGAAAATGTTGTGAGAGCTCTTTGAAAAAAGGAAGGTGATTCTGGAGTCCAAAAGTAGCCTTTTGGAATGCACAGCAAGACATAAATGAAAAAATGAATGACAAAAAGCAGAAAGCATTCAAGGGAGTTCCTAATCCTTTCCCCCAGTGGTAATTCTGTCCCTGAGTTAACTATAAGTCTCTAAATAGGAAAAGTTTGCCTTGACATTGGCATTACAACCCTTTTACTCTTACAAGTGAATCTGAGTTTCAGGATCTTTCAAGTCTCAGGGTGGACATACGGAAATTATCAATTTCAAGCGAAAATTCAGATTTGAGCCTTATACCGAAAAACCATAATCAGGACATCCTACTCTTTCAAGACTGGAAAGAAAGGTCACAATGGATGTCCCAGTCTCATTCCATCCTTAACTACAATGGCCTGAAGATCTCGTAACTCATGAGGCTGCAGAGATTATGTTCACACATTTACCTAATCCACTAAGTAACAATTGATGCTAAGTGCCAGTTTGCAAGAGAAATGGACTACTATCTCCACTGGTACAAAAGATATTGAATCCTCTGCCCAGAGAGCTGACTGATGGCTGCAGTGACTGAGCAATAGTAATTTCTATGCAATTGCAAAATAATGCAAATTATTCTTTCAATTGCCAGCACTTCTTATGGTAACAATGGCTGCCAGATACCACAGCTGTGAAGACAATACTTGTCATTGCTATAGCTGTCAAATACCAGATTTAACACCTGTTTGCTAATTTTGAAAATGCACAGCATGGACCACAAGATAATGGCTTTACTTAGGATGGGATAGGAGTGCAAACCTTTGAAACAAGAAGTTCTTATCTATCATGAAGATATACACTTTCCTGCTGAGACCATCTCTTTTGTTTTAGAGTCTCTTCTCTCCCTTTGTTCACAGTGGTCATACTGCACCTTTTTAAAATTATATTTTTGCTCCAAACAAACAGACCTTCTTCTTAATGGGTTTTATATGAGGAGATCAAAAACCTGACCCAGGCTTTTGCAGGTTGTTTTTGGTTCAGATAACCCACCTGAAAGTCCTAATTTTTGACATCTGCAGAAACAGCTGGTAATGAGTGTTTGGATTCTGCAAGTCTCTAATCTTTTGCCTTAGACTTTTTAATAACGATAGATGGAAAGCAGGTGTGGCAATGGTTGAGAGAGTTGTTGGAAGACAAAATTGCTTAACTATTGTTTTAAGCTTTTTTTTTTTTTCTTCTTCCCTCACAATTTGCCCTTCTTGCAGCTTTCAGTTGCAGCTAAGCAGGGAACCTACAGCTTTTACATTTTCTTCACTATTTACAAATCTAAACGAATACATGGAGGAACTCCAGGATTAGATTTTTTCTTAAATGAAAAATCTTTAACCAAAGTAAAGCAGCTGAACTGAAATGTGTTAACACGCACTGTTTAATCCCTTCAGAACTGTGATCTAATGGTATCTGGAAGGCAGGGCTGCCCGTGTCTTGCTTCTGGCTCTAATCAGAGAATCACAGAATTACAGAATGGTTTGGGTTGAAGGGACCTTAAAGATCAGCTGGTTCCAACCTCCCTATCATGGACAGGGACACCTACCACTAGACCAGGTTAACATTTACTTAGCATGAAAAACACAGGCAAGTTGTTCTGGTTCTGTCTACACTGCACACTGTGGCACAAAGCAGAGGTCCCCAGACATAGCTGAGTACTAGAAGTCACAATGGTATGGAGTGCTAATTTACTCTGCAGAGAACATCATGTGCATTCTGCACCAACCCATTTTTAAACACTGTCTGGCAGAAACAGTCATATGTCGCCTCCTGATGAGGACAGACTAACGACAATATGATTGTTAATGTCAGTGTGTACAACGGGGTACAGTATAAATATATATTTGTTTCATTTTATTTGTTTTGACATCTCAAACTTTCATAAGGACTAACAATTAATTTTGCTAATCTGGGTTTGGTTATTAATGCATAAATTAGAACTTGCTTTACAACGAAAAATATTAAGAAAGCTTCTGAGAAGAGAAAATCATACCAAAGCTTTCTACAACAACAGGCATGGAAACAGAAACAGTCATTTGGGAGAGCTAGCTAGATGTTTTGTTATTTTTTATAGCACTGAGTTGGGACCTCATAAGAACAAATAAATATTAACTACATTAGAAAAAAAATAAAACATTTCCTGCTAATGAATTAAAAGGGAGCAATTAGATTAAATAATGAATGTACAGGTTAGTTTGAAATCCCAAGGTAAATATCAGGATACTATAACATGCAATAAGACTATAAATATTAATGAGTGTCTGCGTGTTTTTGAAGTTATTTCTCATTTCATTGTACGTGTATTGTTTACATCAAGTCTATTGAGTCATTTAACCAACATATTTGGGAAAAACTCTTACATATCTTCCTTGTAAGATGTTACTGAACAATATTCAGTCAAAGATATTTTAGTCCAGTATTTTCCTACACGCTTGGGGACAAGTTCTGAAGGGGATGACAAAAACATGTTCTTTTCCAGATGTTTTCTAATATCCTACAGTTGTGACTCAGGAACTTCATGGTGCAGCTTTTCTGTTTAATAACCCCCAGTGGGTTGTGTATTGTTGCGTATTTTTCCATTCACTTTTTAATACTCATCCTCCACAAGTAACTTCATAGCTCAGCTAAAGCCTTTTTAGTTTACTCTCAGCTTATCATCTTCTGCTTCTACTTGATGTATCCTGTATACTGCATTATGAGAGACAAAACTGTTCTTCCTTATTTGCTCTGGTCATGACATTTCTTGTTTTATAAAGCTTCTCCAGATGAATGAATCCTAGTCTGCCTCATCAGATATCATGTCATGCTTCTGACTGTCCTTGCCTTCCTTCTCTCTACCTTTTCCAGTTTTACCATATTCTGAGAGAGAGATACCATAACTGCATGCAGAATTAATTCAAGGACCATATAAAATCATGCCATTTACATAGTTTAGGAATAAAATCTTGATATTAGGAAGTGTCTTTCCTGAGATTATATGGTTGCCCTCTTTTCCTTATGTTGTGTAAAGAGAGAGAAAACTAATTTTTAAAAACTTGATATTAATATTAATGATCATATAAACTTACCTCGGGTTTGTTTGGGATTTTTTTGTAATACTTGTTAATTCATCATATGACTGTTTAGGAAAGGAACTCTTTTGTCTATCTTTATTTCCATTCCATAAAAAGTTAGATTCAACACAAAAAATTAGCATTGTAACTTTAGCAGTGAGCACAAGTAACTACGATAGTATTGTTTGTCTTCCATTGCTGAAAGAAGTCCTCCAGATGTCTTAGGTCTGACGTGTGGTGAGCCTGTGGGAAAAGGATGGACCTTCACAAGTTCACTCCAGCAGTTGACGTGAACCATGGATGATAGCAGTATTTCTCTTTGGAACATAAAGACTTCTCTTTGGAACACAGAGATTGTTCATGATCATACTGATATTTTTACTGTTCTGAATTTCTCACAAACAAATTTCCTCAAAATTACAATTCTTTCCGTCACATGCTATGTTGTGGGGTTTTTTTCAAGTCAAAATTCATATCGGGTAGGGTCCTGATGAACACAATGCAAAAGAGTTGTTTTCATCTTTGGTGTACTAACTGAATTATTTTAGTTAAAACTATAAAATTCCACTGATTTTAAAAGGACTGCCTATGTAGCAGCGAGCAAAGTTTGGTTCAGTATTTAAAGGAGCTGATACAGGATTGCCATATGTGCTGAAACCTGAAATATGAGTGATGGGGTGTAGACAGCACTCACTCTCAAAATGAAGTTTTGATCTCATCTTTGTCTTTCTCTGAGATGTTCTTAGCAAGGCTATTATAACTGCAGGCATCGCTAGATGTTCTATTTATTCCTTTTGAGTATCTCACTGCCAGAGGCCAAATTCTAAATTGTCCTCATGTAGCTAAACTCTGGGATAAAGAAAAAAGCTTTTCAAAATCAAATTAATGACTATAATTATTCTTTTCATTATATATCTTCTTATTTTTGGTTACACAGTGAGAGAATATATATCCCTTGCACAAGGTAGAAAAAATTAGAAAAGTAACAACAACCATGTTCTTGATAGTGCTCTGAGTTATTACTTTATCTGAAAAACAATTATTATCATTATTTTATTATCTCTCTAACCTCTTTTATTTGCTTCAGTGTGATTAGTATAAAACCAAGAGCAGATTGCTATTCCTTGTCCATTAAAATAAATATCAAGAAATTTTTTCATTTTTATCAAACTGCTCTTCCTTAATATTCATTTTTTTATGCCCTTCTTCATTTCAGCCAACATTATCTGTCTGTATATATTTTTATGTCTCACTCATCATTATGACATCATAGTTCTATAGACTTGACAACATGTTATTCAAACAGTATCTTATTTTGAGTTTGATGTGAGGGAATGCAAAGACATAACACCGTGAAGTTATCATAGTCCTTTGAAAGTGTCCGTCACTTTGATGGGAGTCAACAATTGAATCTCAGGTGAAATGAATTTTTTTGGCAGCTTGCTTCTGCAATAGCTCATCTGTTTTACAGTTCTACTGAGTAGAAAACTGTATCTTACCTCCAGTCTGGAACATAAGAACCACAACTATGGGACCACTGTGATTATAAGCAGTATTTTAAGCTGTCCGTATTCTGATTTTCAGAGGTGTAAAGCACCAGCAGTTCCAGCTGAGGACTCATCATCACTGAACCAAGTGTACATGGACAAAACTGACAAGGACAGATGTCATCACTTCTTCCAATCTTCTTATTTACCCACTTGCTTCCTGTTTCTGAGCCCTTCCAGGAAAGGGAACTGCCATAAGCTCCTGTACTACTTTTGGTCAAAATAAGAGCCCAAAATAATCCAGGTCCAGTCACAGCAGGGTCCAAGCAGGTTTGATAACTTTACTTCCTTGTTATGGACAAAATGGAGATAATAGTCCCAGCAAGGTCCCTGAAGCACTGGGTGCCGAAAGAGAAAGTGCATCTTTATAGATGAAAGTTGATTGTGGTAGTATTGTTATAATAGAGACATTTAGCTACTTTTAAAGAAAATATTGTATGGAATGTAACATTTTTCTAGGAATCATTTGAACTGTTTAGGCTTCTAATTGTTCCTGAAGAAAATAAGAGGTGAGATACTGAATATGTTAGTACCTTGTTTAACAATATATTATTGGTTCAATCCACGTGTTATATTTTAAGATACCAGGCTAATCAGTGCTCCAGAACATGTCTCTGTACCTCCGTACTTGTCTGGTATTCCAGAAATAGCTACTTCAGAACTGTATGTGGAATTCCAATGAGTTTATACTTCCTGATTAATGTGATATTTTGTCAAGTTGTTGACTCTGTAACACTAACTTTTTAACCTTAATTGGAAAAAGTATTTCTGTGTAGCACAGATAATCAAAGGCAAAATCAATCTTGCTTCTTATGAAGAGAATTATTCACCATGCATTTGGTATTTTGCATTATTTAGAGGATACTTGTTTTTCCACTGCTATTTGATTCAATAAAAGGTCTTTTAGGAGCTTGAGAAGGACATAGAACCTGAAAGTAGGGATTTAAATGATGCACATCTAAATTCTTGTGAATTGTTTCAAAGCATTCACTTTGTATAACTATTTATTTGTATTACCCCTCTCAGAGAAAAGTAATTTCTTTAATTTGATGACATGACATAACTATCACAGTGCCACTGCTGGGATTTTTCCCATATTACTCTAACAGGAGTCACCACACTCCGCATAATAGACTGAAAATCTCCTGTATTCTTTGTTATAGGTGAATGCTTTTTCTGAATGCTCATACTGGAGAGAAAGAGCAGAACAGTCTTGGAAAGACTGTACACAAAGGAATGTGGTCCTGCTGGCTCTTCTGTGGTCCTGATTTTAACCACTTTCTTAGCTCTGAGCCTAATATATCACAAAGTCTGACCTTGTGCAGAACCTCCAGCTAATGTTTATGTTAAAATACATCAGTACTATTTTATTTTTCAGTTGAAAAGGTATATCAAAAGGATAGTTCTAATTTTGTACTGAAATTTCAAACACTGGCACAGCAACTTTAGAAACTGTGAAATTTTGTGTTTTGTCAAAAATTATTTTAAGAAGGTTCAAGTCTATTGCGCAGTGATTTCTCTTAACACACCAAATGACATATACATGTTGTTTTTAAAAAAAATTTCTATAAAACTTCATTATGCAAACCCAGTAATTGCTATGGATTGATCATTCTTGGATCATTGATCAACTATTATTTTTCAAAGTGATTTCATTACTGAAATTCAGTAGTCTTATAAAACATATTTTAAACCCAGTGTTTTCCCTTGTGTCCTACATATACTGTATGATCTTACCTTACCCCTTTACCTTTATTTTTCATTTCTTAATTGCAAATTGATGAAGAAAGAGAGTAAAGTGACTGTTTCTCTTTGATGCAACATAAGTGATGGATAGAAATGACTGGGAAAATGAGGATGCTTGCTCCATGGCTGCTGGGTTTTGTTTTACAGGGTTACATGGTTGCTGGAGGGAACACGTGACAGAACATAAGCTTTTCTGTTGCATTGGCTAAACATTTGCATAAATTTTAGAGGCTGGCTATATGTTAGGTTGTATCTACTAAGAAGCTATTTCTTTTCAAAATACTTTTCTTTGTCTGCAATTGAGACATACAGAAAAAAGGGACCAGCTCTATAAAGTGTTTGAAAGTGAACTTGATAGAAAATATTAAACTTCTCTTTTGTTACAATCTGTAATGAATTTTTTTTGCATCAAAAGTTTTCTTTACTTTTTTTCAAATCTAATTATCTTTTTTTTATTATTTTATTTTAATATAACTAAGCCAACTGTCCCCCTAAGCTGTTCCCCTGCAGCCCATGGAGGTCCATGGTGGAGCAGATATCCACCTGCAGCCTTTGAAAGACCCCATGTGGGACCAGAGGGATGCCCAAAGGAGGTTGTGACCCCATGGGAAGCCTGTACTGGAGCAGGCTCCTGGCAGAACCTTGGGCTTTTTGGAACCCATGCTGAGGTGTGTTTGATGGCAGAACTGGTGACCCTATGGAAGAGACCCAGGCTGGAACAGGTTGTTCCTAAAGGAATGCACCCCATTGGGAAGGAACCCACTCTGGAATAGTTATAAAGAACAACCTGTGGGAAGGACTCACATTGGAGAAGTTCATGGAGAACTGTCTGCCATAGGAGGGACCCCACGCTGGAGCAGGGGAAAAATATGAAGAGGAATGAGCAGCAGAGATAATGTGTGATGAACTGACCACAGACCCCAGCTCCTGTTCCCCTGTGTTGATGCTGAGGAGGAGGGAGAGAATTTGGGAGTGAAGTTAAGCCTGGGAATAAGGGAAGGGTGGGGGGAAAATTTTTAAAGTTTTGGGTTGGTTTGTCATTACCCTACTCTGATCTAATTGTTAGTAAACTAACTTAATTTTCCCCAAGTAAAGTCTGTTTTGCCCATGATGATGATTTTTAAGTGATGTCTTCTTGTCCTTATCTCAAGCCATGAACGTATCATGACATTCTCTCTCCCCTGTCCTGATGAAGAGCATGCAGGCAGCTTTGATGGGTACTTGGTGTCCAGCTTGGTTAACCCACTACATATGGTGACAGCAACAAAAACTGGGACCTTTGATAAAAATACATTTGACATTTCTGCACTTAATAAACTTCTGCACAGCACTTAGGGGCTTACTGTGTCTGAGAACATACATCCTTAGGGTTGCTCAGGGTTTCTCTAACTTTCTGCAAAGGATCTGCATGTAGTGATAAATATCATTATGCAAATCAGACTTGTCCTATTTCACTCCTATAAAATATGCCAAGTCCTATAAAAAGCACCTCTGAAAGGAGAGAAAAATCAAATCTTAAGGGATTATATTGCACCTCTCCAATGGTTTTCAGACTGTGATAGGCATGTGTTCAACCTTATTCTTAATGTAGAAGGTTCCTCCTAATCCACTCCTTTTTTGGCACCCTTGAAGTTTGCCTTCTCTGGGATGGGTGGACAGCCAGGAGGCTACTCTGTCCCAGGGGTTGGTCCAAAACCACCTGGCACAGGCTGAGCAGAGCTGCCACCAGGCTCCTGATGGTTCTGTGGATTTAGCTATGGTTCTATATGTTTGCAGGCTCCTGAGGAACAGGGCTTTGTCTGCTGCTCTGTGAAACTCTCAGCAGGGCTGGGGGCAGAGTGTCATCACGGACTTAAATTGTAGTTGTAGTCTGGGCCGATATAGGGCATTGCTAATTAAATGTGTACCTTCCTCTAAGTAAAATTTTCAATTGGATTTAACCACTTGTTCCACTTGTATGTATTCTTTATTTTAAATACCATAAGAAATACATTTAAAAATGAGTAGCAATATATTTGTTTCCCAAATCTTTGTGCAATTTGGGTGTTTTATTCTCTTTTGCTATTAGCATGGAATTTTATAACAAAGTGTTGATATTAAAAAATGCTGATGTTTCTGCTTTTCAGACTGCTTTTCATCCTTGACTCCTAAAAAGTAACTGTCTGCTTCACTAGTAAACCACACACCTTTCAATATCTGGTCCTTTTGCCCTCAAAGATGTTGAGACACCTAAATTACATTTAGATTCTCTCCCTAAATAAATTCCTCAGAATCAGATTAAAAACATTTGAAGAACAGAATAAACCTTTTCTCATGCTATGATGGCAAGTCGATTCATTCTTTGTCTGTTAAATGGTAACTAGATCCACAGATGTGGATCTGGAGTGGTGATTCAAGATAAGTCCTTCTTCAACTCAAATACATTACTCAGTCTTTTCAAACTGCTGCTGAGGTAATCTTTTTCTTTTTTTACCTCTCCCTCAACAAAAGAGTTCGAAGCTCTTCTAATTGCAAACGACTTTGAAATGTTCTCCCTAGACAAAGAAGGGACAAATTAAAATGCAGCTTTCATGGCATTTTCTGCTGACTTTTCTTGTGTCCAGAATTTAGATATTTTTATTTATTTATGGAATTCTGCATTGTTTGTTATATTGAAGTTGAATAATAACGTTATAGTTTGGGGGTTTTAATATTTTATATTTTAAATTTAGCAGTGAATAACAGCACTTATTTCGAGATCAGGAGCGTCAGTTGAAAAAGGATGGTGAACTGTTATTAAAATGTGGTTTAATTGAAATTTCAAAATGTTCTACTTTTTTATATTCTGTCTCCTTTCTTCTTAAGATCACTTAAGAGCTCCTTTTTTTTTTTTTTTCATACTATCTGGAGTTATTTTATATTAAAGATGTCAAATAAGGGGGCCCAAAATTGCCATTATTAGGACCTGAGTTAGATGCTTATAATTATTAAACTTTAATTTTTTTTTTCTTTTCAGAATATTTTAGTGCGAGATATCTTCGGGTATGTCTGAAGAAATTCATATTAGTTTTAGCAAAAATGGTACAGTCATTATAGAGAATGGGTGACAGAAGTGCTCGGTGATTTGCTTGAGTAAAGTGTTACAAAAAAGCACAGGAAATCTATATTGAGATTTTTTCATGAGAATTCTCTATTTGGATGAGTTATGAGTGTCTGCATCATTCCCTTTTCACGGGTAACAAGCCTCAAGGAAATGACCAGGGAGGTTTTGATTGTGTATTAGAAAAGGTGTTTTCTCCAATGCAGTTTTCATGCACTGGAATGGGCTGCCCAGGAAAGGGATTGAGTCACCACCCCTGGAGGTAAAAAGATGTGTAGTTGTGGCACTCAGGAAAATGGTTTAGTGGTGGGCTTGGCAGTGCAGGGTTAACATTTGGAGTTAATGACATCAGAGATCTTTTCCAACATAAAAAGATTCCATGATTCTATGATTCGCAGTAACCAGAGTGGCTAATCACTTACAGGTAGATCAGTTTACCCCAAATTTTCTGCTCATTGATCTGATTATAACTTTATATTCACTGCGTTTTAAAATTGCAATCCAATTTAGGCCTGCAATCCCTAATCTGACAATAGGTTTATTTATTCTTTTGATTTTATAGTTGTTCAAATCTTTTTGCCTGGAAATCCAACAATACTCCAGGTACTCTGAACCCCACACACTACCTGATTAGAGGTACTATTTTATTTACCTGCTAAACACTTTTCCTAGGTTTTCCTAAACAAACTAACTCTGTCACCTTTCCTGTACCCCATGCTGTACAATAATGTGGGAGGGCTTTTTGTTTCAAAAGATGACCTGGCTCTTGAAAAAAGATATTTCTTATAAAAAAATGCTTTGATTGAACTGAGCTGTGCACACAGATGCAGAATCTTTGGGTGCCCTACTTACCACAACCAGAGATCCTCCCATCAGAGTCCAAGACTGCGTAGTAGGGTAAAATAATATAACAGAAGTGTTTCAAGGTGGAAATATTCTATTTCATGTTGCAATTGTTTTTTTCTTGATTCTCAAAGACTTAATATCTTGAGGGAGAGTTTGTGTTGTCTTAATTCTGTGACAACTGGTGTTTTGGGACAGGAAGCAAAAATGTATTTTACTTACAATCAAAGAACTCTGAAGATAGATGTGCTCTGGGGAACAGGATATAGGAACATGGAAAGCAATTACTGATAGATCAGTGAGTTGCACATGTTTCTTCCCTCTGTAAGTGACTAAATATATAATGGTAAGATTATATTTGGCCAAAAAGAAAGTTCACCTATAATGTTCTGATGCTCTCCTGCTAAGTAGAAAAGCAACAGTGGTTTTTTTTCAGTAATATATCAAAGGATTGTTACTGAAACAAGTAGTTCTTTCATTTTAATGCAATTTTCTCCAGTGTAAAGAGCATTTTGCAGAATATACAGCTGAGAAGTGAGAATATATGTTGTCATCGTAATTCATGCAAGTTTGAATTATTTTCCTATAGTTATCAAGTCTTCTTGTCTTTTTTAGTTGACTTTTTAAGGGAGACAACAGGCAATATCAGACATGTGGCCAAACATCGTGTAATCCTGGTTAGATTTCTCAATATGTAAAATCAAAATCTGTTGCATAAGGATTTCAGTACAACCTTAGTGGAGAGACATCCTTTTTGAATTTTGCTTGTCCTGTTCATGCATGATGTAAGCCCTGTTTTTCCAAAATCACCTTTAATATGCGTGTGTGTGTGCTTCTGACTCTAATGGGTCCAGGTTGTACTCAGGACATCCAGATACTCTAGTAAGATGATTTACTGATACTTCCTTTCATTACCTTAATTCTTTTGGAGGACTAAGTGTAGATCCCATATGATCACACTGTAAATTATTTATATAATTTTAATTGATCCAGTCTGGAAAAAAAATGTAAGTTGTGAGATTGCAAGTCAGAACTCAACTCTTTATGTTTTTTTTCTGTTTTCAGTAACAAAGAATGGCTTTCAGCACCATAACATGTGTAACAGGAAAGAAACACATCACCTACGATTAAAATCTATTGGCCAAAGATGTGTGATCTATAAATTTCTTTTAACAACTGCCAGAAAATGAAACGGCAAGCAAGAGATTCTCATGTGACAGATCATTCCTGAGCCTCGCAGCATGGTAGAGGGAAGGTAGTTGAATTTTTGTGTGGTTAAAACAACAATTAACAGGAGTGCAAATGTACTGCACATCTTGCAGTAAATGAAAAGATCTTTCACTCTCACCACAGAATTAGGAATTTCCTTCATGTCTAGCCCCAGCTCATCTCTGCTTCCCCCTCTCTATTTATTCCACTGAATGTAGAAACAGTTTGTTAGGGATTTTTTATTGTATTCTGAATTTTAATATGACAGCAGGTCAGAAGTGATGCCTCTTGTTAATTAGGGGAACTGGTAGCAATGTCTGAAGTTAAGACTGTGTAATTGATCATTCCTACCTTCCAATTGTTTCCCAAATTGAAAATTTGGGCTGCACTTTTGTGTGCCTGCTTCAGGGTGAAGGTGCTTGGAGAGCCTTGTTAGGAGATGTCGTGAATGATTTAGAAATTCTTAAGAATGAGTTGCTGAAAACTTGTTTTGTTTACATTTCCTTAAATTTTTTGTTAAAATAAAGACCCAGAAACTGCTAAAAACCTGTAATATTTTTATATTAGTGATGCCTTGTCTGAAGCTGTGTCCTATAAAGTGGTCAGTCCACACAATTTCAAGCAGCACTTAGACTTTGAGGACTAAGCTCTTAGCTGACTCTGTGTGTGCTGGGTCTGCTATAAGCCAATATTGTATTTGCATTCAGGATTTTCCTGCTGTTCCACCTCCTCAGAAAGGAATGATTTCAGCTGCAAGTCTTCTGCAATTTAGTACTGTTAGAGCAGAGCTCAATGCATGTCTCAGAACCTGAGGTCCTCTCAAATGGCACTAAATGTTACATTCAGGAAACTACATTTTACTCTAAGATCAGATAGCTTTGTTTTACATAAAAGTATTCAAATGAGATATTTAGAAATTATGTATTTAACAGCACAAATAAGTCTTCAAAACTAAAAGCAACTTAAATATTTAGATCAGGTTTAGCAAGCTCTATGTTAGGAACTAATTAAAACACCCTGACATATTTGTCAGGTTTTATCAGTAAACAAGTGGAGTAAACAATCTCAGGCATTATAGCAAATAGATGTTATAAATTGCTGGGGTTTTACAGATGTGATTGATTCTCTGTAGTTTAACTAAAGATTTCCTTAATTTTGATTTAAAAGATTAGACAATCAGTTTAAAATTATTTCTAGTACTTTATAAAACTGGTTATTCTGGTATTTTTCTCCACACAGTCATCACAGTAAGCTTGCTCTCCCAGGCAGATTGATAAATACTAAACAGAGTTTATTTTGCCAAAAACAAGCCCACAGCTCCTCTCCCCCCCAAAAAACACAAACAACAACAAACCCTAAACAAAAAAAACATGGAGAAGAAGAAGAGGGAGAAGGAGGAGAGATAGACTAATCAGATTTAAAATAAAGTGAAAAATTTAAAATAAGATGTTTATAATTTTAATTTGCAATCTGTGTAAATTGTTTAAGTCTAAAATCCAGCTCTACTGAGGACCAAGCCTTATGGCTGAAAATCCTTGATTTTATGGAACTTAATATGAAAATAACATATAAAAATACCTCTTATTTGATGTTTACTCTTTAATCCTTATTACAGGTGGAAATCAACAGAATCCACTTAAATTTCAAGATGAATATTACACATAGCAAGCGAGCATAATTCCACTCTCCCTTAGAAACATTTTTAAAATTCCCTTCTCTTCCTGTATTTTCTGTTTCTTTCATTTGAAAGAATATTTTCCTAATTTTTTTTTCTCCCTGATTCTGGATTTTGAAAAATTTGTCCACACTTTATAAGTGTTCTTTCCAAAAGCAGGCATAATGTCTCAGTTGCTAAGTTGAACAAAACAGTTATCCCCTATGCCTTCTATTTCTGAGTGAGTTTTATCTGTTTCTTTGAGCTTGTTACGCCATTCATTTATAATTAGTCTGTTGTCAGTTGAAACTGTCAGACCCTTTGCTGCTTTAATGCTGCTTGATCAACTACTCATTATCTGAGCAGTAAGAATGATATTCCGGTCTCTGTCCTCTTGGGTATTTCTGCATGGAACAGCAGCAGAATATCCACTTTTGCAGCTACGACCGCCAAATCACCAGCTTTGCAAGGACCTCTTCTAGTCAGAATCTCCAAATCAGTCGGATTTTCCTTGCAGCAACACCAGCAGTGAAATAACTCCCTGCCTTCTTTTATCAGGTCTGACCAATACAGGTTTTTACAGGGTTGTGCAGCCTCTCTATATGGCTTGTTTCTTGGGTGTGAAAATTAGGACCCTGTCAAGAAGCTTAGCTATGACTGTGTTGGTGAGTGAAGGACTAACAGGGCAGTACATTTCTAAACAATACTCTAGGGGTGCTTCCATGCCTGTTTTCCTCTTATGCCGTGGGACAGGGCTGCGGTCAGTTGGGGTGAGGTCCTTTCCCTCAGGGACCATATCCCCTAGCAACTCCCTGACACTCACCTTTACCCACAGTCACTTATGCCTGCTCCAGGGTTATACTGGAATAGTCACCTGCTCCCAGGCTAACCCTGCATCTGGAACTTTTGGATGCTTATCTGAAGTGGCATTTCCAGTTCATCATCCAGCTTACCAGCGGAGTGTTGAGTAAGCTCTGCTGCATGGGCAGTGACAGAGGGTGACACTTTACTCTGCAGGAGAGTTGCTGCCAGCCATGGCCTCTGTGCTTATTTATTAGTGGAAGCATCCAGAAAGCCTGATAAGAGACTTCAGAATCATTTTTTTGGAGGCATAAAAGTTTAATGCACAAACTTCATGTGTGTGTGCATGTTTATGCAGAATGTGGTACTGCTTGCTCGATTTGCAATATTTATAGTCTTGCTCCAAGAGCTGGCTTAAAATAGATTAAAATAAACACAGTGTTGGTCACCAGTTGACAGAAGGACACACACAACTTCCTTAGAGTTGTGTTAGTTTACAGCAAAGACATATCTGAGGTATTAAGAAGGTAGAAAGTAGAAGTCTGCAAATAAACACCTCTAAAATGTATTTTAGATTCCCCAGACCTGTAAGATAGGGGTCATGTGTGACGGTACTCAACAGCCATAATTAGTGCTAACTGAAAAAAATTAACCAACCTTGTAAAAGTTAAATACATAAGAAATCTCAAATAACTAGTTATTTTCTAGGGAAATCTCAATGACTCAAACTCTCCTACAACCAGTAACAAAACAACTTCTTTAAAAGGTCTTTTGATTATTCAAATAAATTCAAACACTTGTAATCTTAGCTTTTTATTCCTTCTCAAAAGTACTTTTGTGATGTGTTAGGTCAAAATCCATTTGTCAATAAATGGCATAGGAAAAACTTGCCTGCATCATTTTACAGCTAAGAACCTGCTAAGAAGCAGTTGATTCCCATCTTTGTTGGAAGAAATATTAAGAATTATGGAGACATTAGACTTGGTGCAGTTCTCTGTTCATATGTGTAAAAGCATGTCTTGATCTTGAATTCCAGAGGTTTTTCACCTCATTAAAGATTGTGATTGTTATAAAATTCCTTTTTCTCAATTTCAGATGTCATTTTACAAAATCAAAACCAATACAACTACAGGCTATAGTTTTTAGGTGTCTCTAATCATGAAAAGCATATTAGATCTAGTAGTTAGTGTTAAGAAAATATTTACCAGCATAAGGAGAAGAGGACTTTAGAAACAGCCACCAAAAAAAAGGAAGGTGTGAAGTATCTCATCAGGGACATTTTATAAACAGTGATGCAGACTGTAAAAAAATACTATTATTACCATTAATAGCTTTAATATAATTAAAAATATTATAAATAATTCGTACTTTTAATTGATGCTATCTCAGTGGGACACAATATCTACTAGTCCGGAATTTATCCCTTTCTTTGTATGGCAGAAATTTTAGCAGCATGTCATGTAACACCATGTCCCTCCTCAGAATAGAAAACTTAACAAATTTTACATGGCAGAACACGAATAAAGATAATAGTGAAGGCAGAAGCTGATGGATATGGGAAACCCTTCCTGTCTGCAAGAAAAGCACCTTCAGGGTGGTGCAATTAGTTACTTGCCCTCTAAAGTCTACATCAACTCAAGATCAGAATCCTTACATCGTTTCTTTTTTTCCATTTGGTCCTGTATAATTTGTTTTTTTGGGAAATAGTTTGCTGTCTGAAGTTGTATTTTTTCAATAATGGAAAATTGGATAATTGGAACATTGAATAAAGGGATCCCAAAGGGCTTTATTTCCCTAATTTAAATTAAACACACACAAAAAAGGCAGAATAACCTCTCTACCATCTCTGCTGAGACAGAACAGTGACACCACTGCACAGGCTCTCACAGCATTTGAGATGATAAACTGAGAAATTGCAGCTGAATAAGGATCCAGTGGCTGTTTGAGGGCAGCTAGTGGACCATTTCAGCTGAGCATTTTAACAAGGCCACCAGCAAACAGGTTGGCAACTTCTTAAATTTCTGTTATGATACAATATATAATAAACAGATTATATTGGCATCCTCAGGAGGGCAGAGATGATAACATGGCATTGTCCTACTGATATCATCTGTGCTGTCATGGCTGTGTTAAATCTAACATTGTTAATGAGAAACATCAGAAGATTTTGCAAGATCTTTAGAATTCCCTGAATTATTAATATTTTTGAGTTCTGGGTATATCCTCACAGGATCAACATACAATTATGTTTTTCTGTTTCATTCAGTTCATACCCTTCATACAGCTAAATTTGATGCTTCCAACTGGAGAGCAAGTTAAAGTGAGTTTACAAATTTCTGCAACATTACACAGGCAAAATTGCTTAGTTAATTTTCAAATAGCATGAAAACTGATTTTTAATTGTATTTGCAACTGAATAGAGAAAGGGTACCTGTTGAATATCAGATTCATTTCAGATCGCAGTCTTCAAAAATTGCTAATTAAAACAGTGGGTCATATCTTGTGGTCTCAAAGACATTTGATTTTTCTTTTACTTGGAAACAATACCATCCTGTTAACTGTTACTGAAGAACAAATCTGACAGTTACCAGGAAAGGGCAAGGTAACCACATACTGACAGGATTTTAACTTTGTCAGTATTATGTGGAAGGCCTAAGGAAAATGAGCATCACAGGGAACAAAGCTGTTGTGCTGTGATGAAACTGAGACAAAGTGTTTACAGCTCCTCCTCTATGAACTAGGCTTTACATAAACTCACAGTGAGTTTCTAAATAGATTTACACTACTGAAAATGTACTCGTATGGGTAGTAAGTTTGCACAAGTGACATTATAAACACGGTGGGTAATATTCTGGGAGCTGCAGGATATCCATAAATGTCGGCAGTAGTGCCTTAAAGCCACTTATGTCTAATTTTCTCCAGAAGGAGAAAAAAAATATACTCCAATCTACAAAAAAAAAAAAACAACCAACCCTGCTTACAGAAAACAAACAAAAAAACCCCTCTAAAATACCCTCCCCAAAATTTAAAATACTAGAAAAATAAGAAGATGTGATGTCATTTCTTAGAATGACAGAACTCTTGACTGTGACCTTGAGGATGGTGACTTGGTTTGCTGACAGGCAGGGTTGGGAGGCTTTGATTCCCTTCCAGATCATCCTCCTCCTCTGAATACAGCCATGGACATCAGTCCTGCAGCCAAGGTACATGGCTTTGCTCAGGAAAAGCTTGCCAATGGGGTCAGGTAGCTCAGTTGCCCATCAGGAGACCCATTTTCCTCTAAGACATCAAATGCTAAGTGCTTTCTTTACTTCTCAGGAATATTTTACTCTTAAGACCTGTGGTGCCAGATACCTGGCAGTGTTTGAAACTATGAGCCTTTAATTCCTCTTCAAGCTATACTTCCTTATAAGGCAAGAAAAGCTGTGACTCTCATCAAACCATAAAAAAGGGCCATGTTTACAAATTGTGGAAATGATTGTAAGGCAAATAAATAACAACAAGGTTCTGTAAGTTCAGTTTTGCATATGGCAATGCAGATGGCTTATGTCCTAAAGAGAAATTCTAAATCTTTCATTGACTAATGAAACAACACAGCTAGTGCTTCAAAGGTTGATGTAGTTATGTCCACTGTGTGCTCAAGGAGTCTACTTTGAGAGAAGGAAAAGAAGAATACTGCTGAAGCATTTTCTATTACCCCAAATATATTTATCCTTCCTTTTATTTGTAGTATATATCTTAGAAAGTTGAGAATGGAAGTCGCTGAATTTTCTATACTTTTTGTCTTATTTGTATGTGAATTTGCTAGATTGTCATGAAACCTGGGTCACTGACACCTGAATAGAAAAAAAAATTGAAGAGAGTCAGAAAGTAAGGAACATTTATTTTAAAGAAAATCTGGAACTAGACTGTTGCAATAATAGGAAGAAAGGTTGTACTTAGAGGTTATCAACCTTCACAGTCCTCCTACATTTATTAGGCAAATGAAATATAAATTTGTTTTTTGCTGTTAAGTCTTTATTTCCTGAATTTAAGGGGTGTCTGACTATCAGTATGATCTCGTATTGAATTGTAGTGTTCTTCCTCTTGTTGTAGAGCATTATATTGATTCAGATAACACCTCTGCAGTCAGTCTAATTGTGGGATAAAATACTAAATGGTCTGAAAATCTGAAATACACTCCATGACTTCTCTAAGAATTTAGTATTCTGCCATTCTTTGCTTTCAGATATTTTCCAGATCATGTGCTACTTCACAGCTGAGGTCATTCTGCAATGGTCTTAAAAAAAACGGAAAATCCAAGGAGCTGTCAGTCTATTTCTGATCCATTTTTTATGTTCTCACCCCTGTTGTACAGGAAAGATTATATATAAGATGATCTTAAAATGAGAAATGTAAATACATTGAATATTTGGAATGAGGTGAGAAATGTCTTTATAATTTACTGCTGCTCTTCAAAGATATTGGCCTTCCAGGCAGCTAAGCACCTGATTACAAAGTACACAGAAGTCAGGGAAAAAAAATATAGAAGACTTTGATGATCTTTCTATCAGGTCATTTTATTTCACGCCTTGTGTTAGTATTTACACTGTTTATGAAAAATTTTGAAATGAGTAGATTGTGTCTGCCAGTTTTTATTTGAATATCTTATAAGGATTCATAAAGAAGTAATGTTAACAGTTTTATCAATCCTTCTGATAGATTCAAAATTGTTTTCTGTTCATCTCAAAGTTTCATTTTTTTCCACGGGGAAAAACAAGCCAAATTCTATAACCTTTGCCCATGATTTATAGTAAATCCGCTGCATTGAATCTATTGTTCAGACTCAGTTTCATTTGTCTTGCCCTACGCTGCACTTTCTGTAAGGCAATAACACAGTTTTCTTTGGCTGATTTATGCTAGGAATGTAATTATGAAATTCCAAGTCTGGGTCCTGCACTCCCTTCTCAGATATTCAACAGAAAAAATCAAAGGCCCCTTTGAAATAGAAAGAAAGGGAGCTAAGCCTACAACAAGGCCATTTATTGATGTTTGAAAAATTTTTTACACCAGTTCACGCTGTCAAGCCCTGTAAATGCATTTTTGTGGCCAAATATAGGGGAAAAAAGTTAGGAATATAAACAACAACTGTGGGAATTGTTCTCAGCTCTGAGCTACACAGGAAGGCAAAGTCAAGATGATCTCTGCGTACTTAGTAGACCTGCTTTTGTTGTGGGTGATCCAAAGACTCATGGATTATTCCAAGAAAAGCACTCTCACTTAGCTCTGATGTCCTAAAGGCACTTTTTACTCCAAAGTTTCAGTGGCTGTCAGAGATACCAGATCCCATAGTTCACATTTCATTCCCCTTAGAAATTAAGACTGCTCTGCTGCTCAAAGAAATCAAGACACCAAGGTAATTAAACATTTTTTGGTTTTTTGCTGTTAAGTCTTTCTTTCCTGAAGTTAAGGGGTATCTGAATATCAGCATGATCTCTTTGTGAATTGTACTGTTCTTTTTTGTAGAGGGTCTCACTGTGAGCCACATTAATGACAGCTAACAATATAAGGAGTCGAACAAAGAAAATGTAAGTAATATTTTAATTAGAAACAAACCTTCTCATTTCATACCTATTGTATGAAACACAATAAAGTAGAAAAAATAGAAACACAATAGATAGTTTGCTCTTGATGAAGTAAAGACAAAAGAAAGAAATAGCCTGACTAATTATGGAAAAAATTGGTATTTAAAAGAAATGCTGAGGAAGAAAGGACATATATATGAGGCAGACCACAGTTTTCAAAAACAACTTGCATTACAATCTCCAATGTGTTGGGACAAAGCTCCAGTCAGTGAAAGAGAGGTCTATTTACATTACTAATATCTATAAAGGAAACAATTGACATAGTCGAAGAGAGGTTAGATAAAAAGCCAAGGATGACTACAATAGAGTTCTGGGAAATTGCTACTTGATGTCATACATGTAAAAAAGTATAAAACTGAATAGATGGAGACCTAGAAATTGAAAAATGGAATAACGACATTCACAACAATTACATTTGTGTACTGCTTAAAATTACCAGCCTAATTACTTTCAAATGCTTCTCCTCCTTTGAGCCAAGCTTTAGAACTATATACACGACATGAAATAGTCATGGAATGTTGCCCCACTAAAGTGTAGATGTACATCTACAATTATAGCTCTTGTCTGTGCCTTACACTGAGGAATTATGAAGTAAAAGAAATATCAAAAACCATTTAGAGCGATTTAAAAAGAATTAGGCTGTTACTAATTAACTTCCTTTCTCAAATTTTCTGATACAAAATGTAGAAAAAAAAGAGCTCCAGAATGAACTTTTTAAGGGATAATATTCATTCACATTGAGAAACTAGTAGTCAGAATAGTAAACACTGTTATAAGAAATTGTCACCTTTCACACCTCAACATGAAATCTGTTTTAAGCGTAACACTCATTTGTAAACTCAAAGAATCAAGGCTGTAGCCTTGGGATTATTCCTTAAAGTAATCATTGTGGCTATGAATGTGTTTGAAAAAAATTATGAAACCCTAACATTGTAATGCTACAAAGATTAGACAGGGCAATCCAACTGTTCATTTTCATTCCAAAATGCTATACTCAACATAAAGTATCATTGTTAATGTGAAAGACTTAGTTAATCAAAGTCTTTCCTTACACAGAGTACAAGAGATGCAGTGAAGTGATTTAACCTTCAGAGCATCACTCCTGTAATTGAACCATACACTTTTATTCACTGGCAAACAAGGCAGACTATGGGTGGTTTATTGAAAATGACAGAAAAGAGAGGACAAGGTTTTAAGTTCAAAAAAGAAAGAGGATCGTATTTTACTATAGGCTTATAGACTACTGGGAAGCTATTGAATATATCTAGAAGAATATGAACACTAATGTTGCTTTTTCAAGTGCAGAGAAGTAAAATACAGTTATTGTTATCAAAACAGAAATAATTAGGTGGAGGAGGGCATCATTTTATTGATCTATCATCAGGAGATTTAACATATTAGGAACCTGTAAACAAACCCTCTCACAATGGAAAACATGTTCTATGATAATAATACCTGAAGACAAGTAGTTTATTTTCATTTAGGTGCAATGAATGCCAGGAGAAGGACTTCATCAGAGGCAAAAAATAACTATAATTAAATAAAAAAAATATGCAATTAGCTGCTCATGCATCAATGGGGACGACTCATTACAGAGAAGGTATGAAAAGTAGGAAAGATCAAGAAGAGACTACAGGAATATTCAAGGATCTGAAAACTAAAAAAAAAAAAAAACCAAACCAAACCAACCAAACAACAATAACAAAAAAAACCCAAACAAAAAACCCACCAAAAACCAACCCCATTGTCAATCACCTTCAACACTGAAACAAGCATGAAATATTTTAAAAATAAAATAAAGAAAAATTAATCTAAGGGATACACTGGAGAGCTTCATTGGTAAAAGGTAATTGGCTAGAATAAGAAATAAAAGGCCAAAAATAAAACAATCTTAAAATGTATATGGATGTCAAGGTAAAACTCCCAATGAGACTCTGTTGGGAAATGGTTGAAGAATATTTTCCTACGTATAATTGCGGTATTGTTGTTGCTTATGTAATTTAAAACTGTCTTGTGCGATGCTTTAAATCTTACAGATCTTGAATTCTTGGTTTCACATCATGATTTTTTTTTCTTTTTTTTTTTTCGACAATGTGACTCTTTTCTCAATGCATTGAGAAATTCAAAGTTTCAATCTGTCCATTGAGTGGATGAAGTCTCCACCTTACTTAAATATATGGGCCCAGGCACAGTCCCCAGTTCAACACTTCAGCCAGTGCTTGCCATGTCCTTCCTGTGACCAGTCAGCGGACATGACCTTCCCTGGACTCCAGCACAATTCCTGTAGCAGGCATCCCAGCTTGGCCAGATGGATGAGGATTCCCAGCAGGAGCTCATCAAGCGCCCACATCCATGGAGGCACAGAAACTTAGAAAAGGTGGTCTTTTCTCTGACTCAGAAACACCAGTTAGTTCTCCAATGATTTGGGTAATACTTTAGAGGGCTTTGAACTTTACACAGATCTTTTAATTCTGAGGAACACAGAGTTGATATCTGTAGCATGTCAAGAGGGTAGCTAAGCTCTAAGGTAGTTTGTGTAGGAACACTCCCTCCCCCTACCTGAAACTGGGCAAATGTGCAACCAAGAATACCAGTTTTATAGATCCAGAAAACAGCAGGCAAAAAATAAACTTGTCTTTAATCTGTGGCTCTGAACTATGCCTCATTTTATATGTAACATAAAAATGCAAAGAGTAGAGTAATAAGAAAAAAAATGTAGAGGTGGTGCTTAATGGAAACAGATAAAATGAGTAAACAATAAAGTCAAAGCTGAAGTGGTATAACTTATTTTCTTAAACCTCTTAGCAAGATTCTTTATCTTTGAAAATTTGTTCCTTTGTGAAGGATAATGTTAATAGGATACTCAGAGAGATCATTGTTAATAAGGAAATGTTAAGTTCAAAGTAAGATAAGGAGTTATAGGCTCAGGAATGTGTATGTAGTTTTTATAATATGAAGTCTTGAAGGTACAAAGAGGGTACTAGATCTGGCAAAGAATGTAGACTGCACTGAATGTAGACTGAAGGGTTGTTTCGTTGCCCCATACCTTGCCTGAATGGAACATATGCATACCAATAGTTTCTACCAGTAAGATGCTCTAGGCCTAAAAAGATGTTCATGTGGAAATGCTCAGAAGTGCCTCTACAGGTATCTCTTCACTATTAATTCCAAAACCTTCTTAAAGCGTACACAGTGGAAAAAGAATAAACTTCTGTTTTCTTTGTTTGTATGTCTTTGTGGATAGACACATAGATAACGAGAGTTTGCCAAAATAAAGTACAACGAGACTAAATTGCTTCCCTCTTTTCTTAGATCAATAACCCTTGGGGATGACTGATAAAATATAAATTTATTGATTATTTAGATTTGCAATTTTACATAGTGCTTACCTATCTGTATTTGTGTAGTTCAAAACATACACTTCCCGGTGTGACATCACCTGCCATGAATAACAGGGATATTCCTTTTGCAATATTAGGTGAAGACCGAGAAAGATCAGGAAGGATCGAAAGCCAGGAATGATGTTCATCTGTCTTAATAGTTATAAGAATAGAATAGAAGTGATTCCATGCTTTCATAGGGTGGGAAGATTGTGAGGTTGGAGAGGTGAAAAGATAAAAACCCCACAGCTTTTAGTTCTCACATAGCAGAGCCAAACCATGACACATTTATGAATAAATCTGTTCTAGTACCATTCCCAGCTCCAAGGAAAAAGAAGAAAAAAAAAAAAGAAAGAGAGCAAGAAAGCCAACAGAACAATGAGTGTCAGAAACCTTGATAAAAGACTTTTTCACAGAATTTGTACTCTGAATTCGCTAACACAAGAAGTGTAGGTAGCACAGATAAGCCTTATACATTTTGGATACTGAACCATACTTCTTTGCCCTAAATTTTTGAAGCATCCAATAGTTCCTGTAGTTATAAATGTAGCTTTAAAATCAAATTTATAGAGCAGAGCATTTTAAGAGTTATTCAGGCACTTATATTTTTCTTTAAAAAATGCTGTTTCAGCAAAATGTAAAGCTGATTTCAAAGAAAGTTTCAGCTCTAAGTATTTCTCAGAACCAAAGCATTTATTTAAAAAAAGAAAAATGAGGTTTAGCCTTTCATGTCAGAATAGCCAATATTTTTTCATAAGGTTATCAATCTCTCAGATAGGGATTTTTTTTTTTAAATTCAAGCTCTGATTAGCAAAGGGCAAAACCTGATACTGAGCCCAGAGAAAGTCCCCTTACTGTTTTGACATTGGTCTTCTTCAGTTAATTCTGCTTTTCTTTTTTTAATGAATACACTGAGTCCCAGATGATACATATTAGGGACAAAAAGTTTACAAATTGCTTTTACAGGAAAAATTATAAAGTGTAATTCTAGAGTGTTCACAAATGCCCCTTTCCCCCCTTTCCCGTCTGACCCTGATTTATGTTTCTAAGCAGCGAGAAGGGGCAGTGTAGCTCTTACTCCTGGGATGAAACTAGTGTAACACTCACTGATGGGGTCACAGTGGGTTGCACAGGTTTCTACTGCTTGTCTCTGGATCACTTCCTCAATGTTCAGCTTCCTTTGGATCCAACAAATAAGGAACTGTTCCCATACTGGGGACTCTGGAGCTCTTTCCCATGATTCACCTCAGGTACTATTGTGTCGTAATTGGAATTGCCCTCTAAAGGCAACTGATCTCTCTCCATTGACCATTAAAAGAGTTTATACACCCCTCTTAAAGTATGTTTTCACTTTACAGATGGCGATGAATCACCTAGGAGAAATCTCTTCATTTTCAGGACTGACCTATATATAATATTATGCAACATTTTTCATTTCTCATTTTTAGATATCCTAAAAGAGAATGACTAAACACACTCTTTTCTGGGCCAGAATTCTTTAGTTTGTATCCATTTAAATGATAAACCCTTTTCATTCTGCTGAATTTTCTGTTTCAGATTCATTGCCTGCACTAAATTGTCCCCAATGTCCTGGTTTATTCTAGACCCATTCACTCACAAGATAGCCCCAAGACACTAAAACTGGTCAGCACATTGCTTGGAAAAATAAATCCTTTGCTACTTTCTCAAACACATTTGTCTCCTTAGCCCTGAAACAGTTCTTATCCAAATCAATACTGGTATCAGGATAATTAAAATCTGCCATGTTTAAAGTTTTGGCATTCTTGCAGACCTCTCTTATCTATGAAACCATTTCCTGACAGACTTTGCTTACTGCCCTTGAAATCCAGGGCTACATTTTTAAATCATCTCAACACCATAGTGTGCTCTTTTATTCAAAACCTGCCTACCTCAGCTGAAATATTTTGATAATTGCTTAAACTTTTTCTCCCTTACTGATGCTGACTACTGTTTTCTCCTTTGTTGTCAATACTTGTCCAGTCATATTAAATTTTTAATAATTGTCCCAATTTGACCATGATTGTATTACTCTATTTTTAAAGTTTCAGAGAAATACATTTCTAGCTCAGAAGTGAGGATGTGCCATCTTGTTATATTTACATAGACAACAGTTTAACTCTCTTATTGAAATCCTCATATGCACAGAACAACAGACAAAACAGAATCCTACACAGACCAGGTACTGAGTGTTTGGGTTCTGCTCAAAAAGTATATTGATATTTACTAAGTTTAAACATGCTAACAGTTTTATTGACTTGACATTAATAATATGCCATAAGGTAGATGCCTAATTAAGTATCTTGCTGACTTGGCATCTCAGTCCTTGTGCAAAAGGGATTTACCTTTAACTAGTACAATGTCTACTGTCAACAACTGACACATCAAGAACTCCAGGTTTAAGAAGTAAAACAGTTCACATGTTGGGATCTAGACAGTTTTCCTATAAAATCGTCTTTTTTCGCTTTGCTAATCTAAAAACTGGCCCAAGTAATTTTCCATATTAGCAGAAAAAAAAGAAAAATCAATACGTGATTATAAAATTGTATTTCTTATCTTCTAGTGCTCATGCTATCAGTAAAAATCTAGTTATCACAAACCATCCAACCTTCTCAAGGTTAGCGTGAATTTGCAGTACAGTTGTTGTATCTGTGCTATTTTTTTATTATAGAACTGCTGTGTGTACCTTTTAATTTGGTTGTCAGGGGAGACAGGAAGCAATAATTAAGGCTAAAAGATGGGGTATGGAAGCTTTATTAAAGGATATATTGAAGATGGGAATTTGATCTGAGAATTAGATTATGATTAGAGTTGTTAATGCAGCTGTGCCACTCTTGAGTGACAGAGCAGCAGATGAACTGAACAGGCAATTATAACTACAGGAGTCTCCCTAATCTTTACAATCCCAACCTCACAGTCACATCCATTTAAATTAATTTTCATGAAGGCTGCAAATTTACAGCTTCACCAGATTGGAAATTTGTTTGTTTATTATCCACAGGAAATATTTTTAGGGAAGTAAATAGCACTGAGAGCCATCTTGTTTTTCTGCTTGTCTTTTTAACTTGCAGAATTAATAATATGAGATTAATCTGAAGGCTGCTGCCTTTATGAAAACTGATTGATTCTCAGCAGCCCAGTGTTATTATGATTATCTGTGGGAAGGTCAGAGGGAAGGCATGTAAAAGTCATAGCTGATTCATGAGTTCCCTATATTAAGCAGAAGATAAAAAAGGAGGCTTGTGTTGATCAGCGTTGTAAGTGAGGAATCAGTCTTCCTTGCATTACTGAAACTGAAATTCTAGGAAAAGGATTTTAAACAACTTTGGACATAGTTATTTAAAGATGTCTGTTGAGGAGAGATAGCAATAGTTCATTACTATGCATACTGAAAACCTTTTTAAGGAGTTCTTTGCTGCACAAAGATTAATTTACCACTACGTTTTCCCTCCTTACTAGTAATATAAATAATGGTTGTGGTTTAAATTGGCATTATATTTTGATAGACTAGTTTTTAACATACAAAAGAATATGCTATAGAACTGCTCAGAAACTTGGAAATGGAAACCATGAAACATCATTCTTCAGTTCCAGAGTTTTATTTTGGAATGTCTGTAATGAATGGAATAAGGTATGAATATTTAGAAACTAGGCATTGTTTTTGCAAAATGTTGAGCAGAGAGCTGTGGTAAGGAAAAAGAAAATGGTCACTTCTAAAAATCAGTGACAGAAAAAAAAATTCTCTACTGGTTGCCATTCAAGAAACCTGGAAGATAATTATAGAATATGATCATCTGCAGTTGCCAGATCAACAAAACACCTGGCTTTTAGAATGCAAGAACTCCCATCCAAGAACAGGCCTATGTATGCCTAATCTTCCCAAATGCTGCAGTTTTTGCTGCAGCCTCATTTTAACTCCCCAACAGACTAGGACTTAATCACATATCATCTTCATTGCTGATTATTTCTTTCAGAGGGAAATGTGGGTTAGTACTCTGACAGGAAGTTGATGCACATCCTCACTATGTCTCTGATCTGGTCATCCAGGTGACTAGGTCAGCTAAAACACTAGAATTTAGCTGTAACCAAGGTCGGTTAATAAAATTCAAAGGCTAGAGACTGCCCAGTGAACATACTTCTCACAGAATATATTTACAAACTCAAAGTATATTCACAATTAGCTGAGGTGGGAATCTCAAGTTTGTGGTTCTAATGTGGTTCTAGTTATTTTACTAGAAAGTGATGTACTAGGGAGTACATCTTAAATTTCATATTTTCTGTATAACAGAGGAACATCTATTTTCCTGTGAACTTGAAAATGTCAGTCGGGTGCCGGTTTATATTCAGGTAGGTTATTTACATTCTTGTGAAGAAAAGTACTGAAATCAGCTATAGGAAAAATGTTGATGCTACACCTTAATATCTTTGTTCAATGTCAATATTTTAAGTTACTTGTATACTCTCAATTGATCTGAAGTGGGAGACTAGGGGTCGGTGAAACAGAATACTTCATAAAAGCAGCTGACATGAGAATGGCTCCTGTAAAGAAGCCATGGTGAAATACATATTAAAAAATACAAACAATGGTGCTGGAATTAGATGAGCAAAATATATTAACAGTTGGAAGTACTGGAATTCCTTTTGTTATGATATTTATTCTTTCTTTTTCCAGGAGATTAATATATTTGAGACTTGTACTTTTTCAAGATTTGGATTTATTTAAGAAATGTTGAATAATTCCTGTCATATTTGTCATATTTACTCAGCAATATAACCTACCTTCCTTGATCCTAACTTTTCTGGGTCAAGGCTTCAAGGACAACATGCAGTATATTTTTTCAGATGCTCTGCTCTAGTAAGTGGCTCCAAAGTTCATCTTCTTTTAATTCAGAATCCATGTGAGATAACAGAAATATGTCAAAATGCACAGGAAAAAAATGGTTTTAAGAGTTTTTAAAAAAAATTTAAATCTTTACCATCTCCTAAATACACAAATTGATTTTCTCTTGCAGAAACAAAAAGATATTCATTGATCTGAAATCAATGAATATCAGAAACTTACTGTAACCCGAGTTGAGAGAACATGTTTGTCCATTTTTTGTTTTTGAGGAAAAGTCATTCAAAACCAATTTTTTGAGATTTATTTTCAACAATTGATTATTCATTCACATTATTGTTGTTGACTTATAATTTGAAAACATTCATCATATGCTTAGTCAAGTCACATATGCAAAAGAAAATTGGTATGCATGAATGTCTGGCAAAAATCTGACAAAACTATCCTCCTTTTATTTTATTTTCTCATCACTCTTCCTGTCTTTGATTAACACCGTGTAATTATGACTCCTCAGTGTTTCCTCATATCCGAATATTAGTTGATTAATCTTGATGATAATGGATTGAGAGCTGGTTTTAAAAACTAAGTATAAGAAGTATTTTATTCAAGATGTTATTACTAATCTTTTTAAACATCCTTGACTTATTTGGTAATTATACTATTTATAGAAGGTGAGTACTTATCAGCTCTTGCTACTAAGAACTGTGGAGTAGATGAGTGAAATATTTTTCTTCCTCCAGAACCTATTGAATATTTTAAGTTTAAGGGTGATAGGTTTTGTGCTGAAACACATCTTCCCTGTGTAGGGATAAGAGGCAATACTATTTAGTTGGACGGAGTTCATGTTGCATCAGAGCTCTGTGCCAAAGAGGAGAGAGATGCACCACCAAACTTCCCTGATGCAGAGGAATTTTCCAGAAGGAATTGTAATTACAGCTGCTGCATGTATTTTTTTGGTATCTCTGTGAATCTATCACTACCAAAGCGTAAAGGATTTCTGCTGCTCGTTATATTTAGATTATAAGACTGGATCTGTGCGAGCAGGAAGAATATGAAACTGAGTTATCCTTTCACCATTTTTACCTGAATTATGGCTCCTTTGTAAGAAGGGAGAAAAGTACCTTTGAGTGCCTGAGAAATCTGATCCATACAACATAAATCACCTTTATGAGTTGAGATCATTCGGTCCCTTTTCCTTGTCTTTTTAAAAATTAGAGTTTCTCAGATAGGAGAGTTTGGAAGGCCTGATTCAAAGCTCATGATTATCAGCAGGAAATCCACACTATTACGTTGGTAACACAATTCTTGACACATTAAAATGCATATCTCTCAACAACTTCATCAATTGTCATTATTTTAAAGTTTGTATATTCCTAATGCATAGAAATAATACTGGAATAAATACATCATTATCTTATTTATGGCTTAAAACCATTGGCATCTGAGGAGTTTTATTTTGTGGCATCGTGACCTGGTCTTTTCCCTTTCTATGGCAGAAATCCATTGCCTATCTGCTTGAAATATACTGAAGATTTCTCAACATCAGCCAGGAGATGCAAAGATAAGGTCAAAACACTCTTGGATGTACAAATCCATGTTGATTTAATTATAATAATAGTTTGGTCTAATACCGACATCATCAACAGAAAAATGTGGGTCATTATCCAGCTTTTGAGCTTGTAATCAGTAAAGTACATAGAGACACTCCCATTTCCCCAAACCCCAGAAGCTCTTTGATTTTGATCTTTGATTTAGATCATTATAAGACTGACAAGTTCTCTGAATAAAGAAAGGCAAAACCATCCTTGTTGTTGTCTAAAAATTGTTCTTTTTGATGGTTCATGTAGGTTACTGCTCAGTTCAGGCACCTTTACAAGTCAATGTACCTTTCCACTCAATTCATGGGAAGTACAAGTTTCTTCAATGTAACCAAAGTATTTAAATCCATTTTTAAAGGTACTAGGTATTTAGGTGCTTTTGAAAGTTCAGCTAGGTAAATATCTTTTTTATCATCCCTCAAAGCTTTTTGAAAACAGGGAATAGATTTATTGATTAATACAGATGAAATAGCCAGGGTAAAATCCGACTTATCACATCAGGTGTTCTTTAATTTATTTTAGTTCCTTGATCCTTCAGAACACTGTTTCTGTCTGCATATATCCAATCAACCAATGATCAACTCTAGATCTTCAAAGCTCACAGTTTAGTCTTTCTCTCTCTAATTTGAGAGAAAGAAACTGCATCATAAACTTGTATCAGTTTAAGTGTGTAAAAGCTCCGGGAAAACTTCTAAAATAAAGTTCATTAAGTTCATAAAATGCAGTCAAACAAGAAACTTCCTTCTGATGGCGTGATTAATTTATTGGTTATGATAGATCTTCAGGGAAAAGAAAAATATCTTTTGATATTTTGACAACCTCAACAGCAATGAGAGAACCTGATGTGAACCAGGGACTTGCAGCTAATACTGAAACAACGATACAACGATACAGACAGAAATGAAGTAGCAATAATAACTTTGATAATCTTCTGACACATTTAGGAGGAAGAAAAAGTAATGTAAAAGAGACTGTAAACCAGTGATATTTATGATGTTTGGTATTTGAAAGCAACCAAAACCAGGTGGCACATCAGATGTATAGCTCCATGCATGTTTCTGTATTTACAATAAAATATACATTGTGGGAACGGTTATGCCATGTATTTGTTTGTTGAACTAAGAAAGTAGGTTTTTCTTTTTGTTTGGGGGGTTTTTTTGGGTTTTTTTGTTTGTTTGTTTGTTTGTTTGGGTTTTTTGTTTGTTTTTTTTTGTTTTGTTTTTTTTTTTTTTAGTTTCCTATGGTACTTGAATTGTCTTACCTCATGGCAAAAGATGTAGTACATAATTTAGTTATTCTCACTTCTTTATAAGTGTAGAGGGATAATTTAGAGTTACAATAATACCCTCCCATGCAGCATCTCCTGAGTATTATATGCATTTCTAGAAAGCAAATAGGTTTTATCTTTTCTTTCATCAATAAGATTTGGTTTAAGAGATGTAAATCAGGGCACATATATTTTAAAAATCACAGAATAATAATAATAGAGTATAATAATTGATAATAATTAAGTGAATCATCTCTTCAGTAGCAAGGAGTAAATCATGCAGCTCAGTAATTTCAGGGTTAAAGTATTCATTTTACACATATTATGAAATATCTGCAATAAATTCAAGTAATTATACCATTAAGCAGTTTCTCATCTATTGAATTAATTAAACTTTGTGTTCATTTCATAACCTCTTTAGACACCCTCAGTTACTGCAGATTTAATCTTTTTTGAACCTTTCTATATTTAGTTTTCTGAAGATTGACTAAGACCAATCACTCAGAGTTGTAAGAATTGTTCTCTTACTTCATTATGCTATTCTTTTCCCCCCCACGCCACTTCTTTTTTTGTACTCTGGGTTGTGAAATTAGAGCACCTGTGTCAAAATCTCCTAAAGGTCTATAAATGGGAAATGTTATTCCATATGTATAGGAGGTTTGGTCACACTGCAATGTATTGCAATTAATTGGTTTCTTTTTTTCATTTTCATTTAAGGACTTTGTCATCTTCTTGCTTAACATGTTCTGAGATTAATCTAAGTAGTACAGTTAATTGGAATTAAAAAAAAAAAAAGAGCTGTGCCATCTCTCCTGAAAACTACAAAGGGCATATTCTCCAAATATTTTGCTGTCTGTCAGTACAGCTTGCTAAGACTGTTCAGTATCTAAAGGAAAAACATATGTGTATTTATACTGGATGGATCAACTAATTTCAATGCACGACTTTCAGCATCGGATTTCCACTTATCATCATCAGTAAGAGTAGTAAATATATCATTGTATTTAGTATTAAAAAAAATAAATAGAGTGATTATTATACATTATCTGAAGGCAAACAAAGAAATCAGCAACTAACATCTTTCATTCTGCTGCCTTGACTTGTTATGGCATTAGTCATTCTCATTATTTGTTGGTCTACCTGAGAAGAATTAGTGCTACTTACCTTGGCATAAAGGGGATTAGGGTAGGAAAACTGCAAAATCTATGTCTTTTTCCAAACGAGGCAGGAATTTTCTCTGTACCTTTTGCAACAGGGCTGTAACTGTTTCTTGTGTCCAATTCATGCACTTGTTATGTTGGAAGCAAGGCAAGGCCTTCAGCACAACTTCTTACCTTGCCTCATTAATTTCATTTGGGATGAAAGATCATAGCTATAAAAAAGAAAAAGTTACAGTACTGGAAATGAATAAGAGATCAACTGAATTTGATAGTTTCTTAATGCAAATAATAGATATACTACATTGTTCCTAACGAAGAAATTAAAACTTAGTTGGACAAAATCCTTTCTGTGTCCTCAAATCTGTCTTCATTCAGTAATGTGCTAAAACAATCCACATACTTTAACTGTTGCTGAATAAGATCAGAAAACTAATAGCCTTGGAAGCTCTGATTTGCAACAATTCTGCATTTTTTAATTACTTAGAAGCAAGGAAGATATCTTAAAATTTATCAAAATGAGGAGGACTTTTTATTTGCCTTGCTGTGATTCAGAAATGGCTGAATGAGTGCTGGAAGAAAATTCAAAAGCTTTTGAAAACTCATGGATAATTTAAAAAAAATCCATTAAAGACTTCAAAGAATTTTAACTGTTGCTGGCAATGGCTTTAATATTCTTCTAATTCCAAAGAAAATAAAACTCACCCAAAAGTAGATAATTTTTTTAGATAACCAACCAGTTTACAAAAATCTAAGTGCTTTGCATCAAGCTGTAAGTAAATTGACTTGAAATGCCTATCAAGTAAATTTTCATTTCAGTTTCTGGAGACCAAATATTTTCTCAATAATTTAATAATTTTGCCTAGTTTTTTATCAGGACAGACTTAATAGATATGAGATAAAAATTTCATTTAAATATAAAATTGAGAAATAAACTCTACAGTAATTTCTTTGGTAAAATGTCTGATCTTCGTAGATCATCTTGGATTTCCTTTTCTAAATACCCTCCTCCCCCAGCCTCCTTCCCCAGCATGACGGAAACTTCCTTATATTGGGGAAAACTCTTTCCTGCAAAATTTTAAATCCAGTGTTTATCATGTTCTGTCTAGTTTGCTTGGAAACTTTATTTACATGATGATAAGTTCCTGCAGGGTTTAGATAAATTCATAGTATACTCTCTGTTAGTGTATTGATTCCAATTCTGGTCATTTTTACTACTAAATATGTTGTAATTCTTGAAAAGAGCAAAGCGGCCAATAAACACTGACCAGCAAGAAGGAAATTGTGATATTTCTGAACTCTGCATGTGGACAGGCTCAAACCCAGTGCCTCTCTTATCTGGTTACGGTTTGTTGTGTTTATTGTGGCTTCTTTCCAAGCATTATGTCAAAAGTGGAACTTGTGATAGCCCTGAAAAAACAGGGTCAAAACATACTGATTAAACTGTGATGTTCTCACGTTGAGAAAGGTTTGTACCTGCTTCTGGAAGCAGCCATCAAGTTGTATATTAAAGAAGAGTGAGACATAGTATGGGACTGGATTGTGCCCAGAAATGTGTTGCTTTGCACAATAACATGAAACCACTGCACAATAACACCAAATCACTGCACAATAACATGAAGTCACTAAACTTCATTTTGCATTTATGTAGCATGTTTAAGAGAGAAAAATCTGTAATGAGTTTTTTTGTGGATAACTGTGTTTAAGTAACTTGGCTAAAGCAGGGGTTTGACAGATTACTGGTTTTTGCTAAGGATTTCTGTATCTAGATGACAGATCAGAGTCTTCAAATCACCAAATTGCAGCCGCACTCTAATCAGCAAGATCCTCAAGGAGACGAGTATCCAGGCAACCCTGCGGAGAAGCAGCAGCAAAGGAAATTGCTTGGCACTGTAGTCAGCTAGAGGAGACCTTTGGAAAGGTGGAATTAACGTAGATTAAAAATCCAACTGTGGCTTTCCAGGTCTGTCTGGCTGCAGTAAGGCTGTGTGCAGGAGTAGAGGGACTGCTTTCTGCAGGAGGTGAATGGACCTCTACTGGGAGGAGCAAAGTCCTCCCTGTCTGCTCATGCCCGTCTTTCAGAACATATAAGGTGCGGTTCCCCTTGTGTTATTCAGCTCTTTCAAACCTAGACTTCTTTGCTCTTTTCTCTTTATCCAGGGTAAACACTAGAGTTGAAACTGTGACATATCACCAAGGTCTGAATTTTCAAGCAAAAACTAGGTAATTCCCTCACAGCCTAATGGGAATTACAAAATTCACAATTATATATGCCTTTAGTAATGTCTTTTCGTGATAACATAGTGGAAAGTATTTCGCACATACATCCACCAAGCATTTAGAAATGTCTAATTCCACAGTCACCATAACTTTTTCTATTGTTTACTCCATGGAAAAGAAAAACTACCCTGTGCTTGTGGCTACTGTTACATTTCCAACAGTGACGACAGAGGAACTATCTCATATTTACTTGAACATTATTTACAGAAAGACTTAGTCCACAACACCTGAGTAATTGTCCAGAATCTGTACTGATGGATTAAGCCCTAAAAGTTGCATATAACTCCACTATATCACAGGAAACTATCCCTCAGTTAAATGGCATTCTTTAAAGCTTTGTCAGGAAGTAGGATATTGTCAAAATATTTGCAGCTTTTCTAAGTCCTTTGTCAGTAGCTCTGTAAGATAAAATTCTTTCCTCTTGCAGCTGACATTCTGTTCTAGAGAATTGTCTTGTGAAATTGTCAGAAATGTAAGATACAAGTACTGATATAATTAATGGAATTAAGCTTATTTTAAAAATCACTAATGATTTAGTGCATTTGTTCTGTAGTTCTCAAGAAAAATATTGATTTGACATAATACAAGCTGTAGGTCTATAAAATCTTGTAAGGGGTAACAGTAGAAAAATGCAATGCAGCAAGCTCATTTCCTTTTCTCGGTGACATTTACAACTTTTTGAGAAACAAGATGCTGAGATAGTCTTTCCAGCTGACAAGAAATTGTTTCAGTGGCAGACACTTCCAGATGATCAGTTTATCTCTGACCTCAGGTGGGGACCATCCACGTCAATTTGTACCTAAGCTTGGAATAATTGTAGTGTCTGTGTTAATCACCCCAGGAGGTCTCAACCAGCTCTTTTGTTGGCTCTTGAAATACGCAAAGAGGAACAGAAGCAGCTGAAAAGCAGTCAAGTATAGCAAGAATGTGCTTGGAAAGCAGGATTGAATCTGTAGTGTGAGAGGATTGCTTAGACAAATTTAGGACTGCAAAATAGTAAGGAATCATGGCAGAGAGCCTCCTGTGATGAAAAGAGTGAAGTTGATGGATGTAGTTAGCAATGCCTTTAGTGAGGAGAGTCAAGGAAGCTCATGGGTGGATGAACATCGTGGAAGAGGTAGGAAGCGTGGTGGAGAAAAGGCTGTGAAGGAGGGGGCAAAGCACTCTCTCTGTCACTCATGCTCTGAGGGACACACATGGAAGGATTGGCATTTGAAGACTGCACGTTGTCCTCCTGACCTTTTCTGGATTTTCCGTGCTTCAGCTTTCAATTTATCAAATTCAGATGAGCCAGTGGGTTCACGTGGTTCAATCACACATCCAAGTCAGCCAGATATATTGAGCTAGTGCCTTCTACTTCCAGCTGAAATAGGCAGCACACCCACAAGGCTGCTTCATCTATAAACAGTCTGTAAACAATATGATTATAGCAATAGCAACAACAGAGCTTCCATCTCTATGCCAAGTGGGAAGAGGTGCTGTTGAGATTTTGGGGAATAATTCTACTCTCTGTGGGAAGAAGTGAGCTCTTTGTTATCAGCTATCATCATCAAAGTTGTCTTAAGATGAAAGAGTTCCCATTTCACTGATGTATTTTAAAGCCTAAAGGAATCCTAATGACAATCTATGATCTAAGATATTAAGAATATGGAAACTCCATTGCTTAGGGATGTGCTGGTGGCAAATTTTACTGTCATGTAAAAAACATCTGGGCTTTTGCTTTTCTAACCAATGGAAAGACAACTTGTAGACTGATACAGCTGTGTCTTTGATTCTTTCAGAGGGAGCACATCTACTGCACAACTCTTGTTTCCTACAATTAGAATATTTCTTTGTGAGGTACCTCTTATTACAATAAAATGCACAAGAATTCCAATAGCTGGATGTGAGATGCATTAGCAGCTACTATTCTGAGTCTCAGTAAAAGAAGAGATTAGTAAAATGTTTAAATACAGGGAGTGTTTCCTTAAGATGATAAAAAGACAGTAGCAGATGAAAGAAACAAATTATGAGACTTCAGTCTACAATCTAATCATATAAATATCTTGATATACCTAGCAGTACAGTTCTCATCTGCATCTTCATAAAAAAATTTCAGCAACACCAACATTAATGAGAAGATAAATTCTTTTTTAAAAGAATTGGGGTGATATTTTTCTATGCAATAAAGAAATAAAGTGTCATCAGGTTTCTTTACATATTTGCAAAAATTAAGAAGTGCATATGATCAGGCAGTCTTGCAAATTTTTTTGCAAATTTGTTAGCATTAGAAAGATTTCTAGAAATCATTGGTCTTCCTTATCTTTCAGAATGTACAAAATAACAAATACCTTGTGTGCCTTTTAAAAAGTACTCCTTTATTTTCTATAATAAGAAATAATTGTGTATAATGGCTGAAGAATATGTATGTCTAATACTGCTGTTGGTCTCTTTCTGATTTCATCTCATACTTCACTATACCTGGAGTTCACTCTGCAACGTATCCATTTCCCCTTTTCCAATGGTCCTATCAAACAATTTTTGGAGCAATTGAGGCCTTAGCTCCTAATTTCTATGTACTATTTAGCAAGTTCTGTCCCCATGTTTTCACTTTCCCATTTTCACTCTTTACACTGAAGACCATCTTATACTCAAAGCAGTGATGTCACTCAGCCCAGGCCTTTTTAGTGACAGATCTGTGGCAAATCAGTTCAGTCAGCGATGAGGGTCTTCAGGAATGAACGGTGACTTCTTATGTGAGAGGCGTCAGTGCTAAATCATTAAATCTGTGCATCAGTGTTAAAGAACAAAAAAGCTGATTCTGTCCTTCTTACCTTATAGCACTTCAGCAGCCTTTAATGGCAGAAATATGCAATGTTATTTATTAGCTCCAGTAACCCAGGGGCTCTCATTTTAGTCAGCAAGCTGTGAATTGCCCACTGGGCATCTGACATGTGCTTCAGGACTTCAGGAATTTAAGACAAATTAGACTCAGTTATTAGAGTCTCATCTTAGAATCTGTGTTTGTTTATAGGCTACTTAGCAGCTATGAGTAGAGATTTACCAACTGAAAGTTTTTTCCATGTGCATAAAACACAAATTTGCTAAAATAGACTGGTTAATGAAGTCCTGGAATTATTCTAACTACTGTAAGGCAAAGCCTGTTTAATTGTGGTAATGAGATACTTGATGAGAGTCAGGGCACTTCTCGAGGCACGATAGCTTTAATACCATGAGTATGTCAGCTGGAATGCCATGCTGTTGAAGCATAAAAAGAGTATCTCAAGACATTTTCTTTTTTCTTTTGCTTTGCTTTGCACGGAATTTCTTCTTTGTGACGATGCTTAGGACTATAAAAGACCTAGGCTATACTAGAAATTTCATTGATGAGCTGGAACATACTAACAAATACATGTTTTTTCCATTTCATCATTTCATACTTAGGAAATTCAAAGAAGCAAAGGTTTTGAAAGTTTTACATATTTTTGAATTGTATTTTATTATTACAATGATAATGCTTTAAATTAACAAATAAAAATTAACCTGAATATTATGTTTGACTTTATCAAAGTTCTGTTGTTTGTGTGGTTTTTGGAGATCAATAGATTCAGAGAGGCATCTTCCCAGGTTCTGTGAATTTCCTAAGAAGCTGATGACTCCATGGTGCCTCTCAGGGCAAGGTAGTGTTTGAAACTTGCAGAATAGGTGCTGTTAGACACAGCAATAACAGTTTTGTGACAACTGGAATTCCTGATAATTCACAATATAAAGCTTTGTGTTAAATTCATTTTCTACCACTTCCAAATGGCAAATTGCCTAACTACAGTGTTTCTTGCATAGAAGTATGTAAAACAAGATAAACATGGCAAATTTTAGTTATACTAAGAACACAAAAACTTGTTAAGGAGCAAGTTTTTCCAGATATAATTACTATTATGCATATTAAGATTATACCTATGAACCATCATAAAAGGTGGCTTTCTCCTGCTAATAAGAGGTGACAGGGAACTTTTGCTACATCACATACCTTCAGAGATAAGTGTCAAACAAAACATAATAGAAGAGATACAGTCAGAAGTTACACGAACCTTGAAATAGGATCACAACAGTGTAAGAAATACTGGAGGTTTCTGTATGACATGCCTGCTATGCCTTTTTCCAAAAAGTATTCTCTATGTCAGTAATAACAGAAGTTCTGGTCTTTCGAGTTATGTGGCTGCATGAAGCCTTATTGTAGTCACAGTCACATTTTAGACTGATAACTGTGACTGGGTAACAGTGCTAGAAGCCATGCAGAAACAGCAGATAACAGCAGAAACAGACATAAATGTCAAGCTTTGCATTTTCATTTCAGCACATAAAGAACAGTAATCCTTCACTCAGTGTCCCAGAGACAAGATTTATTACATATATTGCAGGCCACCCAAAATGCTTTGGGGTTGCAGAATTCTGAGAAATAGCAAATAAGACATCTCAAGTGTATGAGTAAAGTAGATGAGAGATTGGATTTAGTTTAGGCATTGGGAAATAATTTCTAGCTCTAAGGACAGATGAGTGTTGGAATTCATTGTGTGCATAACTGTGCAAGGTCTCTCACTGGGGATATCCGTAAACAGGTTAGAGAAATGTCTGCCAGAAATTGTTTATGGGAAGCTGAGGATCCTGTTAGAGGGAAGGTGGATGGCTTATATGATACTGTCAGGTTTATTCTGTAAATGATTTTGGGATGTGACATGCAAAAACTGACAAAGGGAAATAAATTTTTTCTTTCTGTTCTATTTGTGGACATGTTAAACAAGTGTTTTCCTAACTCTGTATTCAAAATATTGTTGGTCATTGTGAACTATTGTTCAATCCTTCTTTATAGAAAACATTTATAGTGGTAGTATTAGGGTGTAAGTTTCATGGTGGCATATGCCACTTATTTTACCAAGTAAATATATTCTTCTTCAATGGATCCCATGGCTCTGTTATTAAATATGATGTCCACTGCTCATTTTATGGACAATTTGGAAGATTTTCACTTATTAAAAAAGCTGACAGATCAAAATGTATCAAAATGACATAATTTTCTCAATTGTAAAACATTTCTTTCTCACCCTGATCTTTCCAAGGCCTAAACCCCATGATTTTCACTTCATGTTCAATAACCTAAAGCACTGTTGAATGGCCAAATGTCACCAACCTATCAAATTATTTTGATTCTGGCCTATAAATTTGTCAGTTCACTTCAAAGATTCATCATCCATATCAAATTCCTTGAAAAAACTGGCCTGATATTTGAGTTTGCCATGAAAATGTAAAGTAGAAATTACAAAGGGTCATTTTGCACATCTCTATTGAGACAGTAGGGTTATATTACCTGAAAGCATCACGAAAAATTCCTAAGTCTGATTTTACTCTGTTCTTGGAGAGAATTATATAAATCATACAAACAATTCCTCAGAAAAGCTCAACTGATTTTATGTCCATTCATGTGAAATGAAAATCATATGGTTCATCTGTGTCACAAATTAAAAAACAAAGTAAAAAAAGTGATTATAAATACAACTACCATTGATAATGTACAACTGGTATGCAATAACCATTGAAAATATGTCCTTTTATTATCATAGAATAGCAGAGTCATAGAATATCTTGAGTTTCAAAGGGCCTATAAGGATCATCATGTCCAACTCCCTGCTCCTCTCAGGACTACCTAAAAATAAACCATATGACTATGACCATTGTGCAGACGTTCCTCGAACTCTGGTAGGCTTGGTGTTGTTACCACTTCCTTGGGGAGGCTGTTTCAGCTACTAACCACTCTCTCAGTGAAGAACCTTTTCTAAATAACGCTCTCCCAATGTATTCAGTGTCTCTACTCTCAGAGATTCTCTGGCATTCAGATGTTGCACTGTCAGAGAGGAGATCCAAGAAAGGGTTACCACAGCTGGAGTGCTCCTCTGTATTTAATTATAAAAAACAAACAAACAAACAAACCCCAAACAAACCTTTGCACGGTACATTCTTCTGGCCTGAACGTTCTCTCCATAGCTCTGTATTTAAACCCTGCAGATTGACCCTTGCCACCTGTCACCACAAATACGTGGCAGACTTGCAGTTAAATATAACTGTGTGGTACCCATAACCACTTGATGATCAGCTGCAGCAAAGGAAGCTGATATGACAATGGCCAGCTTCTCTCAAATGCTTATGAAAACAGAGCTGCTCCAGCTGATATCTGAAAGCTCACTAATGTACAGCTAATTACAAGCTTTTCAGAAATGCCAGTCTGCCTTTTAGTCTTTACAAAAGCTCAATCAGCGGCCATATGTATGAAAGACAAAATGAGACAGAAGGTGACCAAAGTCCTTCACAGAAATCTCCTTAAAGCAAGTAAAAGGACATAACTTGATAGTCACTGATCACGTTTGCAGCACTGTTAGCCAAGTTTATCTACTTTGACCTTTACATTCATTTTTTATACTTACCCTGCTTAACACATAGTTATTCTCTTAATTATAATGTACATAATAAGAGGATGCAAAGCTAGTTTATTATCTTGCTTTGAATTATCTGTACTGGCCTCAGAACCAGTCATTTACCTGCTTCAGACCGTTGTTGTCTAGTGCTTAATAAATGGCAAAGCAGGTTCATGAAAGGTACTGTGATTGATTGCAGGAAATGGTCTTCTACAAAAACAATATTAGTCTGAGGTCATCTTGAGATTTAGTATAGATGGGGAGATCTATAGAGTTTGAGCTCTACAGGACAAATCATAGACTTGCGTGGAGAGAATCAGAATGTTGGTACCTTATTTCTACGCAATTAAAATTAATATCCTTATCTATTTAACAGAAATTGTATTCCATAAAACCTGCAGACTCATTGCTCAAATGTAACTTTAAGAACAAGGAATAGCTGAAGATAAAGATTAAAAATACATGATCTTAAATTTTGTTACTAAGACGTGAATTATGTATTGTTACATAAATATAGACTAAATTTAGCATGGAAATTACACAAAAGTCCGAAAAAAATAGAAATATTTTCCACAGATCATGTTCACTTTACCAACATTTAAAATTCCCATTTTTTCCTGCCACAATTGCTCTTTCTCCCTGAATTCCCCTCAAGAAACACTGAGCAGAGCAGCTGCTTCACCAGGATTTTTAGGTGATGTCACATAGGTGGGATCTGTCACTCTTTTGTGCCAGACCCTGACACTAATATGATGGAAAACGCTGTGCTGTGTATGTTGCCTTACCATGGTATTCTGTGAAGGAAAAGTGCCATCTCTTATTGCAAAGTATAGACAAGGGAGCAAGTTGTAACACTGAGGACAACCACTGAGGCAATCCACTCTTGTTAGATTGGGCATTCAAAACTCCTCTTGCTGTATTCATTACAGCAGTCTTTACAACTACTGTTTGCTTTTGTTATTGCTAAGTGTTTGAATACATCTGTCTGCAAGGTACCCAGTGCTCCTGGACAACATTCAAACTTAGTGCAATAAGAGAAGTTTTAGTCTCAATTCCAGTCGCTCAGCAGCAATTCATAGGCAATGTCAAGAAACTTGTGAGCTATAGGCAAAAATAATGGGCACAGGAAAAATGGTAGATAATGGAAAAATATAAATAACTATTTTCCAAAGGCTCACTATATACTGGCTGAGTACTGGTTATAACTTTGTAGAAGTATTAGTGAGAAGATCTACATGAGAGGAAATAGAGGTTAAAGATGACACTTAGCCTGTGGTCCTAAGAAACAGGGACAATGGTGAGCTCCATATGAAAAGTTAGGATAAATGCTATTTAAAAGCCTATGTAAAAGTGCCTCATAATGCCATTTCCATTCTCTTTTTTCATAAGCCAGATGTACCTTTCACCTTACAATAAATATATTCACAGAAATAAATGGGCAAAAAGACATTTTTCTCTTCTGTAAAAGATGCAGATGGCAGCTTACCTCTTACCATGGTAATCTATGTCTTAATTTTTTGCTAATAACGTTGTGGAGAAATACAAGCATAAGAGAAGCAGACTGGTTTTATTTTCTTGCATGCCACTTGAACACAAATGCTGTAAGCCTAACAGTAAAATAAATGAGGGGAAGCTAATGATATTCAGTTTTTCACAGCTGTAACAAGTCCCAAAGTCTTATTGCAGCTGATATGCTTCTTTAGGCAAATTAGTACCTAGTTTTCCCATACTACTGTAAAAGTGGTCTATCTGCACAGAATTGTAGAGAATGACCAACTTACACTGATTTAAGTGATCTCAGAATTAGAAACAAAGAAGAGCTGAGTTACTGTCCTTCACCCTCTCTTCCATGTTTTGCTGTCATGTCCATCCCGTCCCCCTCCTTCCTGCACCCCCACATTGAAATTTTTATTTAAAGAACAAATAAAAATTTTGTTAAAGAACAAATTCATGAAAATGAAGAATCTCTAATTCTCACTTACATGAGATGTATTTTCCTCATAATGAAATTGAGAAGCTAAGACCAAGTCCTCAAAAAAGGAAATATCTGAGTGCATTTTACTGAAAGAATTGTGTTTCTCCTAACCTAGCTTGTGATAGCTTTTGGGTATTGATGTTGTTTAAAGTTTGGCAGTACAAGATGCAAAGTCTTGTTCAAACTCCTCTTTGCAGCCAGTGTTTATGTCTCAATACCAAAGTGTGTGCTGAGAGAAGAGAGTTACATGACTTATGTTTTATTCACTAAATCTTGAAGCTTTTTGGAAGTGATTTTCACTCAGTTGTTATTAAGTTATGAAGACATGTTCAGATCTTGTGATGATTGACTTGGTTCTATCACTTAAATAAGTTTTGATTTTAGACTGTTAAAGAAAGCACATTTTTATACTTGAGGACTTCAGTGGTGGAACTACTGGTCTCTTTTCTGTCATAAAAGCCTCTGTGGCAATTCACAGAGAAAACTTCATTAGCCTGAATTGTCAGAGGATGCTTATATCCTAGCTACAGATATCACTTCCTATTTTGGTTAATGCTGAGAGACTGTGATCCTTTTCTTTTCTCCTGGGAAATCTTCATTATAAAGTAGGACTCTAAAGTAAAGTCAAAGCCACCAAAGTTTTAAAGTTGAGAGTGACAAAATGGCAGTTCTTTCATGTAGAATAAGATACTGATGGTTAGAGTCAAACAAGAAACAAAAAATGCAACCCACAAACCAGAATCAGAGTAATCAGCCAGCTGCCTGAAATACATCTGTCACTGGACTCCTAGAAAGATGCCAAGGTACAGCTTCGCTCCAGCCACCCTCCACCCCACAGACCAGCACAGAAAGGGTTATAAAAGTCGTGGTTCATTAATGAGAAATATTCAAAGTGAAAAGCTTGCATGAACTCAATATTATTATCAGTAATTTTCCTTCAGTGGTAACTACAGTAAGAAAGGAACTTTAAAGGGATCCACTATAGCAGCTTAATACCAAAAGGTAGCTGAAACTGCCTTCTGTAAGCTACAATGGCAGAAGTTTTCACAGAAGAACTCAGCAAATCAAGAGCTCCTAGTTAGATAGAAAGTCTTCCCAGAAATAGGCTAAAGAAAACGGAAAAGAAAGATAAAATGAATTTTTATGTTATGCCATTAAACCCCCTTTTTCACCCTCAAATAGAGACCTGATGAAAAGACAAGACAAATAACCAAAAATTAAATGCTCATTTCCAAAAAATGGAAATTGATACAGTATAAAACCAAAGTCATTGACTAAAGTAATTTGATAGTACTTATAGGTCATCTAGAGAAAGATTTTTACATGGTTTTTCATCTACTTTGTGGATACTTGTTCATCAGCACTCGTGCATCAAATGACAGAATTTCTTTCCTCTCCTGTTTCATAAGTTCCCAAAGAAAATATGTAATTTCCTGCCCATCTCTATTGTTCCATGTGTGAATGACAGTTGCCAAGAAGATTACAGGTTTTTGAGCCTCTTGAGTATCATAATTCAGAAAACCGTATCACCACCTGACACACCAACCATACCCTGTTCATTATTCTCTAGTCATCAGAGATGAAACAAAGTTCTGCTTAGCTAGCACATTTCTCCACTACATCCCACTGCTTACTGAATTTCTGAATGGCTTAGGAGAAGGGAGAGGCCACCAAGGCTTTTCAGTCTTGCATAACTCTGGGCGTCAAAGGCTGTAAGTGAAAATTTTATGCAAACAGCTTCCTCTCACATGAGGATCAGGGCTGAGCTCTGTCTTGGGAGCACAAGCTGACCACAGCTGCCAGGAGTGAGAAGCCTGCTGAAAGTGCTTACAGAAACATTGAGAGGATAAACGATCTGGAAACAAATTAAACATTCTCTATGGTTGAAAAGCAACAGACTGAGAGGAAGCGGGTGAGGGAGCAGCAGTGCCCATAAACGAGGCAATGGTGGTGGAAACTCTGGATGAAAGCAGCCATTACACAGCATTTTCTCTATGCTGGGATGCACTAAGTTGCTGGTTAGTATTTCTCTGCTTTCTGGTGAGTTTCAGCTCTTCATGACTCCTTTGAAAGAGACAGCATTGTTCTTAGATTTAAATGGTCAGAAATACCAGGAAACTTACTGAAGTTCCACACCCCTACTTATACTTTCATGTCCTTTTATTCAATTTCTAGTCACACTTTGAGATGGTGACTATCAAGGGGCTGGGTATGAAAATACATCAGGCAGTGCAGAAGACTTCTCCCTTGTATCACTTCTTGCAGCACAATGCAGCCACAGCAGGTATAGCACAGGAGGCAAATTGGAAATATGATTTGCACTGCTTCACTGAACTAGGAATATGAGGTGGTGTGTATGTGAAAAACCTTTGGGACACCTATAAGTGGAGGTAGATACAGCAGTTTTTTTCCCCCAATGAGAGGAGTCACTGCAGTATATTTTGTATAATTTCGAAAGAAAAGAAGCTAGACAAAATGACACAAGGAGAGGTAATTTAGAGGAAAAGAAATCTGGTATTTGCAGCAAATTTCCAAAAATTTATGATTTCAATGAAAGATATTAGTAAAGTGCTGGTTTAGACTTTTTCTTTACTCTAATACCTCCATTTTGTTTCTTTTCTTTTTCAATGTCAAAAATGGCCTTGCTTTGAGCGGGAGGTTGGACTAAAGATTTTGATGTCCCTTCCAACCAGAATTATTCAATGATAAATAAGTGTTGGCAACTACTTTTTTCCTGAATATGTTGTATTGAGGATGCTGATAGATCAGCTGACTACCTCCCACACAGAGCAAATGTTTATCCATCCTCACTGGTCCCACTGCCCCAGTTATCACCACTAGCTCAGTAAACTACTTCTTTTCCTGATTCTACTGAGCTTCTCTCTTCCTCACATGGGAGAGAGTCCTGATCTTTTTCAGACCAACTCCTTCAATTCAGATACAGCTTTTTAATAATATTTTATTTTACCGCTAGCATTTTTTTCTGCTCAGGGGAAAGTGAAGTTTTGAATAAAGAAATAGGACTTTCTGTAGCAGGGAGACAGCATCACTGACAACAAACAGATTGTGGGAACAGGGCTAGTGCCATGCTTAGCCAGATATTTTCTGAAATGTGCATACTGAGGTGGAAAAGGTCAAAAAAACCACTGCAAACACGTCCTATCAGTCTAGGAGTTTTCAAGATTTTATCTATTCTGCAGGACAGAGAGTGTTCAAAGAAGTTCCTTATTGCCTTACATATTTTCTTTAGTTTTTTTCCCAAGGCTGCAAAAGTCTGTTTCACTTGGCTACATAAAAGGCCATCTGATCTTGACAGCCACCACACCAGAAGGGTGTAAATGATTTGTGTAGCCCATAAAGTTGTTATGGATTCACAAGGAGGACTGAACCATACAGTGTGTCCAAGCCCCATTTACAGTCCAAAGGCTTATCCTAACAGCCATGTAGCCACAGTGCAGAAAACCCAAGTGATTTTGCTGAAATTAAATAAGGCCCTAGAGCTTGCTAACCCAGCTTTAGCCTAAGGTTTAATTTCTCTTTCCATCTCTGTCACACCAGTAGCAACCATTCAGTCTACCCTCCTCAACTAGAGCAGCAAATGAAAGAGGTGTAAATCAACTTCCCTTCAGATACGTTGCTGTTGAAGGGGATTTCCCTCTATTATTATAACATTATGAGAAAAGACTTCGCAGTGTGAACTTTTTATTAAAAGTGGAGTTTTACAAATTATTTAAGATGTCTGTGAAAACAGATGTTAAAGTTCAAACATTCTTTGAGCACTGTTTCATTTCTATTGCACTTAACATGTACTCCACCTATGCCATTAAGTTACAAATGGTGAGGAAAACGAACCCTTGCCACAGGCACTGTGTAGCCCAGGGATTGCTCCTGGAAGTATTCCTTCTTGCACAAAGCTCAGCAATCATCTCAGCACTGACACTGAGCAATAGGCTGTCTTTGCAATAAGGCTCCAGTGTGTTATCCGAATGGAATTAAACTCAATTATTCTATAATTAACTTCCACTCAAGATAGTAATTCATTAGCTTTAGGAAAAAACAAAGACAGTTACACAACCCATCTAACACGGTTGTTCCAGACAGTACCCTGTTTAGCACAAAGCACAGGGTGAGTTTTCTAGAAATTTCATAGCATGACTTGTAATATTTTCTGTGGTAATACTCATGTTAATAAGATACAGGAATGTACCATTTCCAGGTCTTTCTGAAGAGGTATTATTTTTATTACAATTCATATGGTAGCATGAATGAAATTATATCAGCTTCTATAAGCTTATCTAAAAGTGCTTTTAAAGGAGATTAGTATGTTGCAAATGGAGAAAGAGAGGAAAGATGAACTGTGACTTGCTTCCTGTATCAGCCTGAAGGACATCTCTGAATACCATTATAACCCATTGCTCTAGGAGTTCTGACTGTGGCCTTTAATAGTACTCAACAAACCAAACAACACACCTAATTTTGTCAAATGCTTAGACATGCACTGTTAAAGCTATCAGATGTTATCTCTCTTTTTTATTTTTTATTTTTCTCTTTATTAAAAGAAGGGAGATTTTTTGCTGAAAACCCTTTTTTTTTAAAGAAAAATACTGAGAGCTGCCCCTCAATTAAAACAAGTAAAAACTTATTTTTCATATTTTACATAGAAAAGTTATTTCAGTATTTGATTCATTTGTTCTCATAGTAAAAAAAAAAATCAGATAGCAATTTTAATGTACTCTAGTAATTTCTATGAATACTTTAAGTATGGAAATTCGTTTTTAAAAAATCCGAATTAAACACCTGTAAACTTTTTATGGTTCTGTTTTTTAAAGTCTCTCCAAAGACATTTTTACTCTAAAAAGAGTACTGAGTTCTTATTGTTGTTTAATCCTTATATCACTTTCATCAATCTTCCCTATGACTGTGTCCGTTCATAAATGCCCTCACACACATAAGGAGTTTATTCTTTTTATGCTTTTGTCAAGGAATAGTTTAAAAATCCATGAAAAAAGCCCCTTTAGATCATTTTTTAAGCTTTAGAATGATTATTTTCTGGTTCTTGTGGTCATATTAAATGCCTGTATGAATTTCAGAAATATTGCAGAAGCCTTCTGACAGTTCATGTGTGGTTTTGGATATTTTATTGTGGATCTGAATTTCTAATAGCTAAATGCTACCTGGGAAATGAGGTTTTGAGGCCTCTCCATGGTAACTCAAATAATACTTTCCTCTTGTACATTCCTGTGACTTTCTATCTGAATGCCATGAGCGAGGGAATTTGGCAGAATAGAAAAGGGGAACATTTAGGGAGTCTGCAGAATGCATGTCACTGAGCAAAAGGGCTGTCTCATAGATCTGTCTGTAGCTGAGTTTCACAGCCTACCTCACGTCATTGCTGAAAACCAACTTACCCATTCTTGACTCATACACATGCCAGAAAATAGCAGTACCAACTGCTTTCCTTGGATCATGCATTTTTGATGGGAGTAAACTCCACTGACAGATCTACTTGATAGAACTAGAAATCTGCCCAGCAGCTACGCCCACTTACCGTCATCTCTGCTGTCAGCACAGAGGCGACTGGTTCCCTTTCTCTGTGAGCCTAGTGGATCAGGGACCATGTTTCCCAAAAGAGACGTTTTGTCCCCAAAAAGCACACAGCCAAAAGACAGAAACATGAAGCAATCAAAGAAGAAAATTCTGAAAAGCAGGTGTTTCAATGTTTTTTGTAGAAGACGTAAAAGTGGAAAAAATCGAGGAGCTGAATGGCACCCCTTCTGCAATGTTGTAACTTTGCAGAAATTTTCAGATGTCAAGCCATTCTGTAATTGGCTGTTAAAATTCTTAAGGTTACCTAGAAAACTTCTACAACAATGATAGTCTGGGCAGTGTTAATAAATATTATTTAAATCGATATTTCCACTCTTTTTTGTCTGTTAGTTAAACTTAAAGAGAACTCTGACATTTCCAGTTAACATTTACCACAAAAGGTATATACACAAATATAACAGAAAATTAATACTGATTTGAAAACCCAAAATCATACCACAGCAGTACAATTAGACAGAACACTTACCAAACTTTTCTTATCTAAGATAAAAGTCATCAGCAATGTTTAACAGACACTGAAAGTCTACATGAAACATTTAAAAATGAAAACAAGACATCCAGAGATAATTCAAACAAACAATCTGAAATACATTCAAGTAATAATGTAGTGCATGATGTTTCAAAAATGTGGATTTTTTTTTATTCTTGATCCGAAATTAGTTTACAAAGAAACTGATACTTACATTAATTGAATTAATAGAATCAGGCATAATATTTCAGAAAACGATAGATAACCTTTCATGGAAATGTTCATGGAAAACTCTGAAAGCATATGGAGGTTTGTCAGGACCCAAAACAATAAGAGAAACATGTCGATCCTACTGTAAAAGAAGCATGTCGAAGAGGATGGATAGCAAGTTACCTGGCTTACTGTGGACATCAATTTCTAGTCTTGCATGGCAAGATTAACAGTGACAGTACAGCTTGATCACCTCTGGTGGATCTAAGTGGAATAATTTAAGAGATTAACTGGATGCCATTGTTGGTCTGCAGAGCACATTATGCCCCCAGTCTGAAAATTCATACATTTCAGCTTGAACTGCCCAGAGAGTCAATTTGGGATAACTTCATTGCCCTGAGTTGGATTGGGAAGCACTCATGTATTCTGATCTGGCCATACTCAAAATAACAGATAATCACTGGTACACAATAGGATAATAAAAAAATTCCATCCTAAGTTGTCAGCAGAAATTCCTTCCTGTATTTTTACTGAAAAACTGTAGGGCTTAAGAGGAGTCTCTCATGTTTTCCCCTTGGTTTTGTCCTGAGTAACATTTGTGCTTTCTTCCTGGGCTCAGCCAATACACTGCAGCGCTCACCTCACCCTTTCTTCTGTGGCCACTGTTAGGGACATGATTTAGATGAGCCTACAGTTTATCCCAATTAATAAAACATGGGAATGTAGGACAAGGAAATGACAGCCAAATTTTTATTTATATCACCTAACCTTTTTGTTTGTCCTTTAGATGTCTCTGCAGAATCACTGAAATAAATTATATTTATTGTGGTCTGTTCTGCATGATATTGTTATTTTTTTCACTGGTAAATAACTTAGACAATGATACTTAACAGACTGACATGCTTTGTGTTAAGTGGAGCACTGAGATATGTAGAAGAAATTTGGAGAAACTGACACTAATTGCTTCTACCTCATGTGTTTCTTAATATATTGAATTATTTTTCCATTAAACCCACAGGGATCCTATTTTATGAGTCATGAATGGCCGGGAAATCTTATTCTTAAAGGACTAAAGCCGGAGTTGCTGAAGACACCCACAAGTGTGTAGTCAGATCCTTTCCTAATGGAGAGCAAATGCTCCCACAATAAAAGAACAGGAAAAAAAAAATAAGGACAGCATGGTGTGAGGGGAGGAGATAATTCCCTGCTTCCCACTTAAGTAGTGCTAAATAGAGTTTGTGTTCTAGATTTTGTTTGGTTTTGATGATTCCTTGGTGTCTTGACACAAAGTGGAACTGCCTAAGCTTGGTAAACAAGTGAAAACTTAAAGTATGAGCTTTAATTGTAGTTGCTTAAAGAATCATCTCTGTGCTGCTGAGTGTAGTCCTCACACAGTCTGTGGTCAAACGATGGGTCTGAAAGCCACAACCTTCAGGTCTGGACTCTTTGGGAAAGAGAACGTTGCTGACACTCATTATGATCCTTTGAGCGACTTTTGATTTGAGAATTTCTATTGACTATTTCTGTTATAAGGAAGTGCAAAAGAAGGACCTAGATTTTCCATTTTATTTTTCTTAAGATTCAATTGCATTTTTGTACAACACCTATGGCAAATGTGATGTTTTGCTAATTGAGTGGATCTGAAACTTTAGGTTCAAAAACCTTGTATTTGAGACCAATTCCTTTTTAAATTCCTCTTTCCTTAAGTTGTCCCCTTATGGCAAGAAAGATGTTCCCTCCTGTAAGACAAGCAGTAGAAACTGTTTAGAATCACTGTCAAACACCAGTCACTTTACTTGTGAACCAAAGATGGGGGTAAGATCCTCATTGATGTACTTAGTGGGAGATTTGGATCCAAGAATACAGCAACCATCCTCCTCGCTCCCCCCTCTTGCCTAAAAAAAGGAGGAACCGTTTGGCATGGGACTGTGCACTGTCCAAGATGCAGATGCAGATTTGAGAGGTGTTACTAAGAGACGGTTTGGGATTGGACTATTTGATCCACCACTTGCATGACCAGGCAGGTTGTCCAAAGGCTCTTCTGCAATTTTCTGTAACAACCCCCCTCTCCCCCTGCACATAAGGATGTGTACATTCCAGAAAGACCCAAAGAGAAATCACCTAGTGCAGAAAATGGAAGTTTTCCCACACACCAAAAAAAAAAAGACAGTGGTAAAGACTGAACTATACTGGACAAAAATAAATCCACTGTTATTACTATGAGAATTAGTTTTAAAAACATGAGTCCGTTTATTATAATGATTTCATTTTTGTTCTTTGCAAAAGAACATAAGTGACAGTTATAGAATGTTGATCTATAGAAAACTAATTAACCTACTCATCCACAAAATCGCTCACATATTTTTGCATGGCTTATTGTGAAGGAGAGTAAAAGAACACTGTAAATTATCAGACCTCATGCAAAGAAGTGCTCATCTTCATCAATGAACAACAAACCTCTTTATTTTTAATTTGAGCAACCAAAAAGAGTCTGTGCTCTCCTTAACCCTCTCTTAGCACAAGCTAATTCCTCTAATTGGAAAAAAAAAAACAAAACCAAAAAAAACCAAAAAAAACCCAACCCACAAAAAACCCACAAAGAAACAGAGTCCTGGAAACTAAAGTAATAACTTAGTCTGGGTTGTGGCTGGACTGTAAACTGCAATGAAAAACTCAGAAAAAGGGAGGTAAGTACTAACTAATTTTGTGAGTTATCATCTTCAACCAACTATTTGATGTAGACTTGGTGATCCTTGTGGGTCCCTTCCAACTCAGGATATTCTATCATAGAAGATTCCAGAAGAAAGAACATCTGACTACCTTTGTGAAGACATTAATTTCTTTAATACTTTCTTTTGTTCCTGCTTTACACTGGACTATGAAACAATCTCAAGTAATTCTAGAATTCTACCCACTTCCTTATTGATGTAGACCTGATGAGCGGTTGATTCCTTTTCCTATCAAAGCTAGAAACAGTTGAAAAATCTGAGAAAAAGAGCTGAGAGAAATTATAAACACTGTAAAATACATGTTGCAATGGTCATACTTTGCAAAAAAAGGAGTCTGACATTGCATACTAAATAAAATTTTCTTTAAATTTTAATCTACCTAATTAGGTATTTTGGAATTTTCAGAACTGGAGTATTTTAGGATTAGATTAGGCAAACATCTCTTGGCAATAATATAGATCCTACCTAAAGGCAAAGAGATAGAAAAATAGTCCCTTCCAGCAGTACTTTTTTACTACTCTGACTTTACTGACTAACCACTTATTATTCACTGCAGAGGAAAGACCTTTACACTTTAAACCTAGATGCTAAACCAGCTTAAAATAAATGGAAAGGTGTTTGCTGTAAAGGTTTGCCCACTACTGCAGGTTTTTCTTTCACTAATAATAAAAGAAATATATTGCTATACAACCTACGTTGTAAGCTAAAGAAATTAGCCACTAAAATTTGATAACATAATTAAACAACAGACCCTCTCTGCTAGAAGATAATAGATGACAAGAAGAGTTATATATACTGAAACTGTATTTATGGCACATAAATTTATATTGTCTTATTACTGTTTGGTAAAGCCTTCAAAGGAATAGACCTATTTTTCTGTAAGGCAAGGATTATTTTTTCTTATCAATTTAAGGTTTTTCATGTTAAAAAAGTTCTCTAATGTTTCTTTTGTTTAAAGTTTTATGATGTTTAAAATCTGAAAGTCCTCAGAACATGAAATGAGAGCAGGACAATACATAACTCTTTCCAAGTTACTTATGGCAAGCTATAGGTCAGGTATCCCAGAATCACTGGAGCTGTCAGATGTGGCCTCAGTGATGCATTTCATTAGGCAAACTGACGGGAACTCAGACATTTTATATGATTTCAGTGATTTAGCAACTGTAACCATATTTTAAAAGCAAAAATTAACAAAAAGTTTTTTGCTTAAAGAAGGAGAAAATAAAGATTTCTAGAGAACTTTTAATTTTTTATTATTACTAGAGGGTCTTTAAGGTTCCTTCCAACCAAAGCTATTCTATGATTCTGTGTTTCCATTATTTATTAATGCTATGTATTATCAAGTTCTCTTTCAAGTCCTAATGCACTGTTTTATTTTCTAAATAAAATGAAGACATCAAAAAATTCTGTCTCCTTTGAAATACAGTTATTTAAAAATCTTCTCTGGATTTGGAGTAGCAATGATGCCATAAATATCCTTCAGAATATATGTGCTGGGTACAAGAAGTACATGTCACTTAGCCTAGAGATACAGAATTTTGATTAGTCTGCTAATGTTTAAACAGTTAGGGAAGATTTTGTTAAAAAAACATAGGTCCAGAGCCAAGCTGAACCCCCTTTAATTTTGTTCTTTCTGCGACTGAAGAGGGAATCTCTTCTAGGTTTGGGATTTCCTACCATCATCAAGGGAGACTGAGTGTACATGACCTCTGGAGATGAGGCAGTGGAAAACTGCCAGCAGCAGTGCTCCCAAAAGCAGTGCTACAGGTGGGCACACTTCTGGAAGCAGAAAGCTTTTACCTTCCAGGTCTGCTGTTCACAAAATGGTGTATCCCGTCTGAAGAACACTATAACAGAACCTCTTCAGCCGGCACATTTTCTTGAATCTGGACCCTTTCTAACACATGCCATTTAGGGTCCCATAAAGGCTTATAATTAAATATTAATTCAGTTTTGTTTAAATACAGCACATATCAAATTAGAAGACAGAGCAATCCCTTCAAGCAATACCTGTGAAAGTTCTTTATCTCTATGGTTAAATACATTTGCAGACAGTTTATCCTTTTTTCACTTTTGAAATAATTAAAAGAAGTTATAGGAGTAAATTGCTGGAATAGTCTTCCAATACACATTAAGTATGTAAAGCTTCTATTTCATGTCCAAATAATAGTGAATTTTTGTAGAATATTTTTATGAAATCAAATTTTATGATTAGATGGAGAAAGGAACAAGGGCTTTTAATTTTATTCATGAGCATTTTATACGTTGCCTAATTCTATGTGGGCTGGGTTACTTTTACTAAATGAGTGGGTACAATAATCTTATTTTTATTCACCAGTATCTCAAGATATCATGGGAACAGAAGCTATGGGAGGGGTAGACAGCAGTGCTGATGTCACACAGGGTACAATACAAGTTTTTATGTATAAAAAAACCCATTTTTTTGGGGGATACCTATGAAAAATCCAGATGTAACTACAATATTTACAATGGCATATGCTAACTTTGTCTAAATAATTTATAAAAGTACTAAAAAATGAATTGAAATTATAGATCCTTAGTGCAGGGAAAAAGCCCTGAATAAAAAGAAAAAATTCCATAAAATAAAAACTGATTTTGTGATTTTTTTTTCTTTTACATTGGTCCTCTATTTCCTCAACAGACGGACAAAATAATTAAGGATATGTATGCCGAATCCTCTCATGTTACTCATTTTAATAACAGGAGATACAGTGGCATATCTTGCAATTATTAACTGCCTTATCTTTATCATTTCGTTTTCATGCTGAGAAATGTTTTGCTGCCTGATTGCTAAAGGCAAAATAGAGCAATATTTTTAACAGCATGTACCAACTTAACTGTAATATTCAGCAGCCAAAGGGTCATCTAGAAGAGATGCCTTTGTAAAAATATAAATTAGCAAGAATTGGTTTATTATGATAATGTCCTTTGTAGGAAAAGAACCATTTTGCTTTACATTTGTTAGGTACATTGGCAGTGGAAGATATTGCTTACATCAACTGAAAAAGAAATAACTCCTGAAATATATTTCCATGTGTTACCAAGGTCTCAGGCCATTCCTTGGCTCTAACAAATTGTCCAGATCCAGGGTGTAGCTCAGAAAAAGGAAGATGTGGGAGAAAATAACAAAAATAGGTGAAGAGAGAAGGTGCAAGAAAATTGTGGTAACCTAAGCACTAATACCTGGGGTTGTTATTTTGCAAATTGCACGTTCCAGAATCAGTCTTTGCCTTTGTTTTTAATTATAAGAATTTCTGTGATCACTTTTTCAGTACTAGAGAGATGGGGCCTGACATGGATGTGAAATGTAGACAACTAAGATCTGTCAGCTAAATAACTCCCAGTTCTTCCACAAAGAAATAGAAAAAGTAATAAAAACAATGACACTTGAACAAAAATGACATAATTCCTGATATGATTGAGCTTCTACTAAGGGTAGTATCATTTCAGTAATGGTAATGTCAGATCTTAATTATAGAAGAGTTGAACCCTTGAAAATCTGAATAACTAGTGTCTGTCTTCTAAACTTTTCAAGGAGAACAGTATTGCATACTGATCAGAAAAAAAGTTTGGGAGAATCAGATAAAAGGTAAAGGGATTAAAAACCTATGTTCCTCTAAAATATCATAGGCTGTATCTCCTAGATTAGGGGAATACTTACTGGTTTTGTTTTTTCTTAGTCTTCCAGAAATTGTCATCTTAGCTTTTATAGGGGACTTTGCTTTGGGCATAATTTATAAATTTAAGCCAATCCAAGAAAACATAACCAACCTTTATTTTACATGTAACAAAGAAATTATCCTTACCAGATTGCTTTTATAAAACTCAAGGAGATGAAAACTCTCAGTTCCATTTTATTATTATAAATCCATGGTTTTATTTTTGCAGATTTTCTGTTCAGAAATATGTATATTGTTTGGACCGTGCACATAATGGCATTTCAAACCTAATGTTTTTTCCAAACCTTTTCAAACTGTAAGTATACTACGAATATATATTTCAAATATATTCTCTGAAGGTGCTGAGTTCATTCTATTCTACTATATCAGAAAACTGATTTGTTGAGGTTACCTTCCTCTAGATCTGACTCCCCCACAATGAGAAGATAAGGTGTAATTTTCATTGAATTGCAGGTCTGTGTGAGCAGACAAATCACCTTTAATCATCTAACAAATTCTGCACATACAGACAAACCTTCTTCTACCCCACAACCAATAACAGAATATTTAGTCTGAAACATGTTCTATGCAGTGCTAGTTAGTAAGTTTTAGCTTTTAGTCTTCAGCTCCAGAGAGCAAATCCATATACTTTGCTGACCCAATGCACTAGTAGGTTGATTTGATGTGCCATGTAATGTGCCTTTTCTTGATGCAAGATAGTCCAAAAGGGGTCCTGAACTGCTGGTATATTCTGTAGACAGAAGAGAAGTACAAATAACACACTTGACAAAATGTTCGTAGTGCTATTAGTGAAAAAGTTTGGCTTTGTAGCCTAAACTATACGCTAGCCTACCATATGTGTTCTTTCTCCATCTGCTTGTTCAATAAAAGCTATGACATCCAGTGATATAAATTTGGAACATACCTGTCTTGGGAAGATTGGATTGTCTTAACTCATTTCAGCATGAACACAGGGATTCAGTATCAAGGAGCACCCTGGGGCACCTAATACCTTTTTTTTTGTTTTACTTTCCTAGGAGATAAAATCATCTAGCAAGTATTTATTAACTGGAAGCTTAACACAATATTTGAAGTGGTGTTGTGCCATCCACATACAGGAACACCGAGAACTAGGAAATAATTAGAAAACCTTCTTTTTTGTAGTTCAAATTTGAAAGATAGGAGAGAAACTTTCAACGGTCACGACCCATACTTTCATAACCAGGAAAAATTTCTGGTTTGGACTGGGATAGAGTTCATTTTCTTTGTAGCTGCTTGTAGGATGGTGTGTTTTGGATTCGTGACCAAAAAAGTACTGATAACAAGCTGATGTTTTAGCTACTGCTGAGCAGTGCTGACACAACATCAAGACCTTTTCCACTTCTCACCCCATCCCACCAGTGAGGAGGCTGGAGGTGCAGAAGAGGCTGGAAGGGGATACAGCCAGGACAGCTGACCCCAACTGACCCAAGGGGTGTCCTGCAACTATATGGCATCATGCTCAGCAGTAACAGCTGGAGGAAGAAGGAGCAATTGGACTGATGGCATTTGTCTATGATTATGTTTATGATGGGAAGGAGAACTATTATTATAAAAAATAATTTATAGAACTGGTTGCTTTTACTCAGTTGGTCTTGAGGACAGATATCTCAGCTAATGCTGAATGTAAACATTTACTAAAATGTAAATGTTCAATTAAACTTGAAAAAATGTACTCTTTATAAAATTCTACGTATTACTTTCAGGTTAGTATCCTAGTTTATCTAATAACGTGCATTCCAAAAAATATGTTTCTTTGTTTTTCTACGAGTTGAGATTATGAAATCTATCCAGTGCATGACTACTTTGAGCATGTAATAAAGAACACTGATTCACACTGTTTTGAAAAGAAAAACATAGAAAAACCTTTCTTTGAATGCCCGCTGGAAATGTCTGTCTTACACCGTCGATTTCATTATAGGGTTGGAAACACTTTTGCCCTGAGTGCTTCTTCCAGCCCTGGTTCTTAATTGTTGTTATTTGGCAGCATGAAATATTGATGACATTGGTCAAAAAGATTGACAGCTGCATGAATTGTTATTAAGCAGCCTGTTGGTTGTAGCTTAAAGTTCAATAAATACCAAGTTGTAGTATAAGCCTCGGGGAGCCTCTTTTTTTTCTGAACAACAGGAAATTAACTATTTGATGTCTTTATAATCCATCTGTCTTTTTCCCATCAACTCTACTACTCCCCCTCCCCCCCCAAAATTTTTATGACACTAAAAATAAATGGTTGATTCGGTAATATTTGCTTCTCCATCCCGTTATGCTCTCAGAACTGGGAATCACGGCTTCTTCCTGGTCCTGAAGGAAGTAATGACCAAATATTACAGATGTGACTACCCAGTCTATTGTTCTAACAACAGAGAAATCATTCAGAAATGTCAGGAGCTGGAAGAGAATATGGGACAGAACAATTTCTGAAGTTAGTCAGGAATAACTTGTGTAATACCGATACATGAGAACGTATTTCAGCTCCCCCTCCCTAAGTTTTGCTATACTGCTGTAATTTGCAGTTGTACATACACACAACCACATAATACCTTCTTGGAGAGCTTTAATAATTGTGTATTAAGCCAGAGACCAAATCTTTACCAATATGCAAATTCTTAACTTTTTAAATGGCGGTGTGTACATTCCCTTTTTAAAATGTGCACGTCTGCTATCTAAATCTTAAATTCTAGTTGATTTTTTTTTTTTTAGAGCAAATATGTTACGTTTCTTGCCTACAAACAAACTTAGACTTTTACCACTTGTTTCTCTGCTGGTTCAGAGATCTCTGGTATCAGACTCCTTCTATATTCGTTACTTGTCTAGCTCAGTTCACTGTATGTCTTAAGTATTCTGTGTTATTACTACTTGTGATGTGACATACTGTCTTTTTGTCTGTGATCAAAATAAGGGAATTGTAGCACCAGGAAGAATCTGCTATAGTTCCTCAATGTCTGATTTAGTCAAGGTGGAGAGACTGTAACAATACCTTACTGAGTCAGTACATGCTAAATTATACCAGTTAGGGAAAAACAAGAATAGTGTATTTATATGTATATCTATATAGATTCCAAAGCTTTATCCTTTCAGGTATATTTGAATTAATCATAATTTTTAATTTGCATAAATTATTTAGATGAACGTAATAGTGTCCCATCATTATTAACTGCTACCACTAATCCAACAGGGTTGGTCTGACTGTTATAGTGCAGACCTACTTAACCTGTACTTAACTCATCACATGTGGACAATCATGGCTGGGCTTCACGAACGAAGATTTGGGAAGGGCTCTACCCACGTTTGTTGCAAGTGCGTTGGTGGCTGAAAAGGCCAATACAAGATAGGCATGTCCGGTTGCAAAAGGCACAGCAGAAAGACTCCTTAGATGGTATATTCTGCAAGGTACGATTCTTTCTGCGTTGCCTTTTCTCCTCAAGGGTGATCCTGCGTGTGTTCTCAAAGGAGACAGCTGTGTTATAGATGGCGTGTCTCCAGACCTCCCGATTGGAGGCCAGAGTAGACCAGTTATGGTGATCAATATGGCCAAGGCTGAGATGTTGTTTCGGGGAGTCCTTGTATCTTTTCTTCAGGGTTCCTCTCTTGCGGTAGCCAGTGGCAAGTTCACCATAGAGCAAGATCTTAGGGAGGCAGTAGTCCTTCATCCTGGAGACATGCCCTGCCCAACGCAGCTGTGTTCTCAGCAACATGGGTTCAATACTTGTGACTGCTGCTTGTTCAAGAACAGATGTATTGGCCACATAATCTGACCAGTGGATGTTTAGGCTGGAACTGAAACTTGGAGAGAGCATCATACTGAAGTACTTTTGACATTTTTTTGTCACTGATTTTTTTTTTTAATTTGTTGTAAAGGGGTTCTTTTCACTCATGGGTTATATAATCTCCTGGGAGATTTTGTTCTTAGATGCGTTGTTGCTGTGGTTAGGATGGATATTGAATGTATACTGATAATGGCAGAAAATTAACTTTTTTCACTGAGACTTAATTGAACAATCTCTCTTCATGCCATAATCACTTTTAAAGTCTGTCTATTAAGTTATACTGAGGCAAGGTTTTAATTTAATTTCCTCTAATATCAATCACTTACTATTGCATGAACATCTTGAATTCTTTCTTATGTTGCAAACGTTAGTATTTTCCCCAGCTTTACTGTACTGTACACATTAGCATACAGTAAAATAATTAATATTATGTCTTGCATTTTCAAAACTAAATAACTTTATGTATAACTTTCAAAATGTGTTATTACTTGAGTATCCTTTTGGTAAAAACAAGAAAATTTAATTCTTTACTAAAAAGAATTGATAAGCAACTTGTTTAACCAATGGTTACAATCTCCCATCTTTGTTCACAGCATCTGTAGCAATAGAACCTACTGCATTTCAATGCTGACATTTAATCAATGCATGTAAATCACCTTGGAGGCCTATTATTCTTGTATTCATTAATTCTGTCATGCGGAATACAAGCATGTGGGAGAATTGTATACAAAGTTTTTGCAGCTGAGGTCTAAAAGTGGCATGTTTAATCATCTGCTCTTAAAGTTCCAAGCTGATTCTTACAAATGGCAGGTGGTATACCACAATAGGTATGAATAAAATCATGAGATTGCTAAATTAAATTGCATCAGGGTTTTATTTAAAGGAATTTTTATTTACAGGAATTTTTGTGTAAGGAAATTTTCAGCAGGTTGGATACCCTTACTATTGACTGTACAATACATATCTTTTGTTTTCTAGCTTCTGGGGGTTGAAAAAGATGAAAATAAATACCAGGTTAGCTGCTTCTTTTGGAAGAACTTTTAAACTCAAATGCCTGGGTTATACAATAAACAAACATGATAAAATCATACATGGCAAGGAATCAATCCAAATAATTTCTGGTCAGGCAATGGCATCTTAACATTTTCAAGTCAGTGTGCCATAAGAATTTAGAGTTGCTAGTCTCTCTGAACACTTACAAACCACTGGAATGGAGAAATGTGTTTGTATTCAGGCCAATATTTGGACAAAGAGTAACTGAAAGCATTAGAAAAAACAGTGAACAGCCAACAAACAGCAGATGGACAGGTTTTGGTACCTGTATTTCTATACAGGTAAGTCTACTCTATACTCCACCGTCTTATAATAGTGTTTTACTTGTGAAGCACCAGTTTGTCAAAATAAACTTTTTGTGTAGAAACTACCAAAGACACAACTAGTTCTGCCTTATCAGTCAGGTGACCTGATGTCGTACCGGGAGCAGAGCACCGAACTTGAAGGTGCCCTGATACCAACGGAGCAGACACAGCAATACATGAAGGGCAGACAGAGCAACACGCTGCTCACTTCCTCCATTGAGTGGTAACTATGGCAACTCATGGAAGAAATCTGAGAAAATCAAACATGAGAGCTGAAGAAGAAAGGGTTTTTCTGTCCTTGATTAGCATCCAAAGTTTGCCATTCTAATTTTTCATCAAATTCCATGAATGAGCCATTCAACCCAAAAGTTCAGATTGAAGCATTTTAAATCTTTACTAGAAATAATTTTTAAAATATTTTCTTTCGTTTTTCTATTTAAAGGTAAAGACACTTAATTTTTGCTGAAAAATAGTTTGGAAACCATTCTTTGATTCTATGAATTCAAATGAATCTCAGTAACTCTATAATTTGCTTTTCTTTGTTATTATGTGAAAATGATCTTTTCCTTTGACAAGTCACAAGACCAATTTATATAACCCTCTGTCAACCTGTTGTCCCCAGACACACCATTTAACTGTATAGAGGAGAGAGAGAAATGCCCTGAGTTTAAGTATCCTGTGTTTCTCTACTGGAGACCCAAGTGGCAGAGAACCCCAGCACCGAACAATCAGCTTGGAGGTTGTCCCAGTGGCAATGGGACTGGGACCCCTTCTGCACTGTGCACTGAAGAAAGAGTAGATTTAGACCGTGGAAAACTGTAACTTCCTCACAGGGGATCTATTTGAGGTTATCTAAGCTCGGGCTGTAATTCACTGAGGGGAAAAGCAGTGAGAGGAAAAGTTAAAGCAGAAAAATAAATAAGAGAACAAAATGGAAAGGAAATACACAGTTTGGCAATGAGGTCTTTGTTATTATAGAGCCTGTGTGACCTTTAAGACAGACTGACTTGACTGGTTGCCTGAACAAGTTTCCAACTGGACCTGAGTCCAGTTACATGCCTAGTGGTTCATTTTAAAACAAACCTGCCATGCCATCAGCTTCTGAAGCTGGTGTGCATGCTGGCTGAACAGACCATGCCTTGGAGGCACCCTTGACAGTGACCTCCTTTTCAAGCAGGTCACAATAGTTACCTGCCCGAGAGGCACTGTCTTATTGATTCACCTGCCTCCAAACATGTGTACCAGATATCTGTTTGAGATGCACCTGCTTTGCACGGACTGAAAATTGAACAGATATTTATTATACCTGGGAAGTAGTCAGCCATGGATGATGACTGTAGCTTCCAGCAGGTATGAACATGTGATTCTCTCTAAGGGGCAACGCATACAAAGAATATGTCCCTTGTGGGGGTCAAGGTAATTATTTGGAGACATTTATAACAGCTATATCCCCCAGGCATACCAGGCACCTGACAACTCACTTCTGATTAACCTATTGTGTTTCTAAACCATAATTTTTTTTTGCTAGACTTTTATATATATTAAAATAGTTCTAGTGCATATATATACAGACATTAATTTTCATATCTAAGCCCCCATATAGTTCCTTTTATTGTGTTGATTCTTTATGCTTTGACCCTCAAAGACTGTATGATGATACTACTGAAAGATTTACCAGCTCCAAGGCTGGAACAAAGATGCATCTGAGTCTTTGGAAAAATCTGAATTCTGGTCAATAGATAAGATAGTGATAAAAAACCCTGAACAAACATTGAATTACAGTGTACAAACCCTATTGCCTATAGTAAAATTTATTCTGAGCCACAGCCTGAGTTTTGCTTTGGGAATGCTGAGAGTAGACAACAGAGATCTAAGAGTCTGTAACAACCATAACATAAAGGATAAAGTCAGAGGACCAACGACTGAAAGTAGATATGGTAAAAAACCCAAAAGAAATATCATACTTTCTCTTAACAAATGCGGTTGAGATTCTGAATTTTGAGGTACTTTCTTTTAGAAGACAATGTATTTCATGGGGGTCAAAATTGATTGTACCTGCTATTTACTAAAGAGAAAATAAAGAATCTGAGTGACTTGAGAATTCATTTTTTGCAGTTAAATCATCTTTGATTATCTGCAAGTGAGGGATTCAGTGCATTGTCATTTCATTTTATGAAAGAAAATAAATGACAGAGAAAGTCAAGCCAGACTTGTGTTCTGCTTTTCTGGTAGACCACTAAGGCGTAGTCAGCTCTCATTCTTCATAGGGGAGCCCTTGGAACAAGTGAGCCCCAAACAGTTGTGTTGCCCTCTCTTCTATGGTCCTGAGTACAGAAAGGACAACCTGTTTCTAAACCATTTACAAACTGGTAAAAATAGCTGGCTGTTTTATCCCTTTTTCCCTTGTTTTTTTTTTTTTTTTTCTCCTATGACAAAGGGTAAATAAAACAGTAAGATTAAGTCACAAAAAAATAAATGTGGCTATATGCAAAATGAGCATATGACATCTCTGAATCTAAGGTTCTTTTGCCAAAGGGCAACTGGTCCCCTTTTTTCTTCTCTGCACAACCAAACATGTGCAAGGTGATTTAAAAATGAGGAATTGTTGAAAAGTACAAATCCCATGCATTAGAGGTTAAAATTTTGGATTGAATGAAGTAGAAGCTTCTCATTTATAATCAGTTTTAATCACATCCAATACTCTAAATCAGATTAAAATTGGACATTAGTGGTTTAGGATAAAACCATGCTTCACTCCACCCTACATTAACATCTTTTAAATGCCGTTGTTTTGATTTCACAGCTGTGTGCTCTATAAGAAGGGAGATGTTTCTGATACAAAGAAGGTCATTCATTAATACCAATGATTGCAAGGGACAGAACTAGTATTTTTTTGTTGTTGGGAAGAACAGAAACGAGGACAAAATAAAGTGCCTGTGTTTTAGAAAGTAAAAGGAATATGCCCAACCAAAAATTTCTTCAGCACCTCCACCCACGGTTGTTTCCTTAGGAAAAGTCTATATAGCCAGGAGCAAAGGAAGTAAAATATTTTTACTAGAAGAATATGAAATAAAGTTTGTTCCTCTAGAAACAGAAAATACAGTTGTGTCTACTCAACCGGTTATATCTGTATAACATGGATCTGTATCTCTGATCTTTTTCAGCCAATTTATCTGTAGTGGACCATAAGATTTATTTCTTCAAGTCTGATGAATTTGAAAATGAAAGATAAGGGACAAAAAGGTATGGAAATTCAAAACAAAAAGATTGTTTTAATTTTTAAAAGGTCTTTGTAAACTATTACCACCATAAATGAAACTTATAGTCACTGTTACTTTAGATGCTCATGTGTCTGTCAGTTCAAAAAGGACAGAGTTTGCCCTGTTCGAAATGCAGGAGAAAGTTCAAACAGGGGAAATGTGAAAGGCAAATATTATGTAGCTATGAAGTCAACATGGATTTTCTGTTTGGTCATCTGAGACTATTTGACTGAAATACTACCAGTAGAGGGACAAAATGGTACAGCAGTAATCTAAGCCTTCCTGACCCATTGTTTTTCCCATTCATGTGATTAGGTATTGTTTCCAATCAATTATATATTAAGATCAGAAAAATTAAACTAAGTACTTCAACTTAAAGAAAAAAATCTTAGCAAAGTACATTTTTGGCATAATTTTTCAGTATTTAAGAGCCTAAGTTTTCAGTCAAAAGGAAAAGATATTTAAAAATTTCTATGTAGCAGTAAAAATTATCTGCTTCTGAACTTGCAATCCAAAATTTCTTTCAGCTCATTGTCTTCGAATATTTCCTTTTGAAGCTTTTAAAACTAGTAGAGTTTTCTTTAAGGTTCTGAGTGTAATGCTCTTCTACCTTCCATGTTTACAAATTTTGGATGTACCTCAATCAATATGCTCTGATTGGTTAGAGAATATTTTAAATTTTGCAATTTAGACCCATTTTTACAACCATGTCATTTTGTATTGCAATAACTACAACAGTGAGTGTAAACTGCATCACTTTTCCACAATTAAGATTTTAAAACACTGCATATTCAATTTAGATGAAAAAAAAAAATCATTACTCCAACAAGTCAAAAATTAAGTATTATTCATGACACTTCAAAACATTTTGTGAAATTTCAAGCTGGTTTCAAAACAGTACTTAACTAATAACAGCTATTGCACAATTGCCTTCTTAATATCAATGACTCTGTGAGGTAGTGATACCAATCATTGTTTTCACTAAATTAAAAATTAAATTGGTTGATAAATTTGTGGTTTAATAAGGTAATATGAAAGGAAATGTAGTTGATTAAAATAACATTGATATGCCCCTTGTAGAATTATTATTTAGCATTAGATGTCATAATTACTACCCACCAAAATCAGAACTTTTTATTTCCTTTAACACAACAACTCATTTATGACGGACAACTTCCCCCTGTATTTAGAAAATTATGATGACAGGGACAGAACTTTTCTTCCTTCCACTTTGTCTGCTCAATACAAAGGAAAAATTTAATCCTTTTTGCTTTCACTGGGATTCATGATGTAGTAAGCACACCTGAGAACAAGTGTGTCATTCAAGCATTCGTTGAACAGTGAGATCCAAATATCAAGATGACTTTGGCACCATGCCTCTTCTGTAAATCAAACCTTAATCTTCTACAATTTATTGGCTGCATCTCTAAAGTATCATAGACTGTTACTAAAAGATTTAAATATTTCTGAGGATTGAAATGCTTACTATAAAACTAATTTTAACTTTGGTTGGAAGTAATGAGAATGGTTATTAATTCTCTTTGCCACTGTCACAAAATTTTTTTTCCATTTATTCAAGTAACCTTCAAGAATTTTGAAGTAGGTATCTCTTGAAGACACAAGAATTACTAAATAATGTGCATATTTATTTTATTAAGATAACTTTATTAAAGTAATAAAAAAAAAACCAACCTAGAATCTTCAGTTCAAAAGCTGTTGTATTTTTTTTTTTCTTTTAAAGGTGCCTTCTTCATATATTCTGCCTTGTTCTCTAGAATAATACATACCTTCATGGGAATTATGCACTGGTTTCTATCTAAATATGAGAGTATCACCAAAGTCATGCTGCTCTTGTTTTTATGATCAATGTGAAAATAATGAAAACATAACAGAATCAATGGCTTGTTCTTCCTAAAGGACTGTCCTATTTGTGACAGTTTTTTGAGGCATATTTATTCTACCTTACCTGGACGTCTATGGTAAGACTCAGGAAAAGAATTAGAAACAATTTATTACCATTAACTAAGTCAAACCAATAACAGGCAAAAGTATCTCTGGAAGCTTCACAGATTCTCACTGGCATTTTGATTCTACTACGTTTCAGTACTTATCAGCCCTTTTTTTTTTGTGAACATGGGCTTACAATGTTAGAGGCAGTTTTTATTGATATGCTTTAGGAACTGAAAGGGTATATCTATCTTCAAACAAGTATATTTATGGTCTTGTCACACAAGGCTAATGGTTCTGATGAGTGATTGGTGGCCATTACTTTCAAACTCTGCATTATGAGTATACAGAGTGTGTAGAATATCTATTACAGTTCACACAATATCCTTATGCTCAGACAGATTAAAAAAATTAACAAGGAAAGGCTGTTAAAACCTTTATGGGCACAACTGCCCACATGTAAATTAAATTGTTTGGGGCGTGATCTCAACTGCTATATGTCCTCTATATTTGTTTTAACCCTTCACAAAATTGAGTTATAGTGCCTTCTGTCTCCTCTTTGTAAAAGATTCAAGCAAAACTGAAGTGTCTACAATTTGGCCATTTTCCTCCTTCAGCTTGGTTAGGCACATGGCATTCTTCACACTTAGAGGAATGCTGGTAGTCAAAACACATCGCAAACAAAAGAAATTTTATAGCTTGTATCATTATGGTTGAATTCTGTTATCTTCAAAGCAAATGGTTGGAGGATCAAATCTTTTCACTGGGAAGGTTCTCACACCTAATCCCAACAATGCCTAGAAGTTGCCACAGGCCCACATTGTGCTAAGGATCATGCAAAGAATCACGAGACAGTGTCTGTGACTCCTGGTAGTTTCACAGTCTACTAGTATAGGTCACGGTTGTGTAAAAAAAAAATAAATGTTCCAACTTTCAATTTAAAGAATCACAGGATGAATGTATCTTTGAACTATCTCCAGTGAAAGGGACCGAAGGAAACCCACGCAATACTCTGCATGCAGATTTAAATTGCTTCGGACTGGATTCTCTTACATCCTTGCAATACTCTAACAATGAGATAGAGGAATGAGAATGATCCATTTACTATGTTTTTAATATAATTATTCATCGCTACATGCTTTTTTTTATATGGTGTTAAACAAAAATCAACAGATGCATAGAGAAATAAATAAATAATTAGAGTGACTAGAACATTTTGTCCAAATGGAACCGATTTCAATTTTGATTTTTGTTTTTCATATGAGGAAAATATGAGGGGAAAAATAAGTTTAGTTTTAGTCAACCCCATTTTTTGGTAATTTTGTTAACAAAACTTCTGAGTCAAAACATCACTCATTTGCAAAGCCCTATATGTTCCACCATTTACATCAAAGTACGTCTGAAAAAAAGTAAACAGACCATAATCTAGGAGTAAATTCCAGCTGTTGTAACAAAAAATATCAGAAGAAAATTCTATATAAGTATATCACTTTAGAGGAGCACATATACAAATCAAACTGATATTTATTGCTTTCTCGACAATGTATGTTCCACTTTAAAAAAAAATCACTAATGACCATAATGTGCAGGATGAACAAATTCCAGTAAAATTGCAGATGATCTCATCCTCAGTATAGGAAGTTACTTGAACGTTTACTCAGAATATTTTTTATATATTAGTATATAGACATTAGAGGGCAAGAACTTTAGACTCTGCTTTGGTATTTGACTGGGATCAACAAGTGTTTGGTAAGAAATCGTGTTTGACACCTCTCTCAGACTTATTTGTTGCCCAAATGCTTTACAGGTGGTTTAGTGAGCACACAAAGAATAGAGTTCATCTCCGTGGCCCTATGGTATTAGGGACATAGAGAGAAAATGCCATACTGGCCTCAACAGAGAGGTTGTGCCTTGTTTTACAACCTTTTAAGCACAAGAAAACCTCAATGGTCCAGTCACAGTAGGCTCTCATGAGGTCTTGGTTCCAGTTATTTCCATCTTGTTTCCAGTTATTGGTATTTCCATTAGAAAGCATATTACTTTACAACAAGGGGAGATGTCAAGTAGTCTCTAAAACGATAGCACGTGCCTTCTGTCTTCTCCTTAATCAAGGTTTAACATCATGACAGGATTCCCTCACTATGAATCGGTTCTGTTGCAGTAATTTTGATATTTTAATTTATTCAGTACCGGGGACTCGGGACTCAGGGTTTGATATATCCTCTGGAAAGCCATGGCTGAAAACAGATTTTTCTCCCTGCATACGTAAATGCCATGGTTTCGGTGTGTAACTTTGGACATTCAGCAACAAACATTCTGGTTCCACCTATTCAGGATCCGCCCAAACAATGGATTGATTGATAAGAAGGGATTAATATGATGATAAATGGAAATGAATGAAAAGATTTTAACTTGGTTGCAGTGCATCCAATGCAGCATTCATGTAGATACCAAAGGTTATCCAGAGTTAGACTGAAGTTTTTCCCAGACCTTTTATTCTTGCTGTAGTAGCTTTATGATCTGCTCAAAGTTGTTCTCGACATGTGTGCTTTGGGTAAATATCTTGAGAGTAATACTCCCCTCCCCCTCCCTCCCTTCCCCTCTCCCGGCATAAATCTCAGGTCAACAAATCCAGCAATATCAAAACTGAATCTGACCCCAGAATCTGATTAAATGACGGTCCTCGTGATTTGTCACTTCTGATTATGTTATTTTGCTACATTTTTGCTTTATCACAAATAGTTAATACCTCTTGCAACTTAGATATCAAGTCTTAATACAAGAAAGGGTGAAAATAAAAAAGTAATTACTCTTAATCAGAAGAAAGAACAAAGGAAAATTTATACAAAATACAAAATATAGCATATGTTTTCCAGTTCTTAAGAAGAATGAAACTAGATATTTCTCACTGTTAGCAAGACCGTAAACACCAAATTAGTGACTCAATTATCTTTAATGAGCTATTTTCACCTTTAAAAATCTTCTTTCTTGTCTGAAATTTTTAATCGACATATCAAATCATGGATATTTAGCCTTGACCATATATAAAGTTTATGTCTATTTATAAAGTTGGTATCAGTATGTTTTTCAAACTGTTCAGTATAGAATGACTTATCTTGTACCTTTCAGAGTGTTTGCAAATATGAATTTGACGATCTCAGTTTTAAAATGTGTTCAGTTCGATAATGTCAAGTCAGGTTGAGACCCTTACAGACACTGCCTCGGATATTAACCATAGTTTCTGATCTCATCATCTATGTACCTTTTTACAAATCAGAGTGTATTCTAAAATATTTTATAAACTTAAACAATATTGATCTTGTTTCATCAAATATAGAGAAAGCAACCTATTTTGGAGTGTGATTCAAGCTGATGCAATCAAGTTGGTTTTTACACAGGAATCTCTGGTAAAATACATCTGATTTCATTGTGTATCAGTGCATTCATGTAGATTCATTTTTTTTTCCCTTCAGAACTTGGTAAATAGTAATATGTTTCACAAAAAATAAATTAGACTTATTCCTGTAATCTTATTAAAAAATAAGAACTACTACAGAAGCTAAGCATTTGCTTTTGATCAGTTAGTGTTCATTAGAGAGTATCTTCTTATGTGTTTCTACAGAAGCCAGAAAACTGGGACACAAACCTCTGGTGGATTTCAGGATGCAATAAATAATATTAATAACATATAGAAATAGCTGAAGCCTTCAGTGTGTAGAGATTGGACGGGAAATCAGAGGACCTGAGTTCCATTATTTATTTCCATTATTATAGTGAACAAATCAATCTGATTTGAGTATTTTGGTTTTTTTCATAGGATCAGAGTAGTAATGCTTACTTAACAAAATATTTCTGCATTGTGAATGAGAAGTGTGGTATAAATGCTAGGTTACAAATAAATATTTACTCCTTGTCTGTGGTGAGTCAGTTTGTTAATCTCTGAAACACTGTTTCCTATTATGTAGAGAAAAAATAAAAATATATTATGGATCAGGCAGACAAGTTTTACTGGAGAGGGAAACATGGTCACCTCTGCTTATTTAAATCATACTTATGGTAGGTCTTTGTCTTTTCAAACATGCAGGTGCCTCAGCTAATCACAAATTACAACCACCTGACACTGCTTTTCTTTCTGCTGGAGTCCTGTAAACTCCAGAAAAGATGCTTTGAACTTTAAATTGTGTTTTGTAGGAGCAGTAAATTGAACTACACTTTCTCTCTAGGTAACACATTACACTTTGTGATTTCTTTTGTATTTTCTTACAAAAAGTCTTGATATGAAATCTCACATGGTTGAAACCTTAAGTTAATGGTCTGTGAAGGAAAAAAGAAATAAACCAGTAAAGGATCATCATGGGATGCGTGCTTTCCTTTTATCATACAATGCTAGGTTCAACAAAATTCTAAGAGAGTTCACGGTAGCCCAGGTCAACTATATTTTTTTCATTCACTGTACATGTTCAAGCTGATGGTCCTTCTTGGATTACCCCGTGATGGATAATGACAGCAATTCTCTTCACCTGTCCATTCTATGCTTAGACCAGAGGTAGTCATCCCCTCACAAAAGCGTCTCAAACAGCAGTTTGTCCAGTCCTTAGCCATCATAGGTTTCAATCTGTCATTAAATTAAAATGCCATTGACTTCAGTTTGCGTTAACACAGCAGGACACGCTGCCTGGGACCCAGAGTTCCAGGATGATGAAGTTCCTTTAAGTCCTATCAGAGATCCTATTTTATACAGCTTGGGATTCAATTCTTAAAATGTTAAATTTGGCCATTTCTATATCCTTTTTATTGAGTAACTTAATTGGAAAAAAGCATGAAATCTCTCTTCCATGGAGCATATTTTCTTTACATTCATTTAATATTCTCCCCTCTGCACAGAAGTAAATTTATCTGCACCATGCACCCAGCAGTGCTTATGAACGGCAGAAAGCGAAGGGCTGACATCAGGCACAAGTCTATACTGCCAGAAATGCCACAGTTCATCAAAACTACACTATTTCCCTGCCAACTCCCTGCCATATTCTTACTTACTTTCTTATCATCACCTGTTCCCCTCAGATGTTCTCAAATAAGATGCTGAGGTGTTTAAACTAACTGCATGCCCACAAGATATTTTATAGAGGAGCAGGAAATTCTGCTTACAAAGAGGTTTTTACTTGTGCTGGAGCCATCGAAAAGCACTTCCCCCTTCCCTTGTGAGTACTCTGCTATTCCAGGTAAAGAAATTGTGTTGTTTTCATTCCACTTACTGCTTAAAAAAACTATGGATTGAAAAGAGCTTGTCTGACATACAGAGATCACTTGGTTATATTCTTGAATTTCTGGAAGTTACAAATACAAAATTTGTCAGAAGCATTTAATGATGCTTTACTTACCTCACCTCTGATTGATGACCTGAAAAGCCTCCACCTTAACATGGTGTGTCAAGCTTCAGTACAGAGGTACAGGAGACAGAAGAACATATTAAAAAGTATTTTATTTGTTAATTATAATATTAGAGATGTAAGGTTTAACCTTCAGATGACACTAAAGTTGACTCATTATAGAAAATGGATCAGTAAAATAAGAAATGGACAGGAAAGACTAGGCACTTGAAATTACAAAAGAGCAATGTTCTATTGAGCTCTTCAGTATGACTTCCCCCTTAAATCCAAGCTCACATACTCCTCAGTGTATTTATAAACTGTGCCTAGTAATAAGTTAGCTTGCAATTGCAAAAAAATGTATTTATTCATTTAAATAGCATATTCATTTTAGCATATTTATAGGACTTGCTATGCACCAAAGTGTAATCATAGCTCTATATGCATAATAAACCAATAAAAATATACAGTTTATCATCCCACTAAGATAACCATTGCTCAAGGATAATATTCACTGGCTATCTTAAACACCTGTCTTGCAACAAATCCATTGTTTGTATAGTGGTCCCCTGAAGGTCACTTGGCTATAAAACTTAGACCTTGTGCAGTACAGAGGCATTTTACAACATATATTCAATACAATACAAAATGACAGGAGAATCTCACTTTGATTGTGTATGTAGTTTTCATAAAACTTACCTGAGATATGCCTCATGAATAAAAATGAAAAAAAAACCCAAAAACCAAACACCACACTTGAAGCAAAGACATTGTCCTAAAGGTCTTCTAAATATTGTCCTAAAGGTCTGAAACCAAATCAAACTTGTTTATTGATTCCTTATTTATCAGCTCTGCCACTAGGGCTGCTAAACTGAGGAGGCTGTATTAGTATTTTTAAACTCTGAACATAACTCCTGAGAAATCTAGAAGGCTTTTGCACTAAGAATACAAAGATGAGATGTTTTTCTGCTGTAGACCTCTTAAAAATACAAAATTTATCACTATGAGCTGTACAGTATTTAAAAGTAAGACAGTAGCAAATATAAAATGTCATTGCAGAATTACAAAATATGGAACCTGCCTGCTGTCCATCTTTGGATATATTAGTACCCTGGTCCTCTCTTCTCTCTTCTTATCAAAAATAATTTTAATAGCTGCAGAAGAAAATGACACATATCCATGAGATCTACAGCTGCCTCATTTCAAATTCTCCAGCAAGGAAATTCTTAACCATTCTCTTCCAGCTGCCTTTATTTGGCTTTGTTATGTTAATGCTTAATGAAAAGATGTCATAGAGGATCAAAGAATTCTGTGCATACAATTTATACTAAAAATAATTTTGATTTAAATTTGAAGATTAAAGCAAATTTCCATTTTTATTAACATACAAAATTAGGAGTGAGAACAGCTATGTGACTGCATGTGGAAATGTGGGTGAATCCAATAAAGGGTAATACTAAAGAGGATCAGTGAGGGGCTTCTGTTTCAACTGTGGCAGAACCTTTCATCTAAAAAGAGGTAAAATCATTTATTTGAATATAACAGGAATCTGAAACTATTTCCTTAAACCATTTCCTTAAACCACTAAAGGATCTTTCATGAGAGATTTACTAGTCAAAGGTGGGGAGGGTTTGTGGTGTATTGAGGCCTGTTTGTGTTCTAAAGATGGCTCAATGTTGCTGTATGTTACTTACACAATACATTCCAGAGGTATATCAAGTCAGGCAACGTAGTGTCTCCAATTCAAAAAAGAATAAACAATAAAGCACTTTATTTCTTGACCCATCGAAGCCAGAATTTTCCTTGCCATCTTTTAAAACATTATATGGAAGAATCTAGTCACAGCAGAAACACAGAAATCACCACAGATTATTGTGGTTCTAGATTATTGCCACTGAATATCATGGGGAGAGTTTGATCATTGAAAACTGACTCTCGTATGCCACTATGGCATGGAACATACTAATAGTATTCTTTCTTTTTTTCCTTTCTTTTTTTTTTTTTCTTGAAAACTGGTTGTGAATTTCAAACTCTTTCAAACAGAAGGAGAAGAGGTGATGAGGAAGGTGACTTGGTGAGAAGCAAACTTGATCCTAACAGTGGTCAGAACATCTGTCTTCTGAATGTTGAAGGAGGAAGAAGGAGATGGACAATAACTGTTAATTATCCTATATTGAAATTAATTGTGGTAATAAAGTATCTTGTCTGTTGAGCAATTCAGTGGTGAGAGTCAACTTCAGTATTTATGCTAAGAGGGAAAGTGCAGCATTGCCAAGGGGAGTTCGCAGTGAAGCTCATCCAACCTTTGCAAAAGCTCTGAAGTTGCCACCATTCAAGCACCATAGCTACTTGAACATCGCTATAAAACCAGATTTCACTGTCTGGAAGCTGTTAAAAGTAGATTCCTCTGGAACCCCGTCATTGTAACAGTAATTTGAAGGCTCGATCCTTCCATAAATATCACATTAAACCCTCAGTGTCAAGTCATTAGTTAAATTCGATATCACAAAGTAGCAATAAAAAATGTCAGCTCTGAAATCTTGCCTGTGAAACAGATATTCCGTATGGTTTAAAGGGATGAGGTCAGTAACAAAATTTTAATAAACATCTAGTGGTTACATTATTTTTACTTCATAAACGTGGGACTATCAAAAACACCTCAAGCCAGGGGATCACCTAACTTCAGTTGTAGAAAGATTTTTGACGTAAAAATAATGTTACACTGGGTAACATTAAAAAAGTAATTAAAAAAGCTATTGAAAAAGTAATATATGTACAATTTAATCAGAGTGATACCCTGGGGAATGACAGCCTATTGTCTGCATCTCTGTAAATATCAGAACACTATAGTTTACACTAAACTGTAATTCAGGATAATCCTTCATGAGAATAAAAATAATAAAAACACTGCTATACTTATTTTTTTGAAAGCATCATTCATGTCCATATAAACTGTGTTTGCAAAATCCTACAAATATATATTTAAAAAAAATCACAGATCTTACGAGGAACATTAATAAAAAAAATTGGACTACAATATTCTTAACTACTCCATCATAGCATAAAATGAAACAGGTTTCCTCTAATGGTCTTTTCTAAATATTCTAAGGTGATAACACATCTATCCACAGTAAAATGTAGAGACATTAGAAAATTCAGCATTAGATGAGAGGGACTATGCATCAGAAGTGACTACTTAAGATCTTCAATATTTACTAGAGGTGGGGAAAGTGTTTGGAAAAAAAGTACTAAAAAGAGCCCATTTTCTCCCAAACTTCATATTCCTATGAAGTATTTATTGTGTCTAAAAAATGGCTGTAAATGAAACTGAATATAATTTTTGTGGGTTCCATATGTATGTTCAAAGGATCAAGAGGAGTACACTCCTTACTTTGTGTAGTTTGTGGGGAGGATAGAAGGGAAATGAGAAAGAAGATGAAAGTTATTTTGGATATAAAGAATTTAGCAAAATTTTAATAAGACTTACTTTTTTTTAAGATAATTGAATGATCATTAGAGGAATAAATACATGTACCATGATTTACACCAGGGTGATTTGAAGTGCAGATTTGAATCTGCACATATTTCAGGTTTCAAATATGAATTAGAGTATTGCATGTCTAAAATAACACAAACCCAAAAGCTTTTTGTATGGTAGGAAGGATGTTTGCATTTCTATATCTCCCACATTTTGAGGAGTCAAAATCAAACTTCACTTTGTTTATAGCAAAAGATTCACTATATGTATAGAACAACAGAACTTGCAATGCAACCAAAGATCTGTCAGTGACCAGTATGCAGTGTTTACGGTAAAAAACATCTTTTTCTTGTGAGTGGCTCAGTTTAAATAGACTTAAGAAGTTCTGTCTAGCATCATCTTGTGTAACAAGATCTTTTTAGATCTAGCAAGTTATGTCTAGCATAGACTTGTCCAAACCAGATCTACAAATCGTTTAAGTGTCTCCTCTCACTAGTCCTATTCTGCTAAATTATCTGTTAAACATGACACAAAATCAACATTTGATGAGAGCCTGTGACTGGTCAAGATTTGCTAGTCTTTGAATATTCTCTGACCAAGATTCGGTTTGATTCAGACAGTGACAGGAAAAAAATAAATTATCTCAGTCTGGAATCCTTTCTTGCAGATTATGAAATTCATGTATATTGTGTCTATTCTGCAAATTTAGTCTTTTTACACAGCTTAATTACTGTGATTCTTCTATTCATTTAATTTTGTTGCTACCAGATGCTAGATCATCTAGAAAACCATGAATTCTAAATATATAGGGAATTTGATAATCATTATTTTCACAGTTGTGACTTGAATGAATTAAAGGAGATTGGTTGCTATTTTTACAGTAATTTTTACAAGTCTCCATCTTGATAATCTGTATCTGCATAACTGCTGGCATAAGGTTTGGTTAGGAAGCAATTTTTTTTTCTTTCCAACCTTTCTACTTGATGCAGGACAATAATTTAGCATCTCCATGACTCTTTCAATGCAAAAAGAGGATTGATTGCAAATACTTTGGATTTATAATTTGTTGTGTGTTTAGGGTTGGATTTTTCTCCCATTTCAACAGATTACTATTCAAGCAAGCATTCTTCTTGAAATAAAACAGTGAGCCCCAGGACATAGTACTCTCACGCATGTTCTGATTGATCCCACAACAGCAGCTCAAGAGATTGCAGAAGGTTTTAACCTGCCCCACACATCTCCCCAAAGTTGTTATGTGGTAGTATCAGCAGTAGGGAATGACTTTTGTCCTTCAGACTCTTGTTTCAAATCAATCCACTGGTGATTTTTAATCATTTAGTGAGCTGGTAGAGGAAAGAGAAGATGTTTCCTTGTGCTGACTGTAGAGGGAGGAAGACACAGCAGGATGAGGTGGTCAGCTCTCATAGAGGAACAGAGCAAGATGAAAACAGATGAAAATAGCTACAACCTAGAGGCTATTGTGGCTATGATACATAGTATTATATGATTTTTAATTTCTCCAAGAAAGGAATGGGATAGAAAGCACATGTTGATGAATAAACCTTTATGTTTAGAATTCTATTGTTCATTGCTATGATGTAGCAAAATTTTGATATAATCTAGTTAGTCTGTTGTGGTAGTTTGGGCTAGGCCTTCCTTGGTGACCAGTTTGTAACCAAGGAAGGGTCTAGATTTACCCAGTATTCCCTACGATTTTTATGTAGGACAGACTAAAAGAAGAAAGGAGGGAAGGCCTTTGTTCTCTTTCCTTCTGGTGGCTTGGAGGTGCAGGTTCCCTGCTGTTGAGTCTGCTGTGTTGAGGAGCGAGGCCTGGTAAGGCCTTGTCGACCTTGGGAGGTGGAGGTTGCCGGCGATCGTTCCAGAGTGACTCTTGGTTGTCCCAAGGAGAGTGGTGGGATACTTCTTTGCTAACTCTTTAGTTACTAGATCTTGGGCTACTGATTGGGAGATATATATATATATATATATATTATTTTGGTTTTGTTCCTTTTCCCTTCCCCCTTCCCTTTCCCCTGTGAAATTGTATATATGTTTCAATTGTTTATAACTGTAATATAGGTGTAAATATATTTATATATATTGCATTAGCTCTCTCTCTCGTTTCGGGTTTTCTTAGTTGTTTTTTTTTCTCCCTCTTCTCCCTGAGGTTTTTGGGGGTGGGGGGAACTCCTGTGGTAAGGTTTGGAGACTTGGCAGGGAGCCAGCTTCAAACCATATCACAAAATTTTGATTCACCCACTTAGAGATAGCAAAATAATTACCACATGACATCCATAACTTCACATTCTTGCTAGTAACACTTACTAGCTCATGGGCACTGAACATAAGCAGCAGATGAATGAAAGATATAAAAATGTATAAATTAGCCATCTTTAGGAAGGGAAGTCAGCTCTTCTGATATTGCCTTCATTAAACCAAAGGGACGGATTACACTTGACAATAGACCATCCTTGAAAGAATTAATTGCCCATATGTTGGTTGCACAGAACTAACACAGATCTCTGCAACAGCACCACCTGCTGATAGATCTTTTATCATTTAAAAAACCAAATAAATGGAAAGAAAAAAATTAATCTTCATTTCAGCAACACTGCATATATGTTCACAGCAACCCTCATAACATTGCGTGACACATTTCAAAAAAGGATCAGACATTTATAAATTAGACTATCATGCACAGTTCCACTGACTAGGATAACAATTACAGGGACAAGTAATGCTCATGCTTTGTAGCATTAGTTGAGCAACAGACAGAATCAAAAAGCAATTTCCTTCCATGGTTAAATTCTGTGTGCACGCCAAGGCCTTCATGCTTTCCTCCGAAGCATGCAACCGTTGCCTCAGGCAGGATGCTGGACTAGATGGACCATTGGTTCTGTCCTGTTATGGCTATTCTATTGTTCCTAGTTCCTGTGCCAACGACATATCAAAACACACCATCTAAATTGCATTTGATATATATACTGTGTCACGCTCCAAATCAGTGAAGCAACACGGACAGTGTGATTCATGTGGAGAATGTGCTTGAATTACTTTAGACACAAGGAAAACAATATCAGAGCTTGGTCTACAACCTAGTGCACACAGCAGGATCTGGCAATCTGTGGCGTGTTTTGTCCATATGGAAGTGAAAAAGTATTCAAGTGCTATCAATAAAAACAACAGAATGTGTCTGTTTCTGAGCAGCACGCATCACCAAGCTGCGGTTTCTGGGCGCAAGTGTAAACATAGAAGGTGATACTCTCAGTAGAAAAGACAGTCACAGACGTCTTTGTTGCTATTCACTGATTGAAAAATATTCAAAAAAAATGCTTCTCAGGAGCAAAATTTCCTTGCTGTTTCATTAAATGTTCTATTCTCAGATGGCTTTATAAGAATGCCAAAGAGAAAAAGAAGGAAAGAAAGTAATCTTAGGAAAATTCTTATTCTTTATAATAAAAAAAAAATCTCCCCACTATCATTATAACTTATGAAACATATATTTTTAAAGTTTTGGAACATGTAGAACCTACTAGAGCTTTTTACATTAAAAAATAAGAGACTGTATGCACAAAGAAGGTGAATTATAGTATAGAACAGGCCTGACTCACATATTTGTAGCTACTGATGTATAGAAAATTGATAGATATAGAACATTTGTAGCTACCGATGTATAGAACATTCAACTTGTGTGTACAGGACTTTAGGCATGGTTGCAACACTGGACCCTTTGACACTTTTAATTTACTAGTCAAAATTACAGAGAAGACCTTCCTTGCTAAGATTCCCATCTCAAAAGATAAAGTGTGTTTGTCTTTCATGAAAATCTTGTGGTTGAAATTAAAGAGGGATGACTACTTTTATAAGGGGAATAATTTCTTTATTTCTATTCAAAACATCACATCTGATTCAGAGAGCATAATTAAACTAGAAATTCACACTATCTCCATATAGGACTTCAAGCACTTAATATTCCTGTTATGAAAAAAACTCATCTTTTATTCTGAGATCAAAAATAGCAGATGCCATATTATATCATGTGCTGGTCCCGGTCTAGAAGCCATCAGTCACCTGTGTTCAATATGGTGCAGTGCAAAATTATAGATTTCCATGGAAGTGAGCAATCCACAGAAGGAAGAACATTGCTCTCAGGCCATATGTGAAACATGACACGACCTAGAAATTTCTAAGGGTTTTTTTTTCAACATTTAATTATTCAGTCAACTTCAATGATTAGTAGGTGAATGCCTTTGTTAAACCTTTCTTGCAATTCATTTTTCAGAAAGTTGATCACAGTTACCTAAGCAAATGTAGTATCAACTACAGGAAAACAACCCTTTTCAATTGAAACTGATCTATCATTCAACTGAAAGTTCCTGAGGTTTATAGGAAGTGCTGTTAATGAGGAAAGACAGAAAAAATGCTTTCGGTTTAAGAATGGCTGTGCTTAGTTTATTTATGTGTTCTTTACTGGGGTGCAACATACCAGTCCAAAATTGTCCCACGTGTAACCTAAGGCAGTATCATAGAGCTGTGGAAATAAGTTTCTAATCAATCATTTATTTCTACCAAATCAACCTGAAGTCTAAGAATATGTGACTTCAGCTTTACTATAGTGTTTTCTGATTCTCTTCCTTTTCTGTAAAATTTCAATCAACCACTCAGCAGTTTCTAGAGAAACACAATATAACCATTTACTCTTTCTTTACTTGTTCCCTGCTCATTTACATGGGAATTTTCACCTGTTTAATTTTCTGATTGAATTTTTTTATTAAAATTTAATCTCTGAAAAAAATTTAATCTCTTTGACTCATCGCCCTAAACAACACAGCGTCAGAATATGACATCATGAACATCAAAGTCACAAATTTTGTCTTTGTAAAAATGCTACAAAGCAAGCAAAACCTGCTCAAATCTAACAGACGGGGAGCAGAGGAAAAAATGCAAATATATTTGCCTGCAAATACATAGCATTTGAGTTCTGCACTGAATCCAAGCTTTATTTTCAACAGAAGATCCTTCCCTATCTATCTGAATCATCAGAGACAGCTCAGACTTTGAACAGTGAGTGAACCATAATCACACCTTTCAAGTAGATGCCTTCTTTCTGTTCACTGCAAAGAGATTTTGCTGATGCTTAGAAATTCTCCAAAAAGTGGGATAACCCTAGAATGATATGTTAATTACTAATTTCAAGTGAAAATTCTGGGTGAGAGTTGTTCACTTGGCATCTCTGAAGTATAAAATAGGTCAATACAACACCTGGGTTGCTCATATTCAGTGAAGATCTATGTGGGCTCTCTGCCTATTCCCATATTCTGAGGTTCAATAGAACAGCTTTAGAGCAAGCAAGGAAAGATTCTTGTAATGAGAATCCAAAAAACCCAGGTATTTGTGAGAAAAATGTCGTTAAAACAGTATATTCTCTTTAATGATCTAAAAATAAAACTATGACTCTCATCAAGGAGAAAAATATCTACATCCTTCCCCATTTTGTGTTGGTGATGGGTGTTTGATAGCTTCAGACATTGGAGATGGAAAGAAGCTGTGTCAAGGTATCTTATCTTGGGGGACTATTAGTCTCCGATTTGAGATATGTTGCAAAAAAAAAAAAAAACAGCTGAAGAAAATACTAAGCACTAACATTGCAACCATTTATCACCTACTGCTGTGAGAGGAATAAAAAGATTCTCTTTGAAGATAGTCTATTATCTGTTTCTAGATACCTCTTGCTGTCATATTTTCTCACAGAAATAATAAATTTAGAAAAATCACATTGCAAGAATAAGTACTGTTGTATATCTAAGTATGTACATTGTTCTTTTATTTACAGTCACTTCTACCCATTTATTAGAAGAAAATAGGGGTTTTACATTTGTTATTTGTGGTTTCCTCATACCCATTATTTTTTCTTCTCAGGTAGAGAAAGTAGAGGTGGTAGTGAAGGAAGCCTGGAATAACCTAAAAGAAAATGCATGTAATATATTATTTTATTACTAGGTATAATCCAGGTGAAACAATATATATTTCTGTTCTGTAATAGTTCAAAAGGAAATGTATGTATATATATATATATTTCCTACATAATATGTGTGTCTATGCATATATATCGACTACACAGGTATTTATGCACACATATATACATATATGTGCATATATACACATGCATCTATGTATAAATGCATTAACATGCATATCTGCATTTATCTATATATGTTCATTGCCTATATAAGCACAGTTTGCATGTTTATACATGCATATATCCATGTGTGTATATATGTTTACACATATATACAGATGTGTATACACACACACATAAATATAAACAAAGTGACAACATTTCAGATTTTTACCCAGCAGCTTCATACAGATGGATCACTGCACCCACCTTGACCCCTGCTGATGCCTATAATTCAGCCCTTTGTAGCCTTGCAACACTACGGTGAAATGTTACTGGTATAGGTCCACCTTCTTTTAAAGTTTTTTGCTAAATTTTGTTAATTTGTTTATGTTTTGGTATTAAAATAATAATATTTTTAACCATACTTTATAATAATATTATAGCCTGACTACTTACTAGTACTGTTCCAAAAATAATTTTATTTATCCTATGATTTAGACAGAGTAGCAATAACAAGGTTGCCAGCGTGATGAGGCCTTTCTGTGACTGTTTCTTCATCTGCATTTGTACATCACTCCTCACAATTCAGCTTTTCAGATACTGTCAACTACTGCCTAGACATTAAAACTGATCATTTACTAAATAAGAACAAGTTGTGGAGACTTCCATATTTTTAGATAAACCACAACTAAAACTGAGAGTAATTTACACACACAAAACTCATTTTGTTCCGGAAACAAAATAAAGATCAAGTGAGGATTTACCAAATATAATGCCCTACAGAAGGATTAGTTTATCTTTCTTTTAAGGCAGAGTATGAAATCAATGTGTTAATCTACTTGAAAAGGAGGATTTGCTTCAGCTAGGCATCTTTTCAGATATGAAATTAAATCTATATTTGTATTTATAATTATTATTCTTAAAGGTATTTTGGGTAGCAACCTTTTTTCCTAGGATAGAAAATTTAAAAGAGCAAAGAGGGCAAGGGGCAGAAGCCCCATTGAATGTTTGATTGCAATTTATTGGATTTAAGGGCAAAACCACAGCACTCTCCTAACCTCCTTTTAAATTCTCTCCCGTATCTATTTCTTTTCGAACTTGCATAAAATTTTTTACATGTTCTTGCAATTAATGCATGACAACATCACGTACTGATTATCCGCCTTTCTCACACACACAGACACCCTGCCTGCATCACCATTTGCAATCTCCTGTCATAACTCACCACAGACTACCACTGAAACTGTGGCCTCGGCAGTGGAGGTTTGTCTTTTATAAGGACTCAGTTGTCATAACCTTCATGTTAGTGAGGTTTTTGGTAAAAGATCTGACTTCTCGCTAAAACAGAGTTTTTGTGGTTTGTCAAAGCAGTTTTTAAAGCTCAGAATGACGTAGTTCTAGGATGTTTAGAGTTTTCTTTAAGTAGAATAAAAAAACTCTGTACTTACAACCTTGCATGGATAATATCTCATCTGCCCACCTATGTCCAGACAAAAGCAGCCACCTCCTCACCTACTGTCTCAACACAATCTTAAAAATGCATTGATGTATTTAAAAATTTAAATTAATTTTCTTCATTTCCATGTGGACTTCCAGGTAATGCAAAGAACAGTGTTGGTTTTTTTTTTTTTTTTTTTGAAAGTATGTTTCCTAAATTTAATTTCTAAATTTGTAGGTGGTATATTAGGGAAGCATAACCAAGCTCCGGTACAAGTTTGTAGAAATAGCCTCTGTGGCTGTGCTGAGAGTTCTGTGAATGAACTGGAGAGCAAGAGAAAAAAGATCACAGACCTGAGGAGACAAAGATGAGGCTGAGGTGGATCTCAGCCACTTGTTTCCCAGTAGCTATTGCTCTGTGGCTCTTTACAGTGGTCCCAGGGAGGAGCTGGATCCTTGTGCCACACTGAGATATCACAGTGATATCTTTCTAAATTGCTTTATATATGTAATTTGCTGTTCTCTGTAAAGATCTCTTGTAAATATTCTTTCTTTTACTAAAAGTACACCCTTTATTTTACTTTACAAGGAATATTATTAAATTATATCACAGATTTCCATCCATTAAAAATTTGTGGTACTTATAGCACAAACCAGACTTTTTGAAAGGAATACTGTTTTACTATCTGTTTTTTGTTTTAGCCAATAAAAATTTCTGATGTAGCATAAATTATTTCGTTTCTCTGGCTGAGTGCCTTTAGGATCAGATATGAAAGTCCAGATTTCCTCATCTTTACTAAACCATGACTGTATTTGAACACTATTGGTTCCTGATAGTGTAACAAATATTCCATAAAATTCGAAAAAACTTTCAAGAATTTTCCTTTCTGGTATGTAGTGTATCCTTAGTATTGTTAGTGTATCAGTAGTAAATTAAGAATAAGAATATCCCCAGTAAGAATGGAGCTAGCTACTGCATTCTTTACTTTCAGTGATTGTTTTCAATGAGGAATACAGTTTTTCTGACCAAAATGACAATATTTTCTGTCTGGAAATCATTTTCTCCATTTTAATGATTGAAGCAATGAGTAGGTTGTTTGATACTTTACAGGTTAGTAGAACTAGTCTAATCTGTGTGTTACATTTAAGACAGATCCTTTATTTGACAATACGAATGTTTGCCTGCTAAGAGTTATTCTGTTTATGTTATTGCGAATTGTGACATTTGCTTGGTCTAGAATGTGAAAACCCTTAAATGACACATCTCATTTTGTCTTCTGTCATTACCTCATTTGAAATTGGAATAGTAGATTAATTGCCCCTTTAATGACAAGTGCTTGCCTAGACAAAGCTAAGATCGGGGTTAGCAGTGTGCCAGGTAATTTAGGTAGTCAGCAAACCATGAATTTCACACTGACAATACAAGAGGCATTAATCACACATATTTTTCCTTTTTTTTTTTTTCTTGTAGTTAAATAAACCATTATCTGGGTTTCTTTAGGACTTTAGGTACCTGAGAAAATGGGGGTGTTAACCTTTATTTTCTGTGCTCGAGGACATGTTCGGTTTTGACTTTCCTTTTTTTCTCCCCCTCAGGGACCATCCCAGCTCCTGTTTTGCATTTAATTTATTTTTTTCCCATCAATATAATTCAGTTCAGCATGTTGTAGAGTATTGTAAACACCACAGGGATCTGTGTGACTGGAATGCCTTTGGCAAGAAGGTACTTTAGATGTAAGGCCAGGAAAGGGATAATGAAGCCCAAGCACCATTGCTTGGGTTGCTCTGTGACGATACAAGGGGCAGTAACATATGCTAAAATGTTCAGTGTTGTATCACTGCAACAATTTTACCTTTGCCAGCTCAAAATTATCTTCATTACAGTCAACAGAGTACAACAGAACGCAGTGCTGGGTGGATAATCCAAGAGACAAAATTGAGTGATGCCAGTGCTTGGTTTCAGGGTCAGATGGCTGATTGAGAAATGAATAGGAAATTCTTTGCATGTTTCCGACAAAGAATCATCATGGAATGTGAAGAAAACGAGCTTTTATCCTCAGCAAAAACTTCCCTCAACAACCTCATTTGAATTTTAACAAAAACCTCCCTCATGTACCTGCACTTTGTTCTTCATTAGTAGTGCAGTCTGACCTGGTATGCCTTCTTGAGTAAGATGACTTTGATCATGCTCAGTGAGTGTCAACGTGTATGGCAATGCTGCTGCTGTTTTCCTTAGAAACAGGAGGTATTTGATTTAGTTGCCCCAACTATCTACCAAACACAGCAGCTGCAGTCCATCTCTTATTTGTCATTCTTGTTTACGTTTAAAATGTGGAGCAGGCATCTCTTTCTTGAGGGACTCTCTTCCCTCTCTCAGAACAAGGGTAGAGAAGAGTCAGGAAAACTAAATCACACTCCAGTTCTCAGGAAAGGTTATGTTTGAGTTTCCCAGCCAAAATACATATCATAAATAAACTTGGAGGCAGTTCAGCTACGTGTTCCTTGAGCAGAGCTGCATTGGGCACAAGATGTGTATCCAGAGGATGTGAAGCTTTGAGAAATGGCACTGGTACATTTCACAGAGGGGAAGATGCTCTAAAGTGATTGACCTCAACTGTAGTTTAATTTGCTGGTTAAATAAAATTCTCTGTCTCTATAGATAAATCAATCTGGGTTATAAGCTCTGCTGGAGAACTTCAACTTTTGTTTCAACTGTTTTCCAAAGCCTCTGAAAAGTGTGGTTATAGAATATGTAGATTATATAGATATATATACATATATATATATGCAATAGTATGTGCTACGGAACATGGAAGGTCATGATCAGATGAGACTTTATGAATACTAATAATGTAACATGAGTGAAAATGTTTAGATAGCATAGTTCTCATGATGTTTGAGACTGTGGAGAATAGGACATGAGAGGAGAGGACAGGACAAGACAGCATAGGATAGGATAGGATAGGATAGGATAGGATAGGATAGGATAAAATAGGATAAGAGTATTTTCTCCAGCTGATGAGTTATTGATTCTTCAGCTCTTCTACACACTATGGAGAAAAACAACATAGTTTGTATTCTTTTATTTTCAGATCATCTTTAATCTTATTTTTTGAAGTAGAATGTACATAACTGTCATTATACTATTTTTGAACATTTCTTAAACTTTATATTTTTTAATTGAAATGATAGACTAGAGAAAATTAGGAAAATAATTTGATTGGTAACCTGCATGTACTGTTACCTTATTTTTTTCTAGCTTTGCATAATTTATTTTGGCTCATGGTTTTGATTAAACACACTCTAATTTTATGAGGTGTATTAAAGATGAGTTTCACTGTTTGGATTTCTTTAATAAGTGCATTTGTCTAAACTAATCCTGCTTATCTTAACACTTTGTGAGAGGACGCTGATGTGCTTAACAACATATGTGTTCAAATAATGCTTATTCATCATAGATTTGTGTTCATTAAAAGTCAATCCTCCATTGTTCAGTCTATGATTAGGAAAGATGTCATCAATTCAGAATTTTTTCCAATTTATCAACGAACAATAGAAGGTTGGAAAAATGAAGCTGGTTTCCTTTCATTAAGTAAAGGGCACCATTCTCTTCCAGTATCACCCAAGTCAACATAAAGGTCCTACTAAGGTCTCTGCCTTAATCTGCTTTTTCTTGAAGTACAGATGAATTTTATTCTTAGAAATAGTAGTTAGAGGATTTCAAATGGTTACCTGGTAATTAAAATCTTCCTCTGCTAGGTTTTAAATTAAATTTTTAATTGTCTTGATCTTCTAAGAAGAAGGTTGGAAATCCTCAAGAAGGGGAACATATGCAAAGACTTTATCACAGTGTACATATTCAGTGCTACCGACCCTCCTCTGATCTCTAAAAGGACAATAGTTCTCATATTTGCAAGAAAACAGATGGATGCTAATATTCTCTTTGCTTTTATGTATGCTTTAGCATTTTTATTCTTTTAACAATACCTTGCCTGTGAAAGAAAACCTCCTTAGAAGAGAAGGCAGAAGGAAATGATGCTATGCGTTGCACCCTAAAGAAGCAAAATGAGTGCTTGCAGAGCTAATTCTAGGTTTAATTAATAAGTCTTAGGTGTATCTTCCTAAGCAACACAGTAAATTGAATTGGGTGTTGGGAATGTAAAAATTGTCTTCAGAATTCAATCGTACAAATTTCTTTCATGTCCTTATTCCGCCTGGACATCATTATCATCAACTGCCATGGAAAATTAAGGACAGGCTACATAAGCTTTTTTGTATCTTCTGAATGGCTATAAACTCACAGATGCCTCAGAGAGATGAGATTTTCCTGTGTTCAAACTTTCAAAGTAAAATTCAGATAAGAAATATGGAATGTAATACACCAGATTCACTATTGGGGTACTCTATTGACTTTGAGGGAAGGCTATTAAGAGCAATTTTGGCCCATCCTATTAAAATAGTTGCCCAGGTGTTCCTGGTGAGTAATTCAGGAACCTTTTCTTAAAGTTCGAGGAACTAATAACTTCTGGAGCTTTAATATAAATTCTAATACAATTACTATTTAATCTCCTTTAATGCATTTCAGTTTCATTAATTTGAAAGCCCTGATGCTATCAGGAGCCTACCTACTATTGGTCCCCAAAGTAGTTTCTTTAGCCAGCTGAGGATGCAGTGTCACTATCTAATACGTCCTCGTTCACCAACTCCATTGTTCTGCTTCAGCTTAAGCTTTCCCACTTAATATCAGCATGATATAATTGTGCCATAGGTGACAAATACATTATTCTTTCTTGTTATACTGAACTTCCTGTCTTAATTACCAAACTCATTTTTCCTTCACATCTCACTTGCTCATTACTCATTTCCAATTATGATACAGATTTCCCTTAGACTTTAATTACTTGTTGTGCTTAAAAAGATAAATTAATTTTCTTATTAACCCTTTGACATCTCATTAAGATCACTGAATAGGACAATTCTGTTTTCCTTTGACATGCTGTCCACATTATGTCAGTTTGCAAAAACACTTGGGAGGCTTCAAAGGAATTTGCTAAAAACATTGAGTTCTTCCTCATGTAGCATATGTCATATGATACTTTTGCCTTCATAGAACTATCATTTAAACTTTAACCGTGTTTATCCTTGTGTGACCTGGAGGAAACATTGACTTCTAACATTAGTGCTGCTGTGTTTACTTTGCTCATAAAACTCACAACCACTTTCACTTGTGAAAATGTTCATAGGATGGGGGAGAGCACAAAGTATTCCCTTTGTGTAACTGGGACCAGATTTTGATAAAATGAGTAGCAGACAGAATGAGAATTTAAGGTTTCTCTCCCTCCTGCATATAAGAGCTTGTGGATAGTGAAAATAATATCCTTTAAAAGGCTTTAAAAGGAAACTTGCATTCCAATTCCTCCTTATCTTTTGGTACACAAACCTCTACAAGGTGTTAGGCCATTTTATCACCATCAATTTGATATCACAATTTGTAAACCATTACATTTTTTCTCATTGAGTCAGATACTACAATTGATCAATGCTTTGGACAGGTTGAGTTGTGATTTATGCAATATTCCCAGCGTTATTGTCTCCTTACTCCTTTGAGCCTTTTGGTTACCCTTGTTTTACAGCTTTGTCCACAGGCTGCAAGCTCCCTGTGGATTATGTACCCCAACTTCCACCTCTTTTCTTGTTTTCCTGAGAGCTCTATATCAAAGCAGCGCATCATGATCTTTGTTGATTCACCAAAGGTGTCTGTGAGTCACCAACACTTACAGAAGTGTCAAAGTAGCTGAGAAGATGTTAATTCCTGATGCAAAAGAGATTCATGAAATGAAAACCTTGCAACAATTGAAATGCAGTTACTTTATTCAGACATAATGAAACAAGAAACAGTATATATTTCATGTATCTGATTGGTTTCAGTGCCTAGGGCTGACTGCATGTTTTTCTGCCTATCAGATCTCCACTCATGGGAGACTCTCACACGTATTTTTTAAGAAGGAGCTGTCCCACATACAGGTCACATGTTGGCTCTGTTGAATGCTACTAAGCGTCATAAAGATGAACACTGATTAAAATGAGCAGATTTGGGGCTAGAATGGGATGAAATATGCGTGGACAAATTGTTTTATAGATTAAAAATTTATTTTGTGAGTGTCTCACAGAAACATCTGGCCTCAATTGGGGAAAAAAATATTATTTTGACATTTCTTTGTGAAACAAACAGTCGTCATTTCAGAAGAAAAGTTAATTTTCCAGTAGATTTCTTCTTATTTTTATGTTCAAATGTAAATGACCTATGTGTATTTAGATCACTAGGAATCATCATGTCTTTTTTTTTTTTTATTCTCAGAAACAATCAGAACTTTGCTTTCTCTGAAGGTCTATAACCTGGCTATTTTACAACCTGAAGACAATTTAATTTTTTTTAATCAAAAGGTGAAAATTGGGGTTTAAAAGAAATATAAGTTCCCAGCGCCCCAATACTCCAAGAAAGAATTATAAAAAGGAAGGCTTAAGAGCCTCATCTCAATTTCATTTCCATTAAATAAAGAAAAATCCAAATTCCTGTTGAATTTAAAGGAATTAATCTAGCCCCTCACAGAAGAGCACTGAGGCCTACCTTCTCCTGTTAATAAAGACGGCAATAGAAATCCTAGGCAGTCTTGAGATAATTCTGATATTTGAAATAGACCAATGCACAAATGCGTCTACTGAGCTCAGCAAAAATTATTGAGGTGATTTAGTGAAGCAAAGCTTACAAAAACACTCAGGAAGTCCGTAATTTGATTTCAAATGGTTGGTACAAAGAGGCTGGTGAAAGGGTACTAGAGACATAGTCATTTATTCCCTATTGAACTCAGAAGTATAAAAAGTGGAAATTATTTCTCAATAACACAATCTATACATGGAAAAAAATCTAACTGAAAAATTTCTATAACGAAATCCAGGATTCAGTCACTGATTTTGTCTTTACAACAACCACTGAGGGAAAGACTTATAAAGACATGACTGTAGTCAAAAAATGGGCTAAAATGATGAGAGTTTTACCAAAGATAAGTTGTGCCACACAATTCTGTTGTCTTAAATATATTAGTCACTAAATAAAAGTAATCTAAAATAGGTAAATTAAAAAAAAAAAATACCAAAGGACCACCCCCCCCAAAAAAAAAAAAAAACACCAAATGACACCAAAATGTTTAGTAGATCCATACAACAGAAAAGTTTGTTAGTTAAGCAGTTTTGTTCACTGTTGTCATGAGTAAAATCTGGGAAAGGTGTTAACAAAGAACTGTATTAAATAGCAAAACTTTATTTAGGAGAGGGAAATTTGAACTCCTTTTTTCAGTAGTGAACATGGCAAAAGGATAAAAAAGGATCAAAGAATCTCACTGGCATTTTCAGATGATGGGGGCACTGCCAGAAAAAAAGAGCATCAGAATATTATACAGAAGGACATGAGCTGCGGGACTGGAGTTAGAGGAATAAAGCTACCTGTGGTAGAACAAAGTGCACTTGAGGACCAGTGAAAACAAAACAAGATGACTATGCCAAAATTACTGCTGCTGTCACATTGTCATCTAGATAACAATATTTATGTTATAACAACATCTATGTTGTTATCTATTGCTATGTTTCGAATGGTACAAAACTGTAAGCTCTTTATACCGTAGACCAGCACTTTGCAGTTTGTAAAACCTAGTCATACTACTTAATATTTAAATATAATAGTATAAGCCTTTTTAAAACAAATGATGAGACTGGTTACTGTGGCTTGAATTTTGCATACATTTTACAATTGTTTTTATAGAACTAGCAAAATAATTCATTTAAACCAAAGCCATTTGTTATCTTGATGGTTCAAAAACATAGTCTAGTGGTCCAAAAATATAATCAAGCTTTTATATATGGTAATTATAGCTTTATCACACAGAGTATCCATTGAATCTTTATTAAAAAAAGTCACATTCCTTTGACATATTAAATACAGTCGGAAGGTGTGTGTAGTGATATTGCCAAATACAATTTGCAAAAATGTATTTTCCAAACCCTGTGTCCCTAGGTTCTTGCAAATAACATTTTTTAATGAACTGTAGGTACTTTTTGAGTAGTATAGGGATGAAAATTCTTCTGTTTATCGTCTTTCTTGCACCAATGTGACATGTCTGCTGATTACTCACATTATGCTTAATTTGCAACTGATAATCAGTCCTAGTTTCTTAATAAACTTCTCATCAAGTGACTGGAACTGTCACTTTACCTCCATGTTACACTTTTTAAGTATAATCTGTGACCATTATGCAAAAGAAAGGACTGCTGGACGTCACACATGTCATTTGCAATCATGTACAAAAGCTTCAAAAGGAGCTTGTTAAGTAAATACCCTTCATAAATCATTACTGTAAAATAGAAAGGTGTAACTAATCACCATATTGCCACCCTGTTGCCGTATTTGGCTTTTTTGAAGAGGAGGCATGCTCAGTCAGCACACATATTAAAAGACCTTTGCAAAATACTTTTAGGGAACTCCCTGAACTTCTTGTGCTTTGCTTATACCAAAGCAAAAACAGCAGTTTATTATTACAGGGGTTCGAACTGAGTCACCTGCCAGATACTTGAAGATTCATTCTGAAACTGTTGCCTTCAGGAAAAAAATCCCATGATTACGTTTTGATGCCCAATAACTTATCTTCCCCTAACTGGTCCAAAGTGAATTTCCAAATTAACATTATGAGCCCCCAGTTAGAATGAAGTAATTCAGTGTCATCTGCAGAGAAATAAACTGCAATTATTTGTGTTAGTTCATGTCATAAAGGAAGAAATATGTACCTGTGGATAAGTGTCACACTTCAGGGGATGTGCAGTAGCAGTAGCAGTTAGGTTATACTAGCTGTCAATACTGCTTGCATTGCCAATATAAAAAACCCAGTCTTTGGCATATTATTTTCCTGGTTAAAATCTTTTGGTTCAGTCTTCTGAGCATCTATGTGACTATATGGACTCTGAAATCCCAACCTGGATTCTACCAACCATGAAGAAGGAAAAATTAAACCATGAGAGTTGAAGTGAAGTTAAGATACAGTACTTTGAAGGATTTCTTTTTTGTTTGTGTCCTTTAAGGATTTATTTTTTATTTGTGTTCTTTTTCAGCAGTGAGGTTGCAGCTTGATGGGGACAGCATAAGTAATATTAAATGCAGTGTAGGGTTTTCAAAGAGAATTAAATATAAAATCAAGAAGACAAGCTAGCCATAAATAACCAAAAAGACCTTCCTCTTCTGGAAGGGATCCCTGCCTGTGTTTCCTATGTATACATTCTAAACATTCCTAAACCCTCAGGAATAGTATGTCACTATTATTTTCTCCCAGAGAAATATTTGCTGCACAGTTACTCCTGAAATATGCATTCATGAAGTTTATGCATTGTCTTGCTTCCAATCATGACTTTTAAACTGTTTTAGTAAAAAAAAAAAAAAAAAGTTATTTATTCCACAATGTCATATGGTGCTCTAGCAGCAAGATGCTATGACTGGACAAATGGTATCTTTAAGACCTACTTATCCTTGGGCTTATGTGAATCTTCCTTTCTTAAATTATCTAGAGAAGCTCATTTCCAGTGTGCTTACATAAATTAAATGCTACATCTCTATATCTAACCTAAATTTGTTTTCCTTTTAATGTTTTGTCACTGCTTTCTCACAGATAAGGATTCTTTGCCCCTGAAAAGTTTCTCTCTTTTTTTTTACTATTTCCATATATTCCCGAAAAAGGTAAAACCTAACAAACAAAAAGGAAATGAAAAAAAGAAAGAAAAAAAAAACAAGATAAAAAATAGTCAGGATTTGTAGATTTGTAGTAAACTAATTGGATGTTTTCCCTCTTGGGGTTTATGATGACTTTAGGGAAATTGTCTCAACTTATGTCAGCAGGTAATACAACTTTATACGTTAGGACACAATGAGTGAGGTGATGACATTCTATGTTTTTCAGGAACTATAAAAAATGCAACACAGAAGTGCACTTCAGCATCTCTTTTAGTTTCTCTCAGGTATTTTCAGGTGATGGGACACCAACATTCATTTTTAGTACAGTATCTTAAGAACAGAAGAGCTTTCTGTTAGGACTGTTCTCAGTAGTTATTCTTTCCATTTTACCATTATGCTGCTGTGCACTGGCCATTCCACGTCTGTTGTATTCTACATTATTTTTTTTTCCTGTGCTTTTATCAAATATCCTTTAGGATTATATCACTACATGCACACACAGAATGAAACCTGACCAAGAAGTGATTGTAAAATACTACGACACGCTATTTCTCTTTCTTCTGTTTAACTTGGGAACAAGACTACTGTCTAGTTCCATATGTTCTTTGATTGTGGCTATAAAATAAACTAATTATTTCTGGAAACCAATTACTTTTCAGTAAGAAACAATTGTAAATATTCTATTGTCTATGAGTTTGTTGCAAAGATATTTTGACAGGATTAAATTTTTAGTTACGCACTACCATCAAGTTTTCTTTCACATTTCAGTGTTATTGATTTGAAACAGAAGTGGATTTTGATATTACTTATTCTGCACTACATATTGTGTAATTATTCAGATGCTTCATTTTCATTTGTTCTTTCCTATTTGTTTTAAATGTTATTACTTGCTTCAATGCTTTTTCATTTTTGTGAATACACTGATAAATATTTCTATCAATTGCAGATGTGATTTTTGCATAAGTGACTGAAATCCCACAACCATGGTTTAACACAATATTAGACAGTAGAGGAACTTGTAGAAGCAATTAGGAAGTCTATGCATGTATCTGTTTATTATTAAAAAAATGCTCTTAAGGGATTGCTTGAGCTGTTAGTTGCACTGTCAGATTTTTTAGATGTCCTCACTGTGGCCAAAGTGCTATCACAGGCACTCCAGTTTACATATAAAATTCAATAAGGATGAGTCCCAAGTGGCAGTTTCAATTTTTTTCTCCCAAGAAAAGGATGAGCATATCTATGTGCAGCAGGACTGACTATGTGCAACTCTCTCCTCCCTCTGCTATAGAGGAAGGACTGTCCTTCAAGTTACCCTGAAATATCAAACATCTCCAGCCTAGGAACATCTTTTGAATATCTTCATGCATTTTGTGTTTGTTTCCCCATTGAGATTGGGATTTTAAATGGGGAATACAACCTTGAGCCATGAGCAGCCATTATAAAATCACTGGAAGTGTTTTAATGAGAAACTAGTAGACTCAAACTTCCAGCTAAGGCTATACCTTCTTTTTCCAAATTCAGTCACAGAGATGAGTTGTCTGAATAATTGTAGGTGAATCTTATTATTACTACTGTTAGATTCAACCCCCCCCCTTCCATTTTCAAATGAATAAAAATCAGAATGAAAAATTTTAAATTTCCACTGTGTTCCCTACTTCTGCTTCTCTTTTTGGGCACTTGCACAGGCAGTGGGGAAAGCAGTGGAGAAATTAACAAAACACATATTACTGAAGAATTAAATTAAATTGTTTGAGTGAAAATTTGTTTCCTATGTCCAAAGTTGGAAAACACTTTAAAATTTTCCCTTATGATATTCACTTAGGAACAGAAAATGCTTTCAAAATAGCTTGAGGTGAAATTACTTGCAGAAGGAACACATGGACCACTTTGTGTTCCATCACACACAGAATTTATATGTATTAGAAACCCACTCAGTGACTGTTGCAGTCAGTAAAGAGGCAAGTGCACCTTTTTATGGCCACAAAAGCAGGGATAGGAAGAACCTTGTTACTCAGTTCTCCACAGGTTAATATTGTTCAACCTAAGAGAACTGTGTGATAGATGATGGCCAACAGAACTCACTGCAGGAAATCACACAGCACTAACTGAGCCTGGACAGTGGTATAGCAAAGTCTTTGTGTTAAGCTTAGTGCATATGATCCTCAGAAATACTGCAGAAGCACAAGCCTAATGCATGAGCTTCCCTTATGGATCAGACCTTTATAATATCATAGTTTACTGTATTATATAGCCCATGTCTATTGAGTTTTTATTAGTTATATAACATATATTAATCCAGAAAAAAGGTATTACAGGCTAAACACTTATTATCCATGTAGAGGGATTATTTTTAACTCGATGGTTGACATTAGAGTATAATCACTAATTTCCTTTGCTTTTGTTTCTCCCAAAAGGAAGTCTTCACAGCTAGCAAGGAAGAACTGTTTTCAGAACATCATTTGGTGATATTTTTCATTTCCTTTACATATTTTAATGCAATCAGCACAGCTTACATCTGTGTAGCAATCAAATTACAAAGTCAACATAATCCAATGAAATACTGAAGAGCCAAATAATCAAATTCATATTAATATTAATTGCTGTAATTTCTGCACCTGGATTTAAAAACAAAAACAAGAGAACCACCACATAGAACTTCCTCTATTCAATTACAATGTTTTAAGTAAAAAAATTCCAAACAAAAAACAAATCAGAAAAACCCCATGATGCCCCTCCCCACAAAAACCAACCCCAAAACTTCAGATGATGTAGTTTCTCCTTCTGATAGGAACAGGTCTTTTTAATGCACAGATAGAGATGTGTATTCCTCAGACATCCCAGTGTAACTATTTATCATTATGCTTTTCCCTAGCAACTTTTATTAACTAATTATCCATCTTTATATGGAAATATTGTCCTCATTTCAGACAACCATGGATTTCTACTGAACATTTGCAGTTCTAGATATAGAACTAGATTAGGATTACCATGTCCATTACTGAAGTGGACCTGAATGTTAAGAGGGTTCTCATTTTTACTTGTTCACACAACCAACAGTGAATACAGAAAACCCAGTGAGATAAATTACCACTTCCAGTCCTCTTCTCCAGAGGTGCCTTTACCCTTCCACTAGAAAGTAGCTGCACATACAATTAATGTAACATTTGTCATAACTGGGAGGGGTTGGATTTCCATACAGAGAGAAATGAGCTCTTGGGGATGGGGACAGAAACTTAGTGATGCAGATTTATTAGCTACAAATGGAAAAAATCACTACTCTGTTAGCAATATTTTAGTTTTGTGCTCTCATTCATACATCCTCTTTGGTTACATCACATGCCTGATGATGTGTGTGTGCTGTTACACACAATGGGAGCAAAGTTCTCCAATGAGAATTTTTCAGGAATAAGATGTGAATGAAGAAGTGGTACTTTTTGAAAGTAATAGTAAAAAGACAGAAATATTATTGTTTGGATTACAACCATCAGCCTGGCTCTGCAGGTTTTGCAGCCTAAGTACAAACTGGACTCTTTCTCCCACTCTAACCTGGCTGCCCTTCACCTAAAGCACAAAATCAAATATCTAATTGTTTTGTACATTCTACCAAAAGTTTACTACCTAAGGTAGATGGAATTTTAGTATTGTGTCATGATTTAAAATTGGTCCATGCTGATGAACAGTGTAGTTTTCGCTATTAAATGTATACTTACAGAGAAAGGAGACAGTAAACGTAATTAAAGCCTAATTGGATAGAAAATGAAATTTAGACAGACAGAATGTGAGATGTAGGAGCCAGAATCTACTTCTTGAGCAATAGCTTCCACCAGTCATTTAAGACTCCCTTTGAACTAAAGGAAATGGCTTCAGGTATAGTTACATCCTCTCTCATTTAATTACCATTGGTATTGAGGCAAGATGGTAGAAGGTAATTGGGAAGTTATCAATTACTACATTAGCACACTTCTGACCAGTGAGATCTCACAGATAACTCTAAATTTGGAAAATTTAGGTATCAGCAGTTAGTCAGTCATAAAGAAGTATTAAAAATCACTGAAATATGTATTTCTAGCACCAGTGAGTTTCATAATAATAACCTGAAAGTGTTAAAATGCAAAATTAATTTGTAGATTGAATTTCAAAATCAGCCAGAACTGTCAATGGTTAAGTGGTGAAGTAGGTGTATTTATTCCCTTGTCATTACAGGTTAAACTTCTCAAATACGTACAGAACATACAAAGCAAGAAAAGTACAAATATTGAAGTGATTCTTTCTTTCCAAAGAATGACTTTTAAAGCCAGGAGAAAGCTTCATGATCAAAGCAGAATTATTTCATTTTGAGTACTCAATGCAAAGACTTTTCTCTTGACATTGTCACTTAAGTTTAAGTATATTCAGCATAAGAGAGAAACAAGAGTTTGCGCTTGTGAAAACTTGAAAGAAACAGTGTCCAAATGTGCAGAGCAAATTTGAAGTTACTTTCAGTTGGCAACACTCAAGTGCCAGCTGGTGCAAGGCTTCCTAGGACACGGGTCCTTTCTCTCCGTGATTGAGGACCTTCCAAACCACCTCTCTCATTTCCATGATGAGGTTTTAAGTGAGCACAGAATACGAGAGTTCCACATCTTTTCTGAAGAGATTATCTAGTTCTATAATAATTTTCATCTGAACAGAAAAAGGAAGTGTAAGGAATACAAGTGCCAGGTCATGACCTGTGCAAACAAATTCATAAGTGCATCTTACATGCATTTGTAATGTAACACAAGCTTTACATAGTGACAGAAGGGCCTTGGAAAGAGCATAAAAATTTACGTTCTTATCACAAGGTGGGTGTCAAATGTCCAGTTACTAACAGGCATGCATGAAAACATCTCTAAAGAACTGTAGAAGGTAGAAAGTAGAAACAGGTGGAAACAGCTACCTAGAAAGTTTATCAGCTTCAGGATTCAGTTGTGGTTCAGTCTAGACTCTCAGCATCATGGCTGTGTATTTAATCACCCAAGATGTCTCTCAGATCTCAGCCTCCTGTAGACCATAGCGTTGTTAGAAGCTTCACTACTCCTGTATTTACAGTAAAAGACAGGAAGCCAGTAGCACAATTACTCATGTGTATTGTAGTGCCTGCAGGACCGTGGACAGTCATGGAGTTAGATACACAGAGATCAGTAAACCTTATGTAAAATTGTTTTAACAGTATTTTACTCTTATTATTTACTATTATTATTATTGGAAATTATTATTACAAAAAGTACTTTTTCTTAAAGGACTAAAACCCTGGGGGTTTGGTAAGAGCACCACCAGCAATAACAGCAATTATCCAGCTGTGGGAAAGACATTTTATACTGTAAATTCAGATGTGACATTCCAAACCACTGACAAAAACATACAAGGCCAAGAGGTTACCTTGCAATTTGCTGATCTGACCCTTGGTTTACTGAGTCAGCCTTCTCCCTTATCACTGTGGACTGTCTAGGGATCAGCGCTGCTGTCTAGGTCTAGTCAAGGCTGCTGGATGTGCTCTGCTTGTCTTGTCTGGGTACCATGTGAGAGCATCCCTGGTCAGTGAGGGCACTGCCCTGCTGCCACCTCCATCCCAGCTCACCTTCCTTTGTAGAGCAGTCCAGTCTTGCAGCTCCCTGACAAAAAAAAAAAAAAAAGACATCAAATGCCTGCTCTTGCTGCCTGTGGATGTGTAAATCAATTTGTACAAATGTAGTTGTACCTGCATAAGCAGTTGATGCTTTCTCTTGGGGATACAAAACTCAAAGGAACCACATGTAAGAGCAGAATATTTTACCCTGTGACATCCTCCCTGGTTAGACTGCTGATCAAATTAATTTTTAAATAGTCTTTCTGACTGGCCTGAAGTATAAGGACAATAATTCCTATCCCCTACATAATGTTTTTCATTTTTCAAGCTATTTAATAACTGTAACAACTGAAACTACTCCTTCAGGTACCCTTGTAAAGGAACAATTAATAATCCTTTATCCTTCTATTGTGTCTGACACCTGATGTTCATGAAATATTTTATGTATTTAATGGATAAAGAATCATGCAGTTTCTGTGTATGAAGCCTTACAGGGCCAAGTGAGTTTTAGAACACTAAAATTTTAGAAAAAAACAGCAGTCGCAAAGGGAAGTAAGGGGGATCCTCATGAACCTCTTTAGAGATATCAAACTTTACAACTTTTAGGACTGGAATCTTGTACCCTTGTTTTGCAAGAAGACAAGGTGAAGCACTGAAAGATAAAACAAATAACTGATATCTGAAATCAGGTTTCCCATTGTCCCATATGTCCTTGCCTTTAAGGCACATATGTTTCTTCTAGCTGAGGGGACAGTTCCTGTCCCCATCAGTCCCTCCCCGTGAGCTCTCGGAGGAGTGTGAAAGTTGAGAGTTCTCATGCCACAGGATATTATAATGAAAAATTCCCACATTCTTCTTCTCCCTGGTTATGATTTTACCACCAACATGATATTGGGTAAGTTTCTTTAGTTCCTGCAGTTTTTCCCAATATTAAAAATAATATAGTAAATGTAGAGTTCCTGCTCATGTTGCAGCACCTTTGATCAATATCAGCTTAAGAAATGCTTAAACTAAATATGTTGTTTTGCATACAGATTCATTCCAGATTCAAAATGGTAAAATATAACCGGTAAACAATTTGCAAGGATTTTTTACTACTTAGAAGCAAATATAGAATACACAGTGAATCTCTGAAGCTGGAGACACAGCTGGCAATGTGAAACCTGGAATAGTGCCAGAAGTCCACCTTTCTCCTGTAAAACAATAAAACACTTCTCTCGGTATGAGAAATTATAATAAACCAAACCCCAGACTACTGACTCTTGTAGGAGATGCTGTGCACCATGGAGATGTTTCAGAGCCCTGCTGATGGCATGGTAAGCCCACAGATTGTTTTACTTGTGCAATCCAATTCTAAACACTAACAACAAAAGAAGGCTATAAAATCCTTTTTGATGCAGTTAATTTTTTAGAGTATTTTCCAGGCTTGATGCATTGCTGAGATGGTACAACATGCCTCATTACACTGTGACACTGTGTCAGCAGCACAGATTGCCACTGGGCCCCTCCCTCGCTTCCCTAGTACAAGACTGCAGCTCAGTGGTTTTCTTTCCTTTCTGGGAATTCAGGAAGAAAAGGAAAGCAAAATCTCCAGGTGCACTGGAAGGGATGATTTCTTTCCTCTCCTAGGATGCACAATAGAAAATATTTAATTTTTAAGCAGAATTCTTGAAGTTGCATGTTCCTCTCAAGAGCCCTGATATCAGAAACAAGTGCATAAGATAACTGCTGCTTCACCCTTCACACAGGTCACAAAACTAGGAGAGGAGCAGTGCAAGATATCCAGTGTACAGATGGATGGAGAGGAATCAGTCCCACACTTCACTTACATCCAGCTACATTCATATGCTTCTCAGGTCTACTATAATTTACAAATGACAAAGTACATAGACAAATTCTAGATCTCGAACTTTGGCTCACAGCTTTGTTTTTTTGTAATATGTTTGCATAATCCTACTTACCTGGGAGCCTGCAGAGCAGTAATCATTTCACAGAGGCTGGGAGGCAGCTGGAGGTTTATTTTGAACTGCTCCATCTTATTTGGAGAGTGGCCTGGCAGCAGAGGGGACGTCAAGGGTGACACCAGAAAGACATGAGTGATACTGAGAAGACTTGTGACAGCAGGGACCTCCCTCTTGGTTATGCCCAAGCAAAGGGAGATTTGGCTTTTTTGGGAGATCACCCACTGTGCACTTATTAAAGAAGAGACTCATTAAAAGCATGTGAATAATCAGTGTAACTGCATTTAAAATGAGGCACAAGAAAAAAATGAAATTATAATTACTCTAGTAAGAACCATCCGTTGACAGTGCTACCAGAAGCCCTTGTTCTTTTGACAACTCATTTAGCAAAGCTTGAGCCAAGGCCAGTTTTAATGATTTAAGGTTTCCTATCTTAAATAGTGGCACAGATCAGACACTTAAAGCTCAGAAGGTGCTCAAGTATCCTGCTGAGTAGGGCTCTGAGTCACCAGTTCCTTTGGTTAAGTACCTGGGATGTGATCCAGCCACAGCAATCTGAGAGCGCTTTGATGACCTAAAGTCTGGGAAATGCATTCCTCTGATATCCAACCTCACAACTGGCCATGCTTACCTGCTGTGTACAAAAAAAAAAATCTCCAGTATTGGCAGAGGCCTCCTGGAGTACCTAACAGAGAAAGCAAGTGGGTGCATGCAGTTTGTAAGAGATTCAGTGATCAGAGTGTATTCATCTTAGTGAGAACATGCATGGATAATATGGGCACACACGTATCAAGGATCCTTTGGCAGGTCTGAGTGCCCTTTCACCCAAAGTCAGAGTAGATTCAAGAAATTCAAGTGTCTTCTTTGCATTTGACTTTTTTTTTTTTTTGACTGCTTAATCTCTCCTATGCTACGGTGAAAGTATGTTCTCTTCTGGTTTTCCTCTCTACCAAATCTCTGTTTCTTTCCACTGCCAAAATTTTCAGTGTTTTTGTAAGCCTCAGTGGGCTATTCCTTCTTTCTTCCTGCCAAAATCAAGCATTAGCACCTATGTCTTTGTTCTTTACTTGGAAGACTTTGCATATCCACAGCCAAAATTCAACATGTATTTACTATTGCTATTAGCAGGTCTGATACATCTGAGCATAAAGCTGAAAATACGTACCTAAGGACTGAAAAATCTCCAGCAATTTCATTCTGGTATCATTAGCTGTCAAATATTATAAATTAATTTATTTTATTCTATGAGATTCCTTGTCATATAAAGGAAATGCTCAGTGACTTAGGGTAGACTTAGAAATCTGTTCTTAATGATGTTCAAAATATTGCAAGCGCATGAATTAAGAAATAGCTTTATACTTTAGAGAAAGCATTTGATTTTGTTAGCCTGGGGCATTAGAAGACATAAAAGATGTAGTGAAGTTATTCCATCGCCTCCTTTTTTTGTCATGAGGAACTGAAATGTAACATATATACTTCTAGCATACATTTATCTTTTCCTGTCAAGCCTTTAAAAAATACTTGACCTAAATGTCAAAAACTTGTCTATAATTTGTAACTGAAAGACCAAATAAGAAACGGATTTCTAAGACGGTTTTTCTTAATTTTTCAAGGAGGAAAAGGACAAAACCAACATCTGGTGAAATCAGTTGCAAGAAAATTCAGATGAGAAAGTGGAGGTGAGAGAATCTAATGAGATTCATTGATACAGAGGTAGTGCTGCACTGGAGGGCAGTGCCTGAACTGTTCTGAGAAGGGTTTAGAGCATGAGGTGACTGCCTACTGCTAACCTGTATGTACCAATGAAGATACATTATGTACGTGTATGTGTATTCATGCTAAATTCTGGATCCAGGGTGCATTTTGACTGAAGACACTCTTGGGATTGGAGACAGAAGAGTGCAAATTTGGGATGGAAATACTGTTCCAGAGGACTGTGCCCGTGGCTCTAACAACCCCGACTTCTCGTAAACACAATGATAAAGGTTGATTGCAGATTCGACCACCCCGTTATCACATGCCTTGTTAAGCAGATTTTCCTATAGTTAGGATCTACTCACCGTTATATTTTTCCACTTTCCAGATGCATTTTTATGGATCTGTTTAGCTCACTTCTGTTTTGCGAGCTGAAATATTTATTGCCCAGTGGCTTTGCTGCTAGAGGTAAAGCCCATCCCTTGCTGCAATACTTACACCAGGGCTATTTTCAATTTCTACTTCCTTCTCCTCTCTATGACATTGTGCTTTTTATAGTCTCCAAATATTGGTACATCTTTAAAGATCGTTTTCTAATTTAAGTATATAATGTGTCCATTCTGATTAGGTAATCTTCTGTGGCAGCAATACCAGCATTCAGTTAGATTGTTGGCACACTTACAAGATTTTCATGACTTCAGGGTATTCCCTGGAAGTCACAGATCCAGGAAGTTGTTCCAATAAACTTTTCACAGAAAAACAGAAAAAAGGAAGCTTAGATAATTATTTTGCCCCAGTAATTTGTGAAGGCTAAAAACAGGTAAGGCAAACAGGTCTGATGAGTGAACTTGTGTTGAAAGTTAGAAAATATGCTTTACCTTAGAACTCTATTTCCTTTGGTATTTCAAGTAGACATTTTTTTCCTTAAAAATAACAAAATATAGATGAGTCATAATAAACAGCAATCTACTTAAAAACATTATTTACTCTCAGTAAAAATACAGATACCTGTATGCAATACATATCATTATTATAAAAATAAATGATTATATATTCAATTTTTTTCCATTAATACATGAAATATTTTATATAAACAAGTGAAATTAACTTAAACATGATCATCTGTCTTTAGAGTCAATATTTATTAGATTTCTGAACTGTGTCCAAAACTAAAATACACGCAAAGATCATATTGCTTTAACTACTATGTTTGTCACTGAAAGGATATGTTCTATAAGGCAGTCGAGCAAGTTATGCAGGATTGATCATTAAACCATTGTGCACTGTTAAATTCATGTAGTATACATGAACCTCTTGTTATAAGTGAACCCTCACTAAAAAAAACAAACCAAACCAAAAAAAGGTTTTGTCACCTCAACCACTTAAAATATTTAGTGTTGATTTTACTTTAGATTTGTTTGTTTGCCTTGGGTTTTTTTTAATATATTTTGTAGGGAGTTGGGGAGGAAGGAGGGATACAGTGGGTTTTTTAGTAGTGCTGGTGTTTTCCCATAGAGAAATTGGCCCAATAAAGTTAAAACTAGTACGTCTGTAGGAAATAAAATGCGAAGTGTGTTGTGATCTGCTGTGCACCACTAAATTAAACCCTTTTTATTATGCTTTGCCCCATCATGATTTTAGATAAGAATTATTTACATTTATAACTAAAGACTAAGTCACTGAGCATTTTACACTCTCGTGAATTCATTGCGGTCCAAATCTCAGTATGTATAGGAGCAGGTTGTTCTAATTTTAAAACTAAAGTTTAAAATCATAATAATGCTTTAAACAAATTCAGCGTGCTATCAAATAAAGAAAAATAATTTCACATTGTTATCTTTATAAATTCAGTAGAAAATGAAAAAAAATAGAGTTGGTAAGGCCTTTCATGCTGTACAAAAGTGAATTCTAATATCTATAAAGCTTTTTAAGATACTTTCAACTGCATGGTTCCAAGATAAACATCCTTTGGGAATACATCTATATTTCTCTGTGTTCAGAGTTGGCAAAATGAACCATGTCCTTCACTTCTGAAGCTCTTTCAGAAAAGGTAATTGAAAGCTTTTGTCACTCAGTCTGAAAAATCAGATGAAGACCTATCTATAGCTCACTTTGCAATAGTATGAGAAAATAAGCTGGACAAATAGCTGGAAGCAAATTTTTACTTTTTATATACAGACTAAACGATATCTCTTAACCTTGGATTTAGCATTTACAAATGATAAGACATTTTTAAAATTCAGAGCAATGTATTTCAGTCACTTTTTATATTTCAAATATTCCTAATTCAATTTCTCTTTTGTCTAAAAATGTTCAAGTAGAAGACAATAAATTGTTTCTATTTCAGCAGTGTAGAAACCAAAAACTATGTAGAATATTTACTGCTATATGCACAATATGAGGTGTTGGCAACCACAGGAAAAAGACACTTTTTGTCAGAAAATACTTAAATTTAATTTTAATCAATGACTAGATTGCTAAATTTTTCCCTGTAAGGGCTTGACTGGTTCAGTCTCTTTTTTACACATGATTGGAATAAATAAAAAAGGAAATGTTTCACATTGTGGAGGAAACGTGTCCACAAAAATGACAAATCAAGATCCTTTCAATAAAGGACAAGGCATCACTCTTTAAGTTACATGTGATCAGAGAATCTCATAGAGAGTTGAAAAAATATGTCTTCCTGTGGTAAATTTGTTTGGACAGAAAGTGTCATCTCCTTTGGTACATAAGTGATTGTCTGTGATAGAGTTTCAGAGAAGAAAAGATTCTCCATTCCAACAAGATGATTTAAAATATCTGTATGTTTCTATATAACTGATGCTACCAAGATGTTTAGTTTTTTTCCTTCACTGAAGACAACATCCAAAAAATATAAATAAATTAGACATGCAAACAATGGAGTATGTTAGGAAATAGTTGCAGTAGCTACTCTTTATGATCAGATTTAAGCATTCCACTTTGGTGTGGAGTATCAAATACCATGGTTGAGGCTTAAATAGGTGAAAATGGTGGAAACAAGAAGCACAGAATTAGATTTAAAATAACCGTATCAGATCTGATATCTTTTTAGTATATTATTGTTTGGGACAAAATACTAGGTCAAAGGTTTCAGTGTTCAATAACTTTACAGAATCTTGAATCTTTTACAGAAAGAAAAAAAAACTAGATGAAAGGAAATAGACAATAAAGTACATTTTTACAAGAAATTGTATATCAATCCAAATATTTTCCAACCATCATTAAAAAATACCATATTATAATTAAAAGAAACTAATTCAAGACAAGATTAAGGACAAGCACAATGAGGGGGGGGAGGGAAGAAAGAGATTCTGGTCAGACCAACTTGAAATAAAATATATATAATTTTATATTCAAAATACAATCTATTTAATTTTTTTTATTTTAAAATCACAGAAAGAATCTGCTCACACACATGAAAAATACCCCAAAACAAAGAAAAAGCATCTACACCAAATTTAGTCTCTGTTGGAGTAGAAAGTTTTCGTAAATTACATATTCTATGAATTTCCATTTTATTTTTATGCAATTTCCATGACTTCTGTTTAGAATAAAGCACTTTCCTGACCCTGAGGCCATGGACCTACTTAACCTGTGATGTTTATGACATAAATAATCTCCCTAATCTAATCATAAATTGAGATTTTGTATGCAAAGATACATTTTCAGGATTTGGTAATCTAAGATGAGGTGAACTATACCTGATTTTACCCCTGGAACTAAAGCAGTCTGGATAAATGGATCAGATGCCAATAGTTCTACTGCCTCAGATGCATCTCCTGTTTGCATGAAACACCTCAGGACATTGCAATACTCTTCCTTGGGACAAAGTGCAGGTGTTTGTGTATGTGAAAAGAAGTACTAAGATAGTTTGGTCAAAACAGAGAGGTAGATAATGTAAAATCTAATTTTGACTTTAAGATTCCATACTAAGGAGTAGAAGAGAATATAAAGAAAGAACAACAGCATTACTGACTTTACTAGTCATACTGAACTGAGGTAGAAAGCCCCTTTTTGTTGCTTAAGATCTGAATATATATCTAGCTGAGTATGCTGGTACCCAAGCACAGCCTGGGTAACACAAGCATATTATGATGATAAAAGTTCCATGACATAATTTAGGCAATCCAGACAGAATTAACTGTGAGCTAGATGAGTTTTCTTTTACAATCCGAGGAGGTACATAACTCCAGTTAAAGGTGACTAACTCCTAGGTACTGCAGTGTTAGACCAATTAACATATTTTTTCTTTAAGGTTACTTACTGCTTATTTCAGTACATACACCAGTCTGAAATATATGCAAATGAAGCTGAGAGTCACTAGGGACTGTTTTGTTAGAAGTGATAATCAGCCTGAGCGTTACAAACATGCTGCAGGCTAAACAAGTTGGCCTATAGCACTACAAGAGGTACTTTGCTTTCAAAATCCTCATAATCATTGTCAATGCATCTATGTCACAGAAACGAAGCAGAAGAAGGGTATAATCAAACCAAGCTGAGCATGTTAAGAATCATATGGGAAATGGGAATGAGCAACCACTTCTGTATAGAGAACGGCGATTTCTGTGTTCAAGCCAGATGTTTTACTGACAACACCTTCAGAAGTTGCATGAATATTTCAGTGCAAAATGAGCTTGAGCTACAAATTAATGAGTTCTTTTTTTCAAAACCACTTAGATATGCTATTACAGCTAATAACATTCTCCCTTTCAGACACAGTTATTTTATTTGGATGAAATAGGATACCTTACTCAGCCCAGGAAAAATCTCTATTAAAAATGTATTGGACTGCAAAGAAATACGTGTAAGCATTTGTAACAAAAGACCCTTAAAAGTATAGAACCTGTCAGATGAAAATACCATGGCTCAACATATACAGGACAAGTTAACGATATCCACAGAGTAATATGTCTCAAGTTGCAAGCCTTTTCTTATCTGAGTAGTTTTCTCATACCATATCCATAGTGCATTGAATATCTTTTGTCCCCACAAGAAAACAAACAAAAAATTGCACTGTCTCCTTAATATATGAAATTGAATGTTTCAGCAGAAAGTATAGGTCTAAAATCCTGAGCTAGGATAAGAGCTACCCCTCCTAAGTCAGAAATTAAAACAGCAGACTTCTGCTTTTCCATGTATATTGTAAAAGTTGTCTGCATTTGATGAACAGAAGCAGTATCTCCGGCCTCTGCAATTACAGATATTTTTGTCTTGGACATGCCACATACAATATTTTTAACATGAGATTAAATTTTAACATTCTTATGGTAGAGTCTATTTTGAAGAATATCATGTCATATGATTATCTGGTTCAAACAGATGTTTAAATAAAAGAAATTTGTCCTGATTAAGAAATGCAGTAATCATATGTCCATCAACTATGCTGCGTTACTTCCTTCATGCAATTTATTGCACGATGTATTTGATAAAAGCTTTTAGATAGCTTCACAGAAATTACACTGCCTTACATTTTTTTGAGCTACACATCCATTAGAGAACCACACTTTGAAGATGTTTTCTATAAATTAACAAGTTCATCTGTGCTTCTTAATGGAACGCATCAGGTGAATTAGATAGTGAAGAAGTCTGTAAGTCCATAATGTGTCTTTTTGTCTACTACTGCTTTCATTTATATAGTCTTTTGAAGAAAAAAAATTCATTGCCTTGAAAATGTGACCTTTTGTTAGTGATCCAGAAGAAATCAGGTTGCTGTGATGTGATCTTCAAGAAACAGGTGTAATCAAATATCCTTGTTGCACTAAACCTAAACCGTTAGTGCAGATTTACCTCCTTTTCCTGATGTAAAATACCAAAAATGTTATTCAAGAACCTTATTTTTGCCAGACTCAAAAGTAACCACTGAGGTTTTACCTGTGCAGGACTGATAGCAAGCTGTCTTTTGAAGGTGGTAGTTGTATTATTGTTGTAGTTGTCATTACAGATAAACTTGGGACAGCTGATTTAGGACAGTGTTCCCAGTTGAGACAGTCCCATATCCAGAAACATGGACAATTTGAGGTTGTCCAAGTCCTATCATTTTCTCACAATATAATTTTACAATGTTGTTTCTCCCTGTCTAACCTTTCAATTTTGTCTTCATTCTTCAAAGCCTGGTTAATTAAAGGATTTCTCTTTTTTTTGACACCGGACTTTCATGTCGCCCTTTAGTTGCAAGGACTATGTAACTTTCTATGAACTGTGGATTTTTGCTTCTTAGATCTGTGTGTTAATTGGTAATACCTGCATTCACCTTTTTTTTTCAAAGTGTTTTCCAATTATAGTAATTAACCACATTACCAGGACAAAATTAACCATTTGTCAGCTTATTTCTTCAGCCAACGTCTGTGAAGATCTTGTATTTTCCATTCTTAGTTATGTTGTGAAAATGAAGTGTAGACTAATGAAGTAAAGAGTAGAAAAATACATACCATAAAAATAATTTGTCTTTTGCTATAAAGTACCTTGTGAAATGCTTATACATCTTTTGGTTTTAAAATAATCAGATGAATTAGGTGTTTGGTTTTGTTTTGGTTTTAATTAAACTGTTTATTTTTCATTTGTAATTATATTTTTATCACATTACTGAGCTTTTCTTTCCAGCTATTACATCTATACATTATAATCACTATATGAAAACTGAGCCATTCATATGCATATAATCTTGAAAACTGATGCTATAGGTCAAATCAAAAGTTGTGATAAAACCAAGAGTGAGCAGCAAAATACTGAATAAACTCATACAAATACATAATTTATTTTCCTCAGTACAGGTATTATTTTAAATTGGGAAGCTTTTCTTGTTTTCTGAATGGTTTGCCATCCCTGATGAATGTCCTTTGCTTTCTTCCTGCCACAGGAATTAAGGTGATTTTCCTTAATTGTATCTATCATACCTGTTTCATGGAAGTCCTTTGTGGCAGGGTATGCTTTTCCTATGCCTAATATTTGCTTTCCCATAGTGACTAGTATAATGTAGCCTGGTATAATGCAGTGTAATATCGTTCCCTAGGTGGTCTCATCTAATCACTTATAATGAGTTTGAAATTCACCTTTCAAGTATTTTTTGAACATCTTTAAGAAGATAGGCACTTGCATTAACAATTGAAAACATAGGGAAGGATATAACATGATAGGTAGTGTTTGTCTAGATATTTTCTTTGGGACAAATTGCTTATTCGGAGTAAGATAGTTTGAAAAATTGACATTTGTAACTAGGAAGTCCTTTACAAGGCTACTGTTATTGTTGTTTTAAAAGGCACAGAGTCCTCTGACTGGAGAGAACTGAGGTTGTATTTCACCTACAGAAAGTCAGTTCTTATATACATGGCTCAAGACTTGACTTCAAGAGACTCAGAAATTACAATTATATACTTGGAATAGAGCAAAGCAGAACTTGGAAAACACATGCTGTAGATACTGACTGGATTTTCAATGGTATTTGAATTGTTGATTTTCTTCAATGGAGGAGAATGAAATTCTTGACATGAAAGAAACATAACTGCTGACTAGATTCCTCTTGGTAATATGTACTGAAATACTACATAATCTCAGTGAAAACTCAGTTTTCTATGCCTTTCAATGTGAGCAATTTATTTGTGGGGTTTTTTTGTTTGTTTGTTTGTTTTTTATTCTAAAACTGACCTTTCTAATATGTTCATATTGTGACAAAACTAAATAACGTCCTAGGCACAGAAAATGTTCTTACAAAGCTTTTCATAAACCTTGCTTTTCTGCCAACTCACAAACCCCCCTTTATTTACATAGTGTATTACTTTGAATTGTTAGAAAGAAACTGAGGACAATCAACTTTTTGGACAAGAATTGCTCTCTGGTATACCAGACCACAAGCCCCTTTGGGAAAGCTATCCATGCTCCTGATTATCTAACTAGGAATAATCAAAAGGATTATGATTTGATGACAGAAAAAAACCTCAAGTTACTATATAATATCAAATACTCTGAATTTTGCAATATCAATTTCAAATCCATGGTTCCAATGATACCTGCAAAGAGTGGAGAAGTTTAAACAGGACAGGAAAATAACAAGGGAACTCCATGCTGCCTGGTAGAAAGTATGAAGGGTGGTGGAGATGCAAAGTCCGTACACTAAAGGCCATGCAGCCAAGAAATATGGCATATTTAATATATTTACTATTGTCCTGGAAACAGGAAAGCTATATCTGCCTTTTCAAAACCTAAGGAACATGAAATATCAAAATCAATTTCTTTTATATGCTAGTTTTCCTTTTGTCCTCAAATTGGATATAGTATGGATATGATTTTCATGTACTCAATTCTATTTTCCTTTAATTGAATATAAATTAGCATCCCCATTTAAGTATGTCAACCATGGAAATATTTACTTCTCTGGAGAATGACAGCAAGGAGACATGTCTAGAAATAGGTAAAAAACTAGCAGTATAATATATATATAAATATATATATATATGCATACATGTGTTTGTACATATATATTCAAATCAGCCTTCCAAGGGCAGCTGTTGCTATTAAGGGCATTACACTTACAAGCACAATATTAAATTAGATTGGCTTACAGAACCCATAAACATGTTATGTCGGTGTGTTATAACAAAGATAATAGAAGTAATAACAAATAGAATTTAGAATCACATTTTAATTAGTCATATGAACTGTTTAACACAGAAATACTGACAAAGCAGAACTAACAGTGTAATGAAGCTGCATAAAGGTGTAGATAGGAACCATTCTTGCAATATAAATGCAGTTTCTAATAAGAATTTTTACTTAAAATAATGATTTCACTAAATCACTGTAACTAAAAAAAGGCCAAATGAGAAGTATGCCCTGTTTGACTTTACCTGGGGGAACAAAGACCTTTTTTTCTTCACTGTGAATCTTGCTGTGAAAAAAAAGAAAAATAATTCATGCATAAAATTGCTCGTATATTTAGAATACCTAATTTGTAGTTCACGTGAAAAGAAGTACTTAAGAAGAGAGGTGTCATGTTGGTCTCCTCTGGATAATTTATTTATTTTTGAATTTGAATGGTATTAATGATTCGTCTGTGTAACCCTTTTAATTCTTTCAGAATTTTTCTGTAAAAATTGTTATTATATAGTTAATATCAAAAAAAAAAATTCAGCAGATAATTCATTGAGGCATTCAGTTCTTATCACTCATCATCATCATGGCTGGGCTTCACGAATGAAGATTTGGGAAGGGCTCTACCCACGTTTGTTGCAAGCACATTGGTGGCTAATGAGACCAATATGAGATAGGCATGTCCAGTTGCAAAAGGTACAGCAGAAAGACTCCTTAGATGGTACATTCTTCAAGGCACGATTTTTTCTGCATTGCCTTTTTTCCTCAAGGGTGATCCTGCATGCTTTCTCAAAAACATCAGGAACGTTATAGATTGTTTGTCTCTAGATCTCCCGATTGGAGGCCAGAGTAGACCAGTTATGGTGGTCAACATGGCCAAGGCTGAGATATTGTTTCAGGGAGTCCTTGTGTCTTTTCTTCAGGGCTCCTCTCTTGCGGCAGTCGGTGCCAAGTTCATCATAAAGCAGGATCTTGGGGAGGCGGTGGTCCTTCATCCTGGAGACGTGCCCTGCCCAACGCAGCTGTGTTCTCAGCAACATGGTCTCAATACTTGTGATTGCTGCTTGTTCAAGAACAGATGTATTGGTCACATAATCTAACCAGTGGATGTTTAGGATTGTACGGAGGCAGCGTTGATGGAAGCGTTCTAGGAGACGCAGGTGGTGGTGGTAGATGACCCATGATTCAGATCCATATAAGAGAGTAGACAGCACAACGGCTCTGTAAACACAAATCTTTGTACTTTTCTTCAGGTGTTTGTTTCGCCAAACTCTTTTATGGAGCCTTCTGAAAGCACTATATGCCTGTTGTCTATCTCCCCGTCAATCTTACCATCCTAGGAGATGAGGTTACCTAGGTAATTAAACTGCTGGACTGATTTGAGTTCTGATTGGCCAATGGTGATGTGGGGATGGAGGGGGACTTCCTGAGGTGCAGGTTGATGGAGAACTTCTGTCTTCTTTAGACTAACTTCCAGCCCAAAGAGCTCAGCAGCGTCTGCAAAGCAGGATGTTAAACGCTGCAGGGCTGTTTCTGTGTGGGCAACAATGAAACAGCCCATTGCACAGGCTTGAAGGCTTGTCACTCAACACAGTAAAAAAAGGCCAAGAATCAGCATTTTACAAAACTGTAATTGGGAAGTCCTTGAAGCATTCATATATATACTGTCTAAACAGCTTAATTGGATGAAATGTAAGTTAAATATTGATATTCTGAATGTTTTCTCAAACAGCAATATTTCTGCACCACACCAGATGATGTGGTACATAACCATAAATATATGAAACACAAGGAAATTAATATATAAATGAAATAATGAAACACAAGGAAGTTTTTTCATTAATTAATGCAGCCAAGTTTTATGTAACAACAATTAACATATTTCTAAATCCAACATCCTCAGGAATCATATACAAAACTCCACTTTAAATAAAAATGTAAGAATTAAAATAAGAAAGAGAAAAGGAATCTTACTGAAGCAAAATCTTATAAAAAGCAGTGACACTATCTTTTTAATATACCTAGAGAGAACGCCAGCTCCCACGCTGGTCACTGTCGAATGCACTTTAAGATAGAAAATATTACTATTCCTTTTGTACAGATGAGTCACTGGGGCAAAACTCAATTATTTGCTCAGGATTATACAGGCAGACGTTACACAACAAGGAAACACTGATCAAGCTAATACTTTAATCACTGAACTTGCCTTTCCTTCAACAACTTATAGTAACAAAATATTGGGGAAAAAAAGAGGAAAATACATATCTAAATGGACAACACTCAAGAGGTTAGCTGAAAATGACTTTCAAAGAAGTGAGTGCTTCTTTTTCTGCAGTGAAAAAATGGCAGGTGAAATGTACTTTGAAAACATGGGCTAAGAGGGGTTTTAAATAATCAAAGACACAATAATACGTTATTAGAACCCATTGTCACAATACAACATTCAGATTGAGAGCTTAGCAGGAATTAAAAAAGGATTAAACCTTTATAAGGATAATGAGAACATCCATAGTTACTTTAGATAGGATATAAAATAATATTTTTAGAAAAGAAATACAGACATTCCTTGAGGCATAAGTGAACCATTAACTTAGGAAGGTAGGAAAAAACCTAATCTATACCAAAATTATTGTGCAGTTTGTGACCTCCTTTGAAGAAACTTGTGGAGGATTCCATATGATACAGAAAAACATTGTAGAAGAACTACTGATCAAATCCATTTTGACAAATTCTATTCTTAAACCATGTGTATTAAGTCCATTTTCCCATAGGAGTTTGAATATTGGCATCTATGTTCACCTTCTTTCTACTGGTATGATCAAGATCTCACAGAATTTCCTAAAAATAAATGTGAGTAAATAGAAGTGTATGTTCAGAGCAGCTGAAAATTAATTTCACTGAAAGAAGAAAGATCAAAATCTTATTAACCTTTTCATCTACTGACTAGCTCATTTATATGCATTTCTTGTCTAAATACTTAGAACTAACTTAAAAAAATTGTAGGAATATATCCAAAGCAGAACTTGTTATATGTGTTGTTCTAATGTGTACAAATTATATTTTCTGGAAAATATAATATGTTTCAAATATTTGGTGAACTGTAGTATACAGAAGAATAGTGCTTTTATCTCTACCACTTTTCCATGTACACATAACGGATATTCAGATATGCTACCATTACAAAGGTCATAACTGCAGGATAGAAATTATACTTTTTTCGTCATGAATAATGTTAAAAAAGCCCCAAACAACCCATATTTGAAGATTAATGGTTTGTGATGAGGTACATAGTGTTCCCTGCAGAAAAAGAATTGAATAAGATCTTGTCTTCCATCTTAAGGGTCATTTTCCATGGTAAGTCAATGGACGTTTTCTGAAAAGGCAAAGTTCAAAAGTCTTCATCTCCTCAGGAATGATTTTCCTGTGAGGAAATTTTCCATACTGATGACAGCAATTCTTTTTTCAAACACAAAGACATTATGCTTCACAAACTGGTGTTTTCTTGGGTGTTTTGCCATCATTTAGGGCACAAAACCTTATTTGTGAGGATCATGGCAGGACACTTACAGCTCAGCGTTTGCAGTGTACTGAATCTCTGAATAACTTGAAACATCAGAAGGCTCTATGCTTTCTCTGAGAATAGGGAGAAGCAAGGAAATATTCTTTGTGGGTACAACTGCATTGGCAAATGATGGGTCACCAGCTCATTGTCATCATTGAACACAAATGTTATTTCATTCTCAGCCTCCTTTTTGTGAGGAACCTGTTAGTCTGGATATAGAAACTATATTTTGGATATTTTCACTCTAGAAACTGCTCATATGAAGTAGTATGGAGGAATCTACACCTCGTTTGACTGTGTTCCCCCTTCTCCAACGTACCCCAGTGCTATCCCAAAATATGCACATTTATTATTTCAGGTGCTTGAAACTGAAAAAAAAAAACGAAAGCCCCCCTACTCCCAGCCCCATCCCCCCAAATTATTTCTTAGAATCACAGTGGCAGCATATGGGGCTTAAATGACACCCAGAGTCAAATATTGTGTAGTGTGGATATGGCCAATCTACTTAAGGGAGGGTGAGTATGTGTGGATGAAGAGGGAGTGCAAGCTACTCTAACCAAGTTGAGTTGTTTTTTTTTTTCAGTATAGATGTAGCATGGGTGATTCTTTAGGTTTTACTTCAGTCTTCTCATTTGGTCACACAGGAAATTAAAATCTGTCTGTAAATCACTAATGACAGAGAAAGTGAATGGAATATGGTTAGACACTACTGGCAACAACTATGATTAGTCACTATTGGTTACCATTGTAAAATTATGCACTACCATCAAAATTACTGCACTGCAAGCATAAAACCAAGAGAAAGGTACTTTTTTTCCTTCCATGCTTCTTTCTATACTCTGATATGTTTAAATAATGAAACTGAGTGCCACAGGTTGTCATGAAGGTCAGAGATACCAGTGGTTTTGAAAAAAAGCTGATAGAAAATCGTCTGTCTAGTAGTATCTATTCAATGAGACACTTTGGTTGTAACATCAGATTCAGGAAGGTCCCATTGTCTTGCTTACCAGAGACTAGAAGGTATATAGCTGTTGACCCTTTTTCCTATTTTTTCCCCCAGTATCTCCAGAACTTACCACTATGAGAAGGACATTTGAATCACACACTGTACAGCAGTTCTTGCACTTTATAAAGACTGCAAAAACTCATTCTGTGATGTTGTCCTAATAAACAAATCAGTTCTACTTCTTTTTCTCTTTCAGATTTTGCTTCTATAACTCCTAGTATTCCAGACACAAATGATTTTATAGAAGTTATTTACATTTAGACTAGTATGCAGTTCTTCACAAGAGGAAAGTATTTCACTGACTCATAAATAAGTAAAAAATTTAAAAATCTACATTCTGTAATAATGTTTGTAATAATTGATTTTGACTAGTCAGATTTTGATTTTGTTTTTAACATCAGAAGCTGTTGATGCATGGGGTTTTGTTGTTTGGTTGGTTTTTTTTAATGGCAACGACTATTTTACTTTAGATTTGCTAGCTTAAAAATCGCAAATCCATTTTCACAGCTCATATAAAGCTCACTGTACAATTTCTAGCACAGCAAGGAGAAACTCAGTAGATAAGTAGAGAAAATGATTTTGAAACTAAGTCAGCATTTTTAAGGAATTTGATTTATAAAATGCAATTTTTTGCCTTCAGCAAATCCTTGAAAGTCATTATGGTTTTTTTTCTAGTTAACTTTCTTCAATATGCCTGGTGATGGAAATAGCTATTTACAATATTTAAAGTAGTTTTATAAATACCGTTATGAAAACCATAGTTACCTTTATTTCACTGGTACTATTTTTCATTAACATTTTGGTACACAAGAAATTGTATTTTCACAAAAGCAAAACAGGATTATAGGAGCAAAACCCAGTGTCTTGAATTAAAATCAGGGAAACAAATATGAATGAAACAAGAGTTCTGCTCTGACTACACTGCACAGTAACTACCATTTTATCTTAGAGAAAGCTAAAATACTATTTCTAGAAAAGTCTGAAAAATACATCTTTAATGTAATTTGGTGTTCTTTGCTATTCTGATTTTGGGGTCAAGGTCTCTGATCATATCCCAGAGTAGTCCTAAGGCTGCTCTGAATGGCACAAGCCTGTCCAGGAGATGCCAGGCCTGCCCAGATGTACTTGAAGCGGTGACACACTCCCAGTAGTCCACACCAACAGCAGTCCCTATTAGAACATGAAAATTGAAAAAAAGGCTAGGTACAAGAAACCCTCAATGTGATTTTTCTGGTAAATTTTGAGCCTAGAATCCTCTCATAACAAACAGTGGTTGAATATGGTTTCGGTAGCTCTTTGTTGTATGAAAGTCTCTATGACTGCTTGTGGCTGGAGGGATTTTAGTTTTCCCTAAATAATGGAAAACCAATGCACAAAACCAGAGAGGACTACTGAAGTTAGTGCTGTGGGATGTGAATAGTCTGTATGTACTATTGTTGCTGCTGCTTTTACTAATTTATTTAACATTCAGACTAGGATGTAGTGACGAGTCTTTTGTCACATAATTTTTTAGAGCCAGACACCAGAGAGATGGAAGTAACACAAATTAAAAACCTGTTCATAGCCCCAGGCATATTTTACTTTGTCATTTGGTTCAGTTCATTTCAGCATTCCACTTTTAATGGCTCACTTAGTTAAACTTGAACTTATGATCACTGTTACTGCTTCTAATAACAGCCTGTTTTGTGAGGGCTTCATTACTGTTGCCTCAGGATAACAGCTGCTAATTTGTTTTATTACTATAATATATTTTATTTAGATTTTTCTCTTAAAAATCGCTGGCTGTGCTTCTTGCATTCGTTGTTTTCTACTCTAACAGCCAGTTTGCAGAGCTGGCATAGCCCACAGGACATTGTCTATGGCCAGGATTGGGAACTGATGAGTCAGATCTACCAACATGTCCAATTTATACCTCAGGTTTGCTTCTTGACTTTGACAAATTAATTTTTTTCCTCTTGCAAAATACAGACAGTAAGATCTGTATCCCTTGTTAGGGGCTTAGATGCCTGCTGATGAACAGTGCTGGATAAGAGCAGCATATTTTCTGTCAGAGGTTATACACTGTTTTTTTATACCACTTGTGCACTTGAGCCGACTCAGTGTCCTCAGTGTCCTCAGTCCAGTTATTAAGGATTTTCTTCCTTGAACTCCAGTGTAAGAAGTTTGTGGTACAAATTCAGTTCTTATTTGGACTTGTGCAATAATTAAAAGGTATTGTATTGTTATCATGCTGCAGTTGATTGAATTATCTCAAAAATGTATAACTGATAGATGAACCCACATTTATAACCCAAGTGCAGAAGACAATCTGGGTTCTGAACTAGTTATTTTGGCACCTGTGATTTTCTCTCATATGCAGTATAAACATAATATTATTCCCTGTTAGACTGTGAAGCTTGGCTTCTCTGGCTATGCTTAGTAAGCATAAAAGACTTACATTACCTAAAAGGATCCTGAGGCAGCATAATTACATACCCCACCACAATCCCTCCAGAACAGCTTGTGTACTTCTCTGCATGGAGCTAGGCCTCCAGCCCACCATGATTTCTCAAGGTTGCAAGGAAAAGTTGACCTGCATTTTCTGGTCCCTTGCTCAGACTGGAGATGATCTCAACTGCATTTCCTGTACTTATATGTGAGTACTGACATATAAATAGTGTTTGATTGCCTACTATTTCTGCATTTGGTACAGGGATTATAATGAAACCTAAACTGTCTTAATTTCTATATTAAAAAATTCAGAGAAAAAGATATTGGATTGTTTCAAATTCTGTGTGCTTTGTCTTAGGATCAGGCTATGAACTGCTGTTCTAATTAATTTTTTGATTGTATTATGCAAGTAGTCACCTATTTTATCTAAAGCTGTCCACTGAAGATTTCACAGTAATTGAGAAAGTAAATGTGATTCAAAGAGCCAAGAGCAGAGGGAGAAGACTTTGCAGCACTCAACTTTAGACTTACTTTAGGCTAGAAGGGAACAGTACTCCTAAAATCACTTTCTGTTCATTGGACAGATGTAGGTCTCTCCAAAACACTTGGATGAAGCACCTGACAATTCTGTCCAGTATTCATGTTCTCACACAAAAAAGAAATGATCCAATGGACACTATTCTCCCACACACCATCAGGAACAAAACTTTACCTAATCTGTGCAAAAGCCAAGCTTGCATTCACCAAGAAGAGATGAAATATCAAAACCTCAAATTAACCCTGCACACAGTAGAATCTTGCAGACTGTAATTTATAAATATAGAGAAAGCAAATAATAAGTATTTTGCCCAGTGAGGGTTTGGAAACTTAGGTACGTGTCATAGAAACAGAACATGCAAGAAAGTTCCACTATTTGTTGGTTACTGAACCTTCCCAAATCTCTGATGTAACGAATTCGTGACTATTCATCTCTGATAACTCTTAAAGCCAAGTACTTATGAGCATTAGGCCACCTGGTATAGGTAACTGATTTTGAAAACCTAGTTCTCAATGCACTTTTGGGACAACTGAAATCATAATAAACTGCACCACTGACCTCTGCTGAAGATAATCAGAACTGCTCATATTTGAAAATGGTTCTTTATCAGTAAGAGCTAGAAGGGATTCTCCTTTTGAGTTAAGCTGGAAGGGCTAGAGATTGAAACTGAGACTGTTTGGCCATTTAGTTAGGAAAGTAAAGACCATAGATGGGAGAGAACTACCCAAGCTAAGGGAAAACACTGGCATAAAAACAATGAAGAACACATTTGTCATGGATACATTTGCACTGCAAATAAAAAGAAATTTCCTTTGGTGCAGTCAAAAATGTCAAACTGGGTAGTGCTGGAGTTTGTGAAAAGAACTGTATTCCACACACATATGAAGGAGGCATAGTTTGAAGCATAGTTTGAAGTAAATCCTTTCCAGCCTTAAGTTCTTGTTATGGTTTTCATCTAGTTTCACAGTGTTCCCTTTGAATTTAACTGCAATGCTAAATCCATGAAAATCTCTCCTTCTATTCTAAAGTGACTTGTAGTCACCAAACATCACTGAAACATATCAAACTTCCTTCCTCAAGGGTGAATACAAAAGGTAATATGCATCACACACATTGTTTAATTTGAGTACAACTAAAAACTTCATATTCTGTTCCCTCAGTACAACCTCAAGTTTTCCTCTCAGATAGCTAGTATTTAACAAACCAGGACACACATATTTTACAGTGTCACTATACAGATTACTCCAAAGTTGGAACTCCATTATCATTCATGAAGGATTCAAATGTAGATATTTCTATGAAAAAAAAATAAAAGAAGGGGAAAATAGTATAACACTATGATCATCTATTAGATTGCATAGGTTTTTTTTTTTAATTAAATCCAGGACACAGACACCCAAAAATATTCAGGAAACAAACTAATGTAAAGGAAAGACTGGGATAATATTTTAAATATTTTTAAGAACAGGTAAAAGGAAGAAGGTAGGACACACTATAAAGGAAGAGATGGATGGATAAGAAGGAACAGCTGCAGTTTTCTTCTGACTGTTCATCCTCTCACTGCATTTGTTTCTATCTCTGCCTTTCTTTTCAACTTCTTTCCTATCCCATTTCCCTAAAAAAACCCCAGTGAAACGAGGCATCAGAAATATCTATACCATGCAGACATTTTTTAAAACATTTTCTTCTCCATTTTATGCCCCTGACTTTTCTCAAAGAAATCTGAGTAAGACACAGTATTGAATCCACAATAAACAATTTTCATTATTGAAAACAGCATTGAAATAAGACTGCCATAACATCTGCATTTTTGTTTGGTGGATGCGTAAATTTTTGGAAAAACAGTAGTAATCTTCTTGTTCTAGTGAAAGAGGATAAAACAACTCTCTTCCTTGTTCCTCCAGGGAGCTAAAAGAATTTGTCACTGATAAGGAAGTCATTTAGAAGGCATTTCTAGGATATCAGTCAGGCTTATAAGCAGCGCAGCAGGAACCATATCAAGGAGACCAAAGCAATTAGCAAGTAAAAGTCAATTCCCTAGTGAGACTGAAAGATGTCTGAATTCTACTACTAGCTGGTCTATTCTGAAGTTTTGACTCAGTTTTGCCTGAGTTTGCCCGGTTAGAAAGGTCATCCAATGTTGTACTTTTAAAAAAGAAATACAAAACATATTTGACAACCATAGACAATATATTTTAATTGATTCAGCAGTGCAGCTCCTCTGACCCCTCAGGTAATTTAGGATCTGTATTTTGAGGAGTTTAAAGTCTCCCGAACCTACTAATTCAATAATCAAATTAACTATAATGCTCTGAACAGTCATTAACAGCCTACATCACCAGGAAATAGTAAGAATAGGGATGTAGGGCCCTAAATAGGTTTGGTTCTTCTTCATACTAATATAATCTGTTAAATCTTCATTCAAAGTCCACATCCCCAATCAGTGCAGAATTTTTGATGAATAAATCAGAATTTCCTCTAAAAGTATGTAATTTTTCTCCCAAATGTTTTCTAACATAGCAATTTTTTAGCAACATCTAAAATATTTATCATACTGTTGAGGATGTTCCTGTACTTGTGATAAATTTTCATTTTCTACAGTTGAAATCAAAATATTTTTTTGAGTAATCAATGTATTCATTACCACATACAGTTAAACAAATTTTGTCTGTCTGTCTATCATACTGATTTTAATGACATTCTTTAATTTAGGTTAAAAGTTACAGTGGATTTGCACTACATTCTCAGACTTGACCTGAAAATTAATGTAGCTTTCCTTTGTTAATCTTTATATGTAACATTACACCCAAAATATAGTGGCTGAGGCCTTGTAATTGTATCACATCTTAACAAACTGTAGAAAACTAATTCTTCAACTATTTCCAGGTGTTGCTCAACTGTCATGGAAGATATATGACAGTGCCATGAATTGTGGCATAAATTCTGTCAAAAACTTTCAGAGAGTCTATTACTAGGCTGTTAAAGTACATGAAATGTTATTGATGTCCTCATACTGCTTCATGTTAAATAATTAATAAAGAAGTCAATTGGCATTTTTACCATATGGAGGCAAATTTTACCTTACCTTGGATATGATGGTTCATGAGAAGATTTGCTACAGTCATTTAACCATTTGATTTGTCAGTCTAAGGATAGTAGGAGGTCAAATGTGAAAAATTCTAGCTTTTTCTAAATCAACTACTTGAAATGGAGGGAGGGGAAAAAAACCCAACCCAATTCTAACAAGAAGTTCCTTTCCTAAGTTATGTCTATACTGTAGTAGTTTCAGTTTGGTGCAGGGATGACCTACTTATCTTCATGGGAGAGGGCTAAATGGTAATCTATCACACCGGAAAATTTGGTATACATGCTATATCTTGACAAGAAGCAAAGTAAATTAACCTTATTCCTAGCTTTATGTTGCACAGAAACACTATTTCTGGTATCCAAGCTAGCTTGTTTAGTACAAATGTGGGAATCTCTCCCTAACAGTCATTCAGATCTATTGTCTGAGTATTTGCTGTAAGAGTTCTTTCTCCAGCGATTTCTGATATTTTTTTCTTACTAAACAAGACTCTTACGATGTTTGCCCAAATCTATGGCTTAGAATCTGACATTTTCAGGCAGTAGAATTGGCGGGTTTTAAACCAGAGATGAAAATATTACAGCTACCCCAATGGAGCTGTTCTATTTGGCATTACCTGTGTTACCAGGGGCTACATAAGAAGTTCCTTGATGCATTTATTAGATGTTTGTGTTTCGAATGTATCTCTTGATAGTGGATGTAAAAGGTTATTCTGCATCATGTTTATGTGCAAATCTAAAATAATTTGTAAATACCTCAGTCAGGCTGATGAATAGGGTTGTTGACAGTGATGCCACTGGGAAAAGAAAATACTGGGTATATGGAAGGAATTCTTCACACAGGAAACAATCTGACACCAAAAAACCTGAATCACCTGAGAGACATGAAAATGCCTCCAAAATATACTGCCCAAGGCAGAATCATGTGAAATTATGTCTTTCAAACTCTAAAGAAATGTTGCACAGTAAACGGCTTAAAACATCATCGCTATAAATGTATTGTGGGCTTTTTTCATCATTACTTCACAACATACCTCGGTTTGGAAATTAAATGTATTTTCAGATTCACACCTGAGAATGTCTAATATGGGTAGATAAACACAGAGGAGAGATACACTGACACAAAAAGGGTAATGCAAAGTTTAAAGTGAAGTTGCTTACACATAATTTGCCACCAACAGAGTTCTGTTACATTGTGTTCATAAACAGCCCAAGGCAAAACTTGCCTTGTAGGTGCAAGTTCTGCTCAGCGAGTAGCCAGTAGGATGGGTTACAGGGACACCCTGACTCTATCTTTTCTGTAATCCAAAAGAAAACAAATGCACAGACACATAAAAAAAGGGCTATGCAAGTTTATCCAGTGGTGAAAAGTCCCTGTAAGTCTGATACCAAGCAGAAAGTATAATTGGATTATATTCAATATTAAAAATATTCATGAATATGAGTGTAGAAATTAATATACTGCATATAACTATATATCTTGTTGTGCTAATAGGTGATCAATACCTTGTTATGACTATCAGCGATATTACTAAACTAATTTTCTCTTCCCAGGTATTTTGTTTGCTTTCATTCACTGACAGGATAATGACATATCATGCAATGCAGTTGTTTGAATCAATAACCTTCCACTTAATAATGACAAAGTATAACATTAGTACTGAATACTAGATCCCAGTCCCTTCTACTGTCTAACTGTCTATGAAAAGGCAAAATTTTCACATTTTAATATGGAATAAATTGCAATTACTGTAAAAGCTATTCACACCAATATAGGGCTTCCCTTCTGCATTGATGATCCTTTTCTTCACATATCTGTGGCTTAGATCCAGAAGGGACACAGGTATTATGGTGCTAGTGAAGTATGTAATCCTCAGACAAATTTCTCATTTTTTATAAAGGAGGGGAAAATTGGTGCATCAGTTTAAGCAGCTAATCCAATACATCAGAGAATATTGTCAGCCTAATTACACTGAGTGATGGATTCACTTCACTTGTCTAACAGTAGGAACCAAGAGCTATCTAACATATCCTAAGGTAATATTTCCCAGTCTTCACCGACATATAGGTCCAGAGAGACACACATCTGCCCTGTGTTTTTTGTTAAATGTCCCATAACATCCGAAATGGAAATCCTGGTATATCACTTTTCCATGTTTTCAAAAGGATTATCTTCAAAAATGTGGCAATAAAAAAAGAGATATTTAGATTCTGTACATTAAAGAAATGCATAGAATAACTTTTTAGTTATTATCTACAACCATAACCATTAGAAGGTATATCTTCTTCCTTTAAAGTGAAGACAAAATTTGGGAGACTTGCATTATCTCTTGAATACTGAAAGTATATGCTTAAGAAGTCATCAAAATAAGTGCAAGACAAGCAGTAAAGAAGTAACATTAGCTGAAGAAGTCTTTTTAAGTAATTTATTCAGTAAGGCTTCCAAGATATCTGTCCTAGAATAAGCTTTGAAACAGTCCAAATTCTGTGTGAATGTCTCCATCCATTCATTCATTCAATACCTGAAGCTCTGCCAAAAAATCGATAGTGCTTTTGGCCTTTTCTTCCCCCCACCCCACATTTTCAGCCCATAGATACTTATTAGGAGAAAACACAGGAACATAATTATGGTATTAGAATTTCAATGCACTCCTGAGTAAAAAAACCTCCTACTCCATATGTCCCTAGATAGGACCCTCCCTTAACAGTACATTAATCCCTCTGTGGGAAGAAGATTTCACTGGACAGATCTTTCCTGTTTGATTCCATGATTTGATCTTTTCAGTCTTAAATTACTCTGGACAGAGGCATCACACCCAAATACCTAGAATGACCTGTGCCTCTTAATTTAGGTCACTCACCTGACTGTGTTTCACAGATGGTCGATTACTTTTAGGCATTTTGGACTTGCTACAAAAGAACAATCTGTCTGACAACTTTCTGGCAATGTTAGACTCACGATGCACATACAAAGCAGCGTAGGTTTGGCAATCCTACATATGTTGTTCATAATCACTTATTTGCACAGCATCTTGATGAGCATCAGAGAAGCAATCATCAAGCAAAAACTAGAAAGAAAGTCTAAAGAGAGGTTTAATAAATGCTACTTTTGAGACTTTAAATTCTTGAAAGGTTTTTCAGACAGTATTCAGAATTAAGAAACACAAACTGATTTTCTGCTTACTAAGAAAAAAAATAAAGGAAAATAAAAGGAAAAAAAGTCTTTCTTTTTCCTAACTCTCTAAATAATGCATATTATTGCAAGTAACAAGTGTAGTTTGTGGTAGAAAATATAGCAGCCAAAAAGGGTGCACAGCGGTTCACTAAATTATTCATTTAAACATTATTGATCTCAGATGAATTAGCAAATGGCATGCTCTAGCTGAGCACAAAGTTATTCATCTTTGATTTTAATCTTAGAGAAAGCTGAGCTACATTATATTAATGAAAACCACAACAAAACACAATAGATACTTTCCTCGTAAAATGTTTAACAACATAAATTAAGAAATTGCTTATGTTCGTGTAATTCAATAACAAAAATCAGAATTGTGGCATTTGTGCTCTAGTCTAACCAAAAGGATTCAGGAAAAGTACAAAGTGACAAAAGTATTTTACAGAGAAGAGACAACCTTCTGATTGTAACTTTTCTGGGAGTCTTGAGTTTCAGTAGTTATTCTAGCTATCAGAGACATAGACCTCAGATTTTCATATTTTGGTCTAAAAGGAGCTAATATAATTTCACTTTCAGTCTAGTCCTGGTTGTTTTGTGATCAAAACTCCAATTTACCTGAATCACGGGTAAAAATTGCATTATCAAAACTTTGTGTTAAAACATTTATATTGTGAGTGCATCTGAGTGTTTGAATGCAGAGATATTTGGGAAAATATAGGTGGCAAAAAACCCTCTATCAGAAGCCATGGGGAAAAAAAAAAAGCAAACCAACAAACAGATAAGAGGATGTTGAACATTAGGTTTTTCACCCCAAATGGAGTCCAGGAACAAGGCAGAGGCCTGTCTGTGAGTCATGTAGGCTTATGCCTTGGTAGATGTGAACAGACTGTGTATAAAATGAAGCACCTTGAAACAAACCCCTGTGGAGGAATCAATGAGGAAGATGAACCTTTTTATTTTAAAAGTATTTGGGCCATAGGTAGGGGAGGAGGGATTTTATTGCTTAACATTATTGTATAGCACAATGTTGTGCTTGTCCTCCACATGCTAACCCAGTGAGTTACATATCTCCACTATATACTGTGTGATATCCATTCACTCTTTCAGAGGGGCCTTAGGTACCCGAAAGAGCCACAAAAAATTTTACCTCTGTGGATAAAATTAAAACCCACTCTCCAGGTTCATTTTCTCTTAAGTTTGAGAAATTCAAACTGCAAAGAGCCACTTGCCCAAAATAGTCTGGTCAATCACCTGGCTACAACCCAGAACACTCTTCATTCCAAATTTTAAAGCTTCACTCTCTGCAGCACGAGATTTTTGTATTCATGGAAACCAAAAGAGAGCGGAATTTCTGGAGGTTTTTTTGCTTAGTGTTTAGGGAACTCAGCTAATATAGAGAAATCTTTGAATATGATCTTTATAGGGAAATAGTTCTGATTTTTACATTAAATAATAATAAACTTTATGACAAGAATCATATCTCAAAAGTAATTTCTCTTAGATGAGTGCCCTATTTCCCACACTACAAAGTAAGTCCGTCTCTCTTTCTTTCCTTTTCCACATAGTGGTAAAGATGCAAGTAGTGGAAAACACCTCTTTTTACATCATAGCTGCTGGTCTCCCCCTAGATTTTGGCCTTAATTGTCTTCTACCTCATCTTGCTCCACTAGGTTAATGCTGCACCCTTCTAGTCATTGTACAAAAGGTGTAAAAACTTTTAGACTCTTCTATGAAATCCAGTCTTCATAGTGGGCTTTCAAGGGCGAATAAAATGAGATGTATGGTGGTCTCAGTGATAATTTCCTTTCTTCAAACTGCATCAGAATGGGTATTGACCAGTTCTAGTTGCTCCCCCTGAAGGAAAACCAGAGAACAGCTGTTATGCGCTGCGGGTTTCGGCAGCCTGCTGGCCACTGATCAGGAAAGAACCAGCCAGTCCAAAGCGGCACCGTGCTCCTTGCTGCCATCTGGTTCCTAGTGAGAAGATCGTGGCAAACCAAGAGGGTTCCCAGGATTAAAACTGGAAAGAAAACCAGTGTTACCTATGCTACTCACAGATGAACACATTTCGGTTCAACCTGTAGAGACAATACCATTGTCCTGGCAATTTTTTTTAATATGTGAAAAACAGATACTGTTTGGATACATGAAGCCAGATTTAGGTCTATATACTCAAGGATGTTCAAATCAGAAAATTTTCCTAGAAAGCCAAACACAAAACCATATGAGTAGTACATTATTCACAATTGTAGTACAACTCTGTAGGAAAACCAGTAAGAGTTCTCATTTTGCATACAAAGAAACTGTTAAAGGTTCATTAAAAGAAATCTCAAAGTATGTTAGAGGACCAGTGTCCCCTTGGCTCTCCTGTCAGCTCATCTTCTCCATCTGTTGCAAGAGTGTCTGTGATCTGTCTTGTGAAAGTGTGTACTCTAAGAGTGTCTACTTGCACTATTCAATCCAGCCTACAGGGCCTGCTAAAAAGTAAACAAAAATGTTGACTGAATATTTTTGTTGTAGTTTATTCCCTTATGCATCAGAATTGAGGAGATGTATTCAGTGCAAACATCTTTTTGATATGAAATAGAAGCAAAGCACAAACTATATGGGCCTCAACAGTAAATGTTCTGAGTTCAAATATCTGCAGTTCTCAGTAATAATTGGTTGCTCTGTCTTTCAGGTTTGGTACATTTCTGAGAGTACCTTTGTGAAATGCACTGGGATGCAAGGTGATGTACAGAGGTAAAATATTAATATCATGACACTTGTTATAATCAGGAGCTATAAATAACCATTTGACTAAGAAAAAGTTTATAAATTAGAAATTTATGTTTCTGACTACCCAAATGTAGCTACACAGACACTTTATACGAAGAACAAGAGAAGTTTACCTGAGAAATTAGATAGAGACAGAGTAGTCATGGGGTGCTTTCTGCTCTTCTGATACAGGAGTTGGATGGACTTTGTCTTCAGGAGTGACATACAACATTCAGTTGATGTATTAAAGCAGTGAAAAACTACACCATGCCTCACAAAAGTACATTTTATTTCGTAAAAAATTAATTTTTAATACATAAGTGATAGGGGGTTGGTTTAAGCAAATTGTTAAAAATTTTTCAAGTGAAAGGTATTTTCCAGAGATTTGCCATATTTGTCAGAAATATAGTCACCCTTTAATTTACTGGTTTATTGAATGTTAGCATCAAGACACCAAAATATTTGTAAAAGTTTAGCTGAAAGATTAAAAGCATTTACCTCACTATAAATTTTGTGTATGTTATAGTGGGTAGCATAATATTATATGAATGTCTAGTTTTTTGCCTCTTTTCATAGCACACACCTGCTATAGGAGATGGTATAAGGTCTGCTGTAGATTTACATCCAGTAATTAGAAACTGCCACAGAGAACAGCAGTAGAAGGAAAAAAGGATGGAAATTTTGAGAAGTGCTCTATCACCAATTTAATATCACATCTTTTGTTCTAAGACTTGATACATGCAGTGCAAGATAAAAATCAATAAGGGAACACACTAGGAAACCACAACAAGTCCCTGTTTAATAAGACTTTCATAGCTTCTTTGCATATGAAATCAAAATTCCTGTTACTTTTTTGGATGTAATGTATTGTTATTGTATTATATTAGGTTTGGATATATTGGAATTGATTTTGTGTAGCTCATGTTTTTGTTCAAAGTTTCGTACTCTTGGGACACCTTCTTGCATATTTGAAATTTTTTTGTAAATTCATATGGAGAATTAATTCAGAGCAGTTACAGAAAAACACTAGTTGGATGAATCAGTTCCCTATGCTGACAGTGACTGTTGGATTAACAGAAAAAAAATTGGTCAGTGGGAAAACCAACTAATAATCTGAAAGAATTAAAAAAAATAGTTATTTTTTATTAGTGGGTTGAAATTTCCTCACATGTACATATGTACATATTTATTCCAGCAGTAAATTAAATTTAATGCATTAAAAATGTTTGCTTTCTTCAGTGATAGACTGCTAGGCCATTTACACCTGTGACTTGAGCCATTTGATGGCCTTTCCTGTAATTCACAGGTGTGGTTAGATTGACTGGTCCATGTACCCTAACAAAACTTCCTCCTACATGGGAAACCTTCAAGTGGTTATGAAGCATGACCGGAAAACAAATGTGAATAAAACTCAGTAGTCTTATCACCTGATAAGAAGAAAGCTGGAGAATTCCACGAGGATAAATTCAATTTAAAAAATTACTGCTCTGTAAATGCATAATACCATTTTCAAGACTCAAAATAAATGTCAGAGGTGACTCAGTCACTCCATATCTTCCCATCTTTGCTGCTGCAGCTACACTGTTTGAAAGAGGCTGGATGCTGAAATGTCAGGGGGAATATCAGGTAAGAATTGGTTACCTTCTGTTTTCTTCAGCAGTTACCTGACTTTTTATTTAAAAGCTTCTAGTAAAGCACGTTCAGTTAGGATTAATGGACTTTTAAGCACTAATATATGGAATCTAAGATAAGCTCCATAAGGCCAGAGAAAGGTCTTTACTTCTAAAACTCAAAGGTCTGTTGAACACTAACTGCTCCTCTTGCTGCTGATCAGAGGAGAATGAAATTTGCCTTATATGGGAAAAGCTTTTTTTTTTTTTTTACTACTGTATCAACCTATACCTGTGGTAAGAGCTAGACTGAGCTGGTACCGCTGTGTAGTAGAGGTGTTACAGCTATTTGGTCACCTTCAGCAATGCTTCTGTCAAGGACACTAGAAGACAGTGATGTCTGGGCATCTCTTCCTGAAGTGGTTCTCTAAAAATCCACATTACAGAATGATCCATTCCCTGGAAGAACTCTGTTCTGCTCACCCACAACTGTACCCACACATTGGCACATAAATAGTGCTCTGAAATTTTCATCTCATTTCAGTGCTTCTCTTCCCAAAAGCTAGATATTGATTAACATTGAAAAATATGCAAAACCATTACTTTAAAAAACTTTTAAAGAATAGGTTATTACTGCTGCTAACATTCTCTTCTGGAAAAAAAAATCTAAGTTGTTTTTTCAACTTTGGAAAAATCAGAGGTCTCATAACGTGTCAAATACTATAAAAGGCAATGTTGATAAATATTTCTCTGATAATACTTCACAGTCCTATTGCCAGTTCACTGAAAGTAGTTATATCTTTTTCAATACATTGCAGGATAACTTTCTGAGAGTAAAAGTAGTTGTCACCAAAGTAGTTGTCACAAGAAGATGAAATTTTGCTGCATTGCAGGATATTGTCCTTCTGCTGGACCTTATAATAAAAATAGATAACACATTAAAAAGAAAAAAGTAGCAAATTAAGATAATGCAACTCTATGGGGTTTGTTTCCAAGAACATCAGCAGATCCCATTAATTTTAGTACACATCAATGTCTCTCAGATCTTCAGTGCTGATGAGAGGGCAGATTCCCCAAGTGCTATGAGTTGGATTTTTTCCAGCAAGATCAATGGATGCATTCTATCTGCATCAGGTCAGTATAAAACATTTCAGACATGTGCTAATTTAAACTTTAAAAGAGATATATTTTATGCTTTTGAGTTTAAAATTAGATTTAAATCAACCTTGGACCAGTTATATTGTCTATACAACCACATATTGCCACATACTGGTTTTGACTTTTCTTATTACAAAAAGAATATACATGCAAGCATAACTAGCTTAACACCTTTGATTTTTAGACAGTTTGTGTGTGGCAATCTATACCTATGCCTATACTGAGCCTTCAACTCACTGCACTGAAGAACTACAGAATGACCCTCTGCATAATAGTGTTTTACCTCTGAGCATTTAGCTTCCCCCACTCCCATGGCATAAGCATGCACTAGAGGTTGTACAAGCTGTTGTCACCATAAACTGAAACGAAAACTGGCATAAACAAGACAATAGCAAATAAATGACCCAACAGAGAAAGCTCATGGTTATACCCAAATCAAGCCAAAATACGCATTTAGTAATGTTCATAGCAAGGAGATCAGACATAGTAACCATAAGTATGGCATTGGTTAGTGTAGACAGAAGGATGTTTTCTGTGTGGTGTAGGCATGTAACTACAAAGCAGAATGATTATTAGAACTAGAACTAGCTTCTATCGAGTTTTACACATAAAAAGTGGTCTGAGATTGTGAACATCATGTGTGCCTGTGTTCAACTGTTCTTGGAAATTCTCTTGAGTACCATAGCTACATCCAGATAGTAAGGCGGGTATAAACATTATGTCAGTTGGCTTTTGTGCAGAAGATTTTTCTCCACCCTGTGGAATTTTTTGACAGTGTTTCATCAGACAGTAGATGAAACGGTCAGAAGTAAAAAGTAAATTTGGCCACTTAAGAGATGGGGACCAAAATCGAAAGAATGAAATTAACAAAGAAATCAGTGACAGAAAAACACTTTGATTAAAACAGAGGACTTTAACATGACTCCCATTCCATAGTTGTTTCCTTATTTCTAGCTTTAAGTGTGTATTATGGGATGTGCATGTACAAAAACAGCATGTAGGGAAGAGAGATAAAATGACACCAACAACAAAACGATTGCAAAATAATTTAAATGTGTTTCTCTTGCTGATACTGCTGTGAAGTGTCTGTATTGTAAGATTCAAAATAAGAACCATTATCAGAAGCAAATAAGAGACATAATTTCAGTCAATAAGACACTGAAATAATATCTATGAGATGATAGAACATTGTAATTATCGAAGTCACACAGAGGGTGAAAATCTCAGAGAATAAGCTAAAGAGAGCAGCAGAAGGGTTCAAAAGGTCATAGTTTTGCATCACAAGATCTGATTGCATCTTTTATAGCAGTTTGGTTTTGCGGTAATTTAACCTGGCAAGCTTCAAGCAAAAACCATAGCCTGATGACCTCAAAAAACCCCCCCAAAACACAAACCAACACCAAATCCAAAACAAACCAAAACCACCCCACAAAAACAAGAATATGAAACTGAAACTGTTTAAACCTGATTTCCATTCCAAACCAACTGAATCAACAGACCTTTTTTTTTTGCAGGTGAATGTAAAAAAATTGGAAAAAATACCACTAACCAAAACAATGAAAAATATGTATTCAGCTATGCCAAGGTCAAAAATAGATATAAAACTACTTCAGACTCTGTTCCAAATGTTTTTATGGATCTAGTCTACATTTCTCAGCACGATGGGCTTTCACTCCCACTTTGTCTGCTGAATACAGAGAATTACTGACATGAGCAAAGATAGACTTTACTGGGCACCTGTACCATCCAGCAAGAGGGAAAACATTTTTCAGAATATGATTGAAAGGCCTGTTGATCCTGCACAGTTCTTTGTGTTCAACCCTTGCCATGGATGACGATGAACTGAATAAAATCCCGTACGGATTTGAATACTGGGATTTACTTAAGACCTTTCAAGCTTACGGCTTTTACCCTTCTTGATTGTTTCATATGCTGACACACTTTCCAAAGCCACATTCATTCAAGTCTTGACTTCCCATTACCAGGAAAGATAGGCAGAGTCATGTCAGCTGCATACCATGAAGCTGCCCATGACCATAGATCTCAGGTACATAGTGTTTGTTAGTGCACTACTAGGCTCTCCTCCCTTATCAGAATCTTCTCTCCATTTTTAACCTGTTTTTCTCCATTTGAACACTCTGTTTGCAGAAGTACAACATGTGATCGGTGTCCTAACTTGTGGTTCTGCTTCAAGTCCCTTATTAACCAAATGATTCAGCACGTGTCACTTTTAGTTCCAGGTGTTATCAAAATTCATACCTGGTCTGTACCAGTTGCAAGCACCAGGCAGTAAACTTATGCTTGGGAGTTCAAATATTCAGCTTCAGACATTCACACACATACACAATTATCTGCCACCAGTCATCATTCATAAACTGAAGTATTTCTCCCTTACTCCAACCAACCATCCTGATTGCCTTCTCCGAGTGTTCAGGGCCTTTCAACACTTTGAGTTGTATTTTCTTCACAGGGAAATTCAGGAGTGGAGTGGGGTGCTTGTGACCAACCCAGAACAAAGACCAGGCGAACTCAGTGCATCCCTTATTACAGGCATGTCACTTGCTCCTAATAACTCTTCAGAAGAGGTTTTTTCCCCACGGACTATGTAAGGTGGCTGGGGAAATGAGCTTTGCCGAACTTAGTTTTTGTGAGTGTTTTTTAGGATGTCATTTACACTAATGACCACAATGGAATGGTCCTGTCAAAAATTCATTTATGATCCCTTAGGCATCTATGCATTTTTTCTAAATCTGATCTTATGTCTGTTTCCCAGCTATGAGTCCTATACTGCCTAAGCACTTGTGAAAATGTTACAAGGAGAAACAATTCTTAAAGAACAGCGGAGAAACAGACCTGTTTAAATATGTCCAGGCAAATTAAGGTTTACAAAATCCAAATATTAAATGCTTTCAGAAATAACTTTAAATATGGTCCTACTTCTTTTCCTTCTAAGTGGTATTTAATTTCTGCTTGTATGGTCCACCCACAAGCAGCAATACTAAGAAATTCTTGATGTGGTTGTACTTCCAGGCTATCTTATTTGAATTTACTATTCGTCCCTGAAAAATATTTATTTTTTACTTTACAAACTTATTGGCAGGTGCGCACAAAGTTGAATTTATGCAAGAACATTTGCCTGAAGAGGACATTAAAGGTAAATTCTGGGTGTGATCTGTCTGGGATTTTCTCATGATTTAATGTCCCTTGACCTTCTGATCTCTTTTAATGTCTGCAGGCACCCCTGGGAAACTGCAGAGAGCTCTGGCGGGCTGCTCTTCTCTGATAAAAGGCAGAAAGAGAACATTACATTTCAAAGGTTTGTTTCTAAAGGACAGTGCTTGTTGCAAGGTGGCTGCAATAAAAAATATAACTATTTTTACTAGACCAGATTTTGCTGTCAGTTAGAGTTCTGTAATTTCAGAAACAGCTGAGATTTGCACCTGTGCAAGTGATAGGAAACTCAGCTTTTCATGTATTAAGGCAGAAGAAGCAATTTCTATTACAGATTTTTTTTTCAATCTCTTTTCCTTCATTTTCTTGGAAGAACTTGAAACTGTTACTTTTCAAGCTGAAAATTCCACACTTCAGAGACAGAGATGCCCAATACTGTACCTCTTGAGCCTGCATTATCTCTGTGTATCAGAGTGCATCAAGTGTTTGTCTCTACCTATCTGGTTTGAGAACATTGATGCTTCTCTGTTCCTTCATAAATGGCTTCCCAAGTGTGAGAAAAACGGGGAATCTGTACAAAGTGGATTTAAGGGATTTAATGTATTTTTGGGAAAAACTAACAAAAATGTTTGGGAACTACTGCAACGCTTCTATTAAGTAATATTTGTATAACATTTTAAGTGCTTTAACCATTCAGCTACTGAAGGCCACTATACTCTGTTGTTTTTACAGGTATCAAACAACTCAAAAGCCATAGAAATCACTGATATGGAAACTATTCTTCTTAAAAGTAATGGTGTTCTGTCACTACAACTGATGACACAGAGCAGTCAATCCAGTATCCAGAGCTGTTCCTCTCTGCTTCTTGTATTCATGTTCTCTTTTGTCTCAGACTTCTCTTAGGAACAATTTAATAGATGTAATATTAAAATGACAAGTGGACCCTAACTACACAGTTAGTAGCCTTAAGACATTGCTACAAATGTAGAGAATTGAGATGTTAAAATAGCAATAATAGTACCCTATTCCTATATGTTCTTCATGTGACACAGACATCACAGGACAGTAAGGTCCACTGTACTAAGACACTAAGGTCATGTGGATTGTGTATGTTTGTAAGAAAAGTTTCACTGCACTGTGAATGTACTGTGTGTAATTCTATAGGTAGTTAAATTGCCTCCTTCCTGAATTGAACCTCGAAGTTATCTGGAAAGCAACTACACTGTACCTGTAGTATTTCACATTACTAAATCCCCAAACTGACCATAGCTCTTGTAAGTGCTTTTAAATGAATGAAGTGCAATACTCTGAGTTTATTTTTAGAGCAGCTATGAAATGGAATGAGCTTGGAATAGCTCCAGGCATATGCAGTCTAGGACAATTTGAATGTGTTCAAATGAGGCCCCCATATCCGGAGGGACACAATTAGTAGACTCGACCAGGTATAGGTGTAGCTATTAGCACACCATGATATTACACCATGAATTGTCCCATTGAGCCTTGCTGCCACTAAGGGGACAAGCTTTCTAAAGTTCTATAAATATACTTGAATTTTTGTGCTTGCTAAGGTCATAAAAGAAAGCACAGTTTTCTTTAAGTACGCTAATGTGCAAAAAGTTTCTTCCAGCTCCTGTATTATTTTCATATTCATATTTGAAATTTTAGACTGTGCTGCTGAAAGGTATTTAGGATACAATCAAGACCTTTTGAAATCAGTAACTTCACTGAAATGGCTGGGTGAGTAGAAACTCAATAAGAATTGTACTGTTTAGAATGCCTTGATTTTCCTGTATTTATCATTCTTATATCATTTTTGGCATTGTTTTTCTGTTATTAGCTGGAAACAAATAATTATTTTTTTTGCCAACTATTAATATAATAGTGAGTGCTTTCATTAATAAAATAAAAGCTATATCAATTAAGAACTTGCAATGTCGAACTTAGCCTTAGTGAGCATGGAAAAACTACAATAAAAGCATTGAAACACTTTTCCACTTTGTTCCAGTGAAGTGCCTAATTTTATGGATAAATCTAGAAGCTTCACTGCAGAGGAAAGTTGGAAAATGTATAATGTCTATAATTATTCAGAAATATCTAGGCCACTCCTCAAAGAGAAAAAAGACTTCTCTGGTTGTGGAGTAAGCCTCTGTACTGCAAGGTCATTTAGGTAGACTCAGATCTTACCATAAATGTGTCGAGAACAGTATACAACAAGCAATAATCATAATAAGGCCACTTGACAAAAATGATTGCCTGTGTGTTGCAAATTAAAGTCTTTCCTGGGAGCTATACAAAATATATAGTGACAGTAAATAGATGTAATTCTTCAATTCCTTGCTTGGAACCAGCCAGTGCTTATGTTCACACGGAGGGAAAAAAATACCCATAGCAGCTAATCAATGTTGAAGCTTATAAAGTGGCCTGTCACTCTCACAGGTGCAGAGGGATATTAGCGAGGCTCTGCTCCTCCTGAGGCTCCAGAAGCAATTGGGCACTTTGCTCCTTTCTCTGTCCAGCACTGTAGAAGTAATTAGTTCTGTGTCTGAAAGAGGAAGGTGTTTTTCCAGAGATGACCCTGAGTGGAGGAGAGCCAAACAGATACTGCACTGACATTCTGGATGCTTGTGGGTGTTAGGAGTATTTTCTCTCCTGCTATCCTAGGAAGTCAGGCTGATACCAGGGAAGGTAACATCCTCTTCTCTGCAACTGTAAAAGTTCTTATGGGTACAGTCTACTTCCTACAACTTTACACTTAAAACCACTGTAATCCCTACCCTTTTTTGCTTGATAATCTAAAAAAATTTGGGCCATATCTGACAGTTCTTGCCTCCCCTGCCTCTACCTTCTCTAAACACCTTTTTTTTTTTTTTTGAAAAAAATATTTTTGAGACAGTGAGGTTTTTCACCTTGGTCATGATGTGAGACTTCACCCACCCAATTCTCACTATTCATCATTCATGGATTTTTAGCCCACACCTCTCTTCCTACACTACCCCAGGGCTATATTCTGAAAAGGAGTAAATTCACACCTCTGGATATGACCCAAATCACCCAAGTCTTTGAGTCAGGATTGTAGTACATATCTCTGGTATAAGCTAAGCATTGGACATGTCTTCTGTGTCCCTGGCATATATACTGCTGAAAAATCCTCCTTTGGCTTTGTGACAGTGGTCAGGATTGTTGAGACAGAAGTTCTAGAGATGCTTCACTGGTGCTTATCTTGGTACATATAGACATCTGGTATTAATAGCTAAGAGTATCTGAGCACCAGCGTAGATTGGAGGCTGACCTGCTGGAAAGCAACTCTGTGGAGAAGGACCTGGGGATTCTGGTGGACAAGTTCATGAGTCAGCAGTGTGCCCCTGTGGACAAGAAGGTCAACAGAATCCTGGATTGCATTAGGAAGAACATTGCCAACTGGTCAAGGGCAGAGATCCTATCCCACTACTCAGGGATAGGTCACATCTGGAGTTCTGTGTCCAGTTATATATAGGCTCTTCAGTACAAGAGAGACATGGAGTTCTAGTAGCAGGTCCAAAGATGGTTAAGGGATGAGGAAAGATGGAGGGATTTGGGGCCTGTTCATCCTCAAGAAGAGATGACTTAGTGGGGAGTTTATCAATGTGCATAAATATCTAAAGGGGAGGTGCCGAGAAGATGGACCCAGGCTCTGTTCAGTGGTGCCAACCACTAGGACACAAGGCAAAGGGCAGAAACTGATGCACAGGAAGTTCCACCTAGATATGAGGAAGAACTTTACTGCGCAGTGATCAAGCACTGGAACAGGTTGCCCAGAAAGGCTGTGAAGTCTCCCTCTCTGGAGATATTCCAGAACCTGAATGGAATCCTGTGCTGTGTGCTCTAGGATAACTCTGCTTAAGCAGGAAAGTTGAACCCTCTGCGGTCCCTTCTAACCTGTCATTCTGTGTACCAAAGAATAACTGTATACATATAAACTGTGCAATTCTTTTCAACCTTTCTTGCTTATTTTCACAGACAGGCTTCAGGGTGGTATCTGTGGATCTTGGTGTTAAGCACGCTTTCTATAGACTCTCTTGGAAAACTTCTCTAACTCAGGATTTCCAGGGAAGTTGAAGATTGATAAATTTTAAATTTTAAATTTTAAATTTTTGCTTACTTTCGTGTCTGTGTACTAAGTACTGAGTTGTTCACGTCAAGTTGTGGATTTGGCAATACATGTACATTGTTTTAGCATAGGTGTTGAACTAGGTGATCCCCAGAGGACCCTTCTGACCCAAATCATTCTGTGATTCTGTGATCAAAGCTGGCATCTATTGAAGCAAGTTTACATAACTCAAGTAAGATATCTTCCTTAATGCTTTTAAATTTATTTCACAAATACATTCTTCCTTCCAGTTTATGGCTATTTTAATCCATGTCTATGATTGTAGTTCTAAAAAAAAGTATGAAAAAGTAAATTTCATTAATGTTCTTTGATGGTGGTTAAGGCATAAAATTAAATACATTCCTACATGCACATCAGAGGAGGAAGATGATGTAGGTAGTTTAATGAGTTATTTACGGGTTTGAAGTATCCTCTCAAATGTTGAAAGTAGTGTGATTTTAATGAGCCATGTGCAACTGGTAGCTTTTGCTTTGTTGAACATTTTCCCCAGGGTAAACTGAGTCATTAATAATAATTAGGAAGTGACTAGCCAATTACAGGGTTGAGTAGGAAGTGAGGTAAAAAACATGCTGTTTGGAAGCAAAATATCTGCACATACACGGTGAGGGAATTTGAGGTCATTAAAAGCTGTGGGCTGGGATTAGTAGGCTCCATCGATGAGCATTATTAATGAATCTACCCAGCTTTCTCAACTGAAATTTTTGATTAATCATAAATAAAGTAGCTGTAAATAGGATAATTCACCATGAGGTAAACAACTAGATTTTAATTTCCAATGGATGGAAACTGTAGCAATAGATGGTAGATGGATTTAAATTTAAATTATATACAGAATTAGATAAGGATAAATATAAATCAATAGCAAGATTGACATTTCATCTTTTTAAATCTACCTGACACTTGCTTCATTTGTTGAGAAGCTTTTCCTTAAGGGAACACTTTCACGTACTTCACCTTTTCAACATTTTTCTACTTTTACAGATTTCACTATAAAAACCGAAAATTTGTGCACTCTCTCTCTTCCTTGCCTTGGTAATTTTTCAAAAATCATAGAATTATGGAATGGTTTGTTCTGGAAGAGACCTTAAAGATCTTCTTGTTCCGAATCCCCCACCATAGGCAGTGACACCTCTCCCTAGACCAGAATGCTCAAAGCCCCATCTATCACAGCCCTGAACACTTCCAGGGATGGAATATCTTCGACTTCTTTGAGCAACCTGTTGCAGTGCCTCACCACCCTCCCCGTAAAGAATTTCTTCCTAGCATCTAACTTAAATCTCTTTCAGTTTGAAACCATTCCTCTTTGTCTTATCCCTACAGTTTCTGATGAAGAGCCCCTCTCTGGCTTCCCTGTAGCCCCCTTTTAGATACTGGAAGGTTGCGATGAGGTCTTCACACAACCCTCTCTTCTCCAGAGTGAACAGAGCATGAAAATGAAAAGTAGGATGTTAAAACAGTTGAGGTGTCATTTCATGAATCATCCATTGTCTAAAGTTACATGTAATAGGAATTAAAGAATCTGCTTAAAAGTTGGCATTTTCTTTCCCCTGAATTGAGGTCTTATTTAATAAATATAATAAATAACTCTACTCTCTGTGTCTGTTTAAATGGCTGTATAGATACATGGATGTAATTGAAAACAGTGGCTTTCCATTGGGGAACAATGAAGGCAAATCTTCCCTGGTATCACGTTGTTTTTAGTATGCCAGTAAGCAAGTTCACTATTCTGAAATACAACTAAAGAGATAATATTGACTATCATATTTAAATCATTCTACATAAAAGAGAAAATGAAATTTATGAATTTTAAAAATGAATTGCTTATAAATGTTTCTATTTGCAACTGATTGCTCTATCTTCAGCAAATTCTACACCACCTTTATAAAATTAAAAAACTCCTTCTGAAATGTTATGCCTGCAAGCATTCTTTCGCAATGGCAATATTGGCCATGCGAGAATTTGACTGAAGCAGAGCAAGACTGCTTAGATATCTGAACAAAGCAGTGTGGGCTCTCAAATCCTTCAGGCTTTATCCAACAAGAGTAAATCACATACAAGTGGATCATTAAAAGCAGTTTTCAGAACTTTCTGGGAATAACTTGTGGATAACTTGTAAGTCTGATATTATTAGTTGTATTGATGTGTCTTCTAATTAATTTACTTTAGTCAGGGTTAGACCCTTTTTCTATCATGTACTGTGAATTCGTGTACAGTTGTTTTTTCTATCCTTGACTTATTAGAAACCTGAAGTATATAAAGCAAAATGTAGCAGTCAATAGTTATTATTTAGACTTTTTAGAGTCCATTGCAGTGTACCCTAGTGCTTCATTAAAAAACCTCTAACTTTTAGATGTCTTTGCCGATGGCTTTTGTGATAGTCTTTTTAGACAACACTTGAGAGAAATACTTCTGAAAAGTGCACAGAGTAAGAGGTTATGTTTAGAATGATAGCTTGTGGATATAGTAAATTTAAAGGAAAACATCCTTCAGTCACTTTAGATGTGTATTAGCATAAAATAGGTACGCATATAGTGCTGCAAGTTATAGGCTTTTACGCTGAAAGTTAACAAAGTTTCATCAGTTTTCTCAGGGTCATGTCCAGTCAGGTTTTGAATATCTCTAAGGATGGAGGCTGCACAGCTCTCTAAGCAACCTGCTCCCATTTTTAATCACTCTCATAACAAAATAAATAACAAAAAATCCAGTGTAATTTTCCATATTTTAATTTCTTACAAAGACAAGATTATGGCTCTGCCATCTTACTAACCCCATTCTAGTGAGGTATTTACACACATTGCCAAGATCCACTGATCCCCCCGAGCCCTTTCTTGTTAAGGCTGAGAAACCCTCTTCATTCAGCCTCTCTTCATATGTTGAATTCTCTAAATCACCTAATCACTCTCATGGCCCTTCACTAAACTCACTCCAAACATATCCGTGTCTCTTGACCCCTGGGAGTCACCACTGATAATTCATCTTCTGTTGATCTTTGAACCGCTGATCACAACATTGACTACATTAATTACCTTCTCTATAACACAGTGTAGAATTCACACATTAACTTATGCATGTCTACAGCAATTACTGATTCTTGTTTTCAACTGAAATGGCCTCATTGTTCTATACTGCAACACAGTTAGCCCCCTTCATTCTAAATTATGTGTTTCATAAATGAATAAATGAAAACATAAATCCCATTTTTAATTTCCCTTGGACAATTTTCCAAACATATTTTTCTCTTACTTAATAAAAAATTGCACTTGGGAGTTTTCTTTCATGAGGTGTTTGTCCATGAATGCTTGTTTCATACCAGGTATGCACTTTTGAAGAGAATTTCTAATACTTGCATCAGTTCACATCACAGAGTGATCTTAGAGCGCGCAATGTGGGTTCCTTATGCATGAAGCAGAACTGGGAGATGCTGTTCAGTAGCGCATCAAATGTCCTTCAGCTGTTAAAGGCATTGAGTTGAACAGACTTGATGACATACAGTCTGAAATAAAACACCATAAAACACATGCAGGGCAGTCATAGGGTCCAGTATAAAAAATAACACTTAATCAAGAGTAACCCTTGATGCACCCTGAAAAAGATAGTAGTACACAGTCTGGAGAGTTTAAATACACTACAAAGAAATTGTTTGTATATATGATGTGGGAGCATAGCATTCTGTAGTTCACAGTTTAAATGTAAAACAAACACAAAAAATGATGGAAATTTTATTAAATCAAAATGGAGGATTTCAAGGAACTAGCAATTAAATTATTCATATTTGGAATTAAGACAAATAATGTGAGAAATTATCAGCTATATTTAGGGGAAAAAAATCAGATTAGGAAATACACCTGAAAATACATTTCAAAAATGAGAAAATATTCTGAGTAATTTTTAAGTCAGAATATTTTGCTATGGAAGCTCCCCAGAATTTTCAAAAATGCTCTGTTGATGCTTTAGGATCTTTGAGGCTTACCATTATGATTTAGAATGTTTTAGAAAATGTGTATACCTACATGATTCCTTTTTTCAACTGGCATTAAGGCAATTACTTTGAACTAACTTTGTACATTTATTAAATGGAATTAAACAAGACTCTGTATATTTGCATGCAGATCACAAAGAAAGAGCACGATGAGCTGCACACATCCTGTATTTCACAACTCTTACATTACTTGTGTGACGTTGTGCTCAAAGGTAATGAAGTTCCAGTTCCTTTGAAAGTCACTGGGATATGGTCATTATGCTTGTAAAATCCTTTTAAACTGCTATAGCCTCAAGTCCCTCTTTCAGTTGTTTCATATTCATTCATAATACAAATGATTACCTGAAGTGATCTTTAGGCAATCATTCTAGGCCAAATGATACAATTCACATTTTGAGTGAGCTGTTCATTTGATACACTCACTTCAAATGAACTGTTTGAGATATAAGGAAGCTTGAAAAACTTGAATGAAGTATGAATTTTTTTATTGTCTTCAGTAGGCATTAGATGAAGCTGAATGAAAGCAGGTATCAAACCAAGTTCTGTGAAACTGCCTAGATAACCTGCTTGAAAAACAAGGTACAGTTTTGAGCATGAGTCAAGAGCATGACCACCTCTTTCATAGATATGTCAAATTCCATCTTAAAATGGTTGAGATTTTTGACACCATGACTACTTGAAAACATACATCAAACCTTGATGTTTAATATTTTTTTTCTATTTCATAAATAAACAGTTCTAAAAAGTACTTCTACTTAAGCAACACTGGTATCCTAAGTCAAAATATATTTTTGTCACTCTTGACATATCTGTTTACAATATTATTAAAATTCTTTCCATTTTGGAGACTTTAAAAGTGATATATTTCAGTATTTGTAGGACATTTTTCTTAATTCTTAATCTCAACTTCAGTCATTGCTATATTAAGTAAAACGTTTGTCCAGCTCTGTGGAAATGAAGTTTTTATTCTCTTTCTCTGTATTTTATATACAACTTTCATATATTATCACATATTTTCTTCATCTTATTTTCTGTAGCCTAAATAACCTTGGTTTTCTCAAATTTTCCTTGTAGCATTCCATTTCTTGCAGACACTTGAGCATCCTTATTGTTTTCATCTCATCCATTCTCAGCTGGTCACATATTTTGTAAAATACAGTGATTAAAACTAAGAATAGTATTCTGGCTGACAATTTTCTATCCCTCAATATAATATAAGATTATTTCTCTTCTTTTACTTCAGGTGTTCTGCTCAAACATGCCAATATGGTATTTGAATCTTTGCAACAGTTAGACACAACTGACTTAAATTCAGCTTATTTGTTCTCCATTCCACATATATGGAAATAATTTTCCTGCCTATAGATAGAATTTCACATTTCCATATTATGTGATCTAGTGAGAGGTGTCCCTGCCCATGGCAGGGGAGCTGGAACTAGATGGTTCCTTCCAACCCAAACCATTCTATGATTCTATGATAAATTGCAACATACATTATCTCAGAGCATTTAAATTCTTCTGGATCATTTTAATACAACATATGGAACAACCAATGATGCCGTCTGAGCAATAAATTAAACTATTCTGTTTTACATCAACTGAATTACCAATGAACATTTGCAATACAACCCTAGTGCCAAAGAAGTTATTTGTATACAATCCCTAGGAATAACTGCAGTGAGGTTTTGCACACATCTAATAAGTTTTTTCTGGACCGTGTTGTCCCAACTTATTTAAATGCACAGACTGTGAGATAGTTTGAGAATCTTACTTAGCATCATATATATGTCTACAACTTGTCTATTTATCTGTTCCTTTTGCTAATTATAGAAGAAAATTAGATTGGCTTTGTGTGACTTTTTCCTGACAAATACATGTTGGCAGTTAATCACCTCCTGTTATTATCTCCATCAAGGTTGACTTTTACCTTGGGGGAAATGATGTCCATCTCCACCAGAACTATATAACACTTGGTAAAAACTTTCTGAGCTTTATTTCTCTCTTGTGCTTAGCATAGATGGTGCACTTGCTAGCAAGCCCAGCTCTACACAGGCCATGCTCATGATGTAACCCTACTATAATTTCCCTGGCTAACCCCGAGGTGCCAGTCAGGCACGTGATACATGGGACTGAATGCCTAAACTGGTGTACTATGGTTTGGTTTTTCGTAGGTGCGTGATGAGAATATATCCTACAACTATGTGCCTAGCTGCTTCTTGTTACAAGGAGATTGACCGAAGCAGATTTTCTGAGTTGACAAAAAAAACCCAACAAATGCTCTGTGGGGTTCTTTGCTGTCTTGCTCCTGCGCAGTGTCCCTTCATGGTCATTTTGCTGGCTTATTCCCAAATTCAACAGAGAAGGATATATGGCAACCCAAGAAGTTAATGTAAACAGTGCATTGCCAAGGTCCTTTAAAAGGTATTGGCCTTTTTGTCTAATGTATAATAAATTGATAATCTTGCCTTGGAGATATTAACTAGATAGAAAGCAACACTGTCTTCTTTCCTTTGCTGGTGTTCTCTCATACCTTTGCTGCCTTACTTGCACACACACACTCCACACACACATTCACACAAACAAGTACATTGACTACAAAATTTTTTGTTGTGCTCCCCACCAGCTACAGATATTAGAACTGCCATTGATCTAACTGATGTTAATAGCATGCAATTTTTTGTAACACTTCCTGTTTCTGAGAACTGAAAGTAAGCACGCCAAACCCATGGCCTTGATTTTCCAGGTTTCCTTTCTCACTACCATCCTTACTTTTAAAGACAATCAGAATGGTTGGATTTAGAAGCTCAGACACCAGTTCTCAGAGAAAAATTCCTCACTTAAGTAGCCCTGGTAAATTTTATAAAATCCAGGCACCTGAAAAATAACTAAATAATGTGATTGCTCTCAAACTGTTCCTTCTATTTTTTCAGACAGGAGTTTTATATCTTTGTCAATGATGATAAGCGTATTAGCCAGCTAATCACAACTGACCTTTTCAATGACCAGAATAATGCCAATAGAAAAATAACAACAAAAGTCTCAGCATTGTTCTTTGACAGATTTTTCTTGAATCAGCAAAGCAACAGTTTTCTTCGTTTTACATTTTTATACTAATACAAGACTTTCCTCTTATGTTTTATGTCCAGTGCTAAATATATGCACTTTTGAGCTTTGTCTTCCTGAGTCTTCTTAGATATTTAGACTAAATGTATTCATAGTCATGATTTTATATATCCTTTTGCTTAAAGATCTTCCAAAAGCTTAAGCTCTGCTCCAGAAGGCTCTATAGACCACAGTATTACCCTCTCTCAGCCTTTGTTTCACTAGACTAAATATGTCACAATGCTACTGGCTCACACTTTGATGACAGATACTGCATTCTCTCATTCATTTAAGTACCTTGTCTCAGCATCTGTTCCACCCTGAGTTCACCTTTTCTTTTGGTCCCTGGCAAACCCAGACTCCAGACCCACTGCTGTTGCTCAGGCAAAGGCCCTCTTGACTTTCTTCTAAGACAGTTGATTATCTTTTGCATTTGTTTTTAGGCATGAATTTATATCCATGCACTTTGAATGTAATCCTTTCCATTTTTTTTGGTGAGTTTGTTTTAATGGAAAGGATGAGGAATATATTCACTTAGCAATCAGGATAAAATAACATTACAACTTGATGCAGTACATATTTTTTTTCCGACTATTATTTTTCACACAGAGGTACTTTGACCTTGTTTCGTTTAATTTTCCTACCTAAATCATTTTGAGATGGCTGGCTAACCAAGCCACATTCAGAGGACCATCTGTATCTTGAAAAGGAAGCAGAACAACAGAAAATACCAGATTTTTTAAAAGCACAATCTCATGAAGTTTTCAAATGTTCAGGACCAGCTCTAGCAGACTGTCCAAAAAAACCCATACTCACTCTCTGATCTTGATTTTTCCAGCTGAATACTGGTGAATCTTATTTGGTTTTTAGTCACGTCTTCAGTGTCGTTTAATGTTTAAGTAATAGCTTCACATTTAGACGCATTGCAATTTACATCCTTATGTCACAATATTTTAATGGGTTTACTTCTAAGAGTAATGGTTGACCTTTAAATAAACAAGTACGATGTGATTGCAAGAATCAAAGTTCAATTTTATTGTTATGTTATGTATGGATAAATTGCACAAGATTATGATACAGTAAGCAACGTTGGAAAAGGGTTGTATTTCATTTTGTTTCTTCAAAAGTTTAAGATTCAAGTCCTGGTTGATGAAATAGAAAAATGTATCATTTTTACTTACACCTATATATATTTCATTTATGTTCTTCTTGAAAGTTTATATATTGCATACAATAAATAGATTATAAAAATATACTTAATAATGAGGATGACAAATGAATTGCACCATCTAGTTTAATCATACTTGCTCTTCTTCCACAGCAGACACTTTTTTTTCTTTTAATGAATTTACTGAACATTTAGAAGCATAATTCCAGAGTTTTGGGCTGTTCATGAGTTCATTTTGATTTCCACTACAAAAATTTCAGAATTCTAGATGGTAAAGGTATTTGAGCTTAAAATCTGCTATATTATTTACCAATTAAATTTTCATTTTGTTTTGTTTTGCTTTCTTTGTCTTAGAAGTCTGAAAATACTTACTAGGATGCTTAATAGAATGAGGAATTAAATAAAATAAATCTATTATTCTATATTAACCTCTACATTCCTCAACTATTGACTTAGATTACATTTGATTTCTTTCCTCAACGAATCCATTCTCAATAATGCACAGAGCATAAAAAAATCCCTCAATTTTGTCTTCTCTCCCTGAAATCTGTGAGATTCTGTGCTGAGGATATGTGTAAATGTATGGTCAGCTGTTCATTTTTAATCTTGTGAGGAAGGTGAGGTACTTATCATGCCACTGGTACTATACGTAAACTATCAGGATACGTTCCTTAAAAAAATAATGAATAGTAAAAAGAGGAAACAATTTGTATTTGAGAACATCCTTTAGTTTTGCAACATCTCTTAGTATTTTATCTCATGGAAGTTAGAGAGAGATACCACTCATTTAAAGATACAGAAAATCATTACATCCTTCCCACGACTTCCACGCTTGGAGCCTTCCACTCCTGACTGAGGTACGGTGCTGACATTCAATATTTACAGTAGCTACTGAGGAGTTTCAATAGTTACAAGTGGGTAATACTTGCTTAATACATCTAAGGAGTGAATTTGTCAGTTAAAGTATGTACAGGAAGAAACATCTCTGATAAATTTTTGACTCTAACAGTACTTGAAACTGAATGACTCATAACAGGTTAAACAGCATATTCTTTTTAAAAAAACAAACAATCAACAAAACAAAACAAAAAAAACCCCACCAACTTTTTTTCCCACTCCCTTTCTCACAGAAAATTTCTTTAAATCAAGCTGAATAACTGGAAACTCGGGAAAAAAATGTCTAAATATATAAAGAAATCTTTGGTGAAGTGTCAGATGTTAGAATTCATTTAAGCTTTCAGGAAGGAACCATGATGATACTCCCTGTCAAGTTCAAATGAAGATCTTTTACAGAAAGAGATAAACTCTCTCTACTTTCATTTGAAAAAGCCTGTCATGATTTGATGAATCAAGAGAAGCTGGATGGACTGTTTCTTAGGAATCCTACAACTGTTCCAGCTGATAAATCAGCTAATGAAAAAATGAAAACACAAGCATTTTTCAACCTTATTTGTCTTTCAAGAGGCTAGTAATGATAAGATGAGACCATTGATTCATACTGGGCCATCTATAAATAAAGAAAAACATCGGTTTATATTATGTTGCTGGTTAACAGCAATCAAAATGTCAATGACCCCACCAGTTTACCTGTCACTGAGAAAACATGACAATCTAGATAAATTATAACTCTTCAAGAATAGCAGAATGAGTTCTGTGCTGAATGCAAAAGAGATTAAAAATATGCATTCAAGGCCATCCACAGCAATGCTAGTGAAATTTAAGTAGTAACAATAACATTAATGTTACCACGGGAATTTATTTAACATAAAAGTTTCTGTTCTCAAAAAACAATTTCTTAAAATGACTGTGAAAATCTAGTAGTCTAAATATGTCAGATAAATCTCAGTTGTTTAAAATTAATGCACGGAATTTTGAGTTTGTTGTATTGTAAGTTCCTGAGGAAATAAAGAATTAAATATTGGCACACAGTCAATATACAAAAATCCTAAAGAGCTAAGTTAGATGTTTTAAAACATGATTAAGCAAACTGAAAATAAAGAATTCTTAAAGCTCAGTCAAACTTTCTACCACAGTTTATGATATAAGTGGTTTTCAGTTGGCACTGCTAGTGAAAATGACATATTTTGATTCTGCATCTAACATTCTTCTGCTAGTACACTTCTGTTAGCATTTTTCTTCTATTCTTTGTATTTTTAACATTAAAGATAAATTCATACTATTTTGTTTCCTGCAGCATATGTTTATGGAAGCAACACACAGTGTGTGTCATGTACTATAGCCAAAGAACATATGCTGCAAATAAAAAAGAAAAGCACGAATTTGTATTTAATGCTAGGAATCTAGGAGTTCTCCCAATAAAGATAATCCACTGGAAATAAAAATGCTGCATGGTTCCTGCAGAAATTATGTAGGTAATAAAGGTAAGACAGTATATTTCTATATTTTCAAGGTTTGTCTTCAAACATCCCTACTCAACAGTATGTTGCAAAGATTTATCAACAATTAGGATTTTTCCCCCCTGGCACTTTGTCTGTTGCATAATGCATAATAAAGTGGATAGAGCATGTGTACAAAGTCTTTTGTCTCTAACTTTCTGATTTATATGAAGACCAAGACAGCTGTAATTTATGATTAAAAATTATTACCTTTCTTGCCTTTATCTGCCCAACTCAGAAGCTGGTCATAGATCCAGTCAGTAGTGCACCTATAGGGTGAGACTGTTGCCATGCTAGAGCATCCCATAATGTGATCTGTACACTTGGAATAAGAGAAGTGATCAATCACATCGATGACCCCATTTCATTCCTTCTGTTGTGAAAAGGGTTATATGCCTTCATCTTTAACCCCAAACAACCCAAAAAGCAGACATTCAAGGAGGAAGGTCGATTACCACAAATTAATTGAGTGGAACACCAAGAGAAGGTAAATTATTCTTTGTAAACAACCACAGATCAACTCTGTTGATATCATGAAATCAGAAATGGCACATGACTGCAGCTTTTCATCTCAAGCATCCTTGTGGGCATGATGTAGAGAAGAGACCGGATTCCTCCCTGGGAAGTTATTCATCTGCCTGAAGATAAAAGTCTTCCCACACGTGAGATCATTGAGAAGGAATGATTGACAACCTAAATAGCAGCATGTGATGTTATATTTGAGAAGAAATTAATTCAGATTTGGGAATAGTAGGCAGAATTTTTTTCCTTTTAATGTTTTAATTTATTGTACCTACTAAATTTTCAAATATCAGAGATATTTTCTTTTTTCTTTTTTTTCTTGTTCTTTTATACTTGGTCTCCTACACTTTTTGCCTGTAAGTATAAACAGTCTCAGAAAGGCACACAGATAATTTATAAACTGATTCCTAGAAGGATTCCACTTTTCAAACAAAGAAACATATTACAAACAACCACACCACAACTGTGAGTTGTAACGTGGGCAGGGAAAGGGAGTTGTCTCATTCGAAGTTTGAGGGTAGAATGAATCTTGATTTGGAATAATGTGCCTATAGTGCTAAGCATACCATTATGTACTTTTAAAATATTAATTCAAAAGTAAAGTAACATTACACATTACAGATATTATGGACCATTAGAGCAGTTTTTCAGCTCACATGAGTATGTTAACGTGCAACTTCCACAAGTATCTGTCTGTGCATTTTATAAATACTTAGCCAAAAAATTCAGTGAATTATTTCAGTCAATAGTTAATCATAGTATACAATTGCTATTAATTTTTATAACCCAGGAGCAAGTTAGATTCACATCTATGTCTCTACCTGGCTTAAAGGTTTCTCCCGTGTGGTTTGACTCCTAGCTACATTTTGTATACAGATTCAACAATGAATTTAATTATAGTAAGCTCATTAGGAATGGAAGCATTGCTTATCTTAAGTTCTGTAACATAGGGTGTATTTACAGCACCATATAAGAAGTATTTAATAATTAATTCTCTGTACTCTGTCATATCAATGTGAAAGCATAAAAGGATTATCAGAGGTAGGGAATGCTTTATACTTCTTTGAAGAATACAGAGATGAGTCTCTTTGTAAATGAGAATGAGAAATTAAAGTCTGATAAAATGTGACCTTTTTTGTTTCTTTCCAACTTTTTAGAGGTTGATAGTGACTTATAATAAGACTATTTTTTTAGTCCTATATCAGGTTTGTTTTCTCTGGGTATAGTGGCTGATGATGGTGGCAGAATAGGCAAAAAGTTCCAGAAATAGTTATTAAAAGATTAGATATCTCTAAAACTTTTTTTACTCTAGACTTGATCAAACATGTTGGTGGCCAAATATCAACTAAACATGTAGAGTTAGGGTGATTATACAGACTGAGAAGAAAATAGCCTGCAAAAGTAGAAAATTGTTTATGTAGCTGGGGAAGAGCCCAGAAAAAAGGTTTTCCTTAATTTTCTCTCTTGCTTTCCTTCCTTCCCTCCTTCCTTCTTTTTTTTATTGTCTTCTCTATCAAAATTTATTTAATGACAAACTATACCACCAAAAATATAAAATCCTTAAAGCTTCAGGATTTTGTGTGAGAGGGCAGTGTTAAATTTAAATGTGATCAGTGAGCAGCTAGAAAAGGTTTGTTGGGTTTTTTTAGGTTGGAAAGTGGTTAAAAAGCAGAAAAAAAAGTAGGCACAAATGACATTTTCATGAGCACGAATTGATGCAATGTGTTCAGGTCAGAAAAAATGTGTATCACTGTACATTTCCAGCATGAAGCTGACGTTTCTGTCATTCTGCAAAGAAATTTAAAGTGACATTCTTTTATTTTCCAAAGAGACAGCTGCTATAGTTCCCAGCTGAAAATTGGCCTCAGCTGGCATGTAATAAATGGGAAAACATGTAGATAATAGTCATGAACTAGTGAGTGCTGCTGCCTGAGCAGTTATCAAATTGCTGATAAACTGTACTTTCAGCTGCACCTCCAGGTGACACATATGCTCTTTTCCATTTTTGTTTCTTATAACTTACATTTGAAATAGAGTTATGATTTAGTTCATATTATGATCTAGCTGCCCACCACCATTATTTCTTTGGTGTAACAAAGCTGATGAATATGCTTTTAAAAGAATATATAACAATCCTTGAAGATTTTTTTTTCCCTTAGTAAGTATCAGGAAACTGTCAAAAAGTAAGTTCCCTCACAAAAACCAGCTACAAACACAGATATCTGCTCTTATCGAGCTCAGTCCTGTGAACAAAACCTGTCAGGAATTTTTCAGCAGACTGTTTCTTTGTGATGAATGATACTTTGTCAAAACTGAAGTGTTGCATGGAAATGGATTGATTCTGATGCACTTTCACCAAAGCAGAGCTTGACTGGGAGTTTAGACTTCAAGGTAACAGTTTCAGGCCACTTCTGCCCTGACAATAAATATTGCAAACCCTTCTACTGCCTGGAGCTGGGCCCTTGCAAATCTTGCAGCCCATCACTCACCTGTAACTCTTGGGGATGCTGGTCATGTGGGAATTGCCTCAGGGAGCAGCAAAATTTTCCCACTGTAAAAAATTGTGTACAGTGACTAGTCCTAATTTCAGGAATTAGAAGGTGATGATTAAAGGAATGAAGCAGAAATTATCCACCAGCAAATGCTGATTTCAATGACAAACCTATAGTAGTCTCTGTTTATTAGTCTCTGTTTATTATAAATTATTTATGTGGTGAAGGAGTGGGTATACCACCTCTGATATCTCTGTTGAAGTAACTCAAATAATACTGAGGGTGTAATTTGACTTTCAGGTGACAACATTTTTCTTGTCCTGACTTTCTCTTTTGCTGTGTTGGGTTTGAACCTCTTATTCTCTCCTTCGTAGCCTCCTGCAACTCTGTGCTCAATTCCTCTTCACTCAGCACAGTTGTTCCTACCCTTTCCTCCCAGTTTTATACTCACACTGGGCCACATCTCACAGTAGAATCTCAGTCATTTCTCTGATCATGCCTCTTTCTCTGGAACTGTGGCAGGTGTGATCATTCTTTCTCTGCATCTTTATTCAGGACTTTATTTGTTTTTCCCATCTATAGGCAACCAGAACTAAAAATAGGGTACAAAGATGTGAAAATTATTAATGAATATAAGTATATATATACATAAATATATGTATGTGTGTGTGTGTATGCATGTGATTTTAATGTAAAAAGTGTATTACAGATACTGTCCTTATTTGACTGTAGATGCCCTCTTCCACCCCTCAGCCATTCTCGTCTTCTAGTGTAGATTATTCAGGGAGAAGTTACTGTGCAGCATCCAGCACTCAAGTTCAGGTGCCCAAATTCCACATAAGCCCTTGAGACTAGTGTTTCATATCAACATGTTGCCTTCAGATGTCTTGATTAAGCCATTAAGAAACACTACGCAAAAGTGGCATTTATTACTTTTGCATATGGACACAAGAAAAAACAGCTTAGCTACTTATAGAAATATACAGAAAGAAGGGATTCTTTCTAAAGAATGTATTCATATCATGTCTAATAAATGTCAGAATGAAAGCAGAATTTAGGTTTTAGGTTTTTGTTAATTGATCAGGTGAATTTTCTGCATTTTGCAACTAAATGAAAACAGAGAGAGATATAAGGAAATAATATTAGGCAGAAAAACAAAGAAATGGTCAATTTAATGGAATCAGTTTTATAATAATAAATAAATTAATATTATTTATATTAGTGTCTTGAAACTAGAAGTTTTATGGTGACTCTTCTTGACTGCTGAAGGTGGTCAGTGATACCTTTACCAAATCAGAAATAAAACCATCATAAGTTTTATGAAATCTATTAACATTCGCAATGTGAAATTCTCCGATCCATTCTTATTACCTTAGGAAATTCTCTGTAAATTTGGTTATTTGTTGGTTTGTTTTTGCCTTGTTTTTAATCTTTTTTTATCTTCTTTTTTTTCTTTTCTTCTCATCAGACCCTAACTGGAATACTCACAAGAATGGCAACTAGGAATGATTGACTTAGGGAAAGAATTTTTCTCTGCAGAGTAACCCTGTTATGGAACTCCAGAACATAAGGTCTACAGAGCTCTATCCCCCAAAAGTAACACCAGAGAGAGAAAAAACGGATTGAGACCACTCTCCCAGTCGTGGCTGCAAAAGGGTTTCAGCTTGACGTTGGAGGTACTGGTCCAAAGAGAGCTGAGTGCTGCAAGGTTGAAGCTCATTTTCAAGCCTGCTGAAAGGTTTGAAACCAATATTGCCCATGCATTTCAGTGAGATATGACAGAGCATAATGTAAAAGTTCAGGAATGATGTCTATCTCCAGCTCTTGGATATATAAAATATTGGTGGTACCACTTCAGTGCACCCCAGTATATATAGTGTTATTATATACGCCCCAGGCTTTTACTGAAAAGTTTAACCTATATTACTGAGAAGTAAATAAACTGTGAGCTTAAAGGGAAAAGATATCTTAGATTAGATTAATAGGAACATGATTTTGTGAAGAATAAATGCTTTTGACTGTAGATAGGTCAAGCTTCAAATTTAGGAAGCATCCACAGAGAGAAAAATGTCTGTCCTTAAATACTGTTTCTGAGATTTTCTTGTTGCAATGCAAGTAACCACATGGTAGAAACTGCACATTCGTTTTCTGAGGAATTCATGGTGTGATAAAGAAAATGAGAGCCTCTGAGGGAATAATTGCTTCACCATGGGGAACTCATGCAACTTAACTTGAACTTTAAATCGATCTACTTTCGTATTTGTTACTGTTGGTGCACAGTATTATGAGGAGGAAATTGTGCAGCCATAAAATGGATGTTTTTTATATTATGCAGCATGCATAATATAAAAATAATGCTGTGACTATTTCTATAAATGTGTATTTGTTGTGTGAGAGGTTTTTTTACCATCTCAGTTCTAAACAAATTTACTTAAAACCCAAAAGTATATAGCTAGATGTTTTTAATTATGAATAGCAACAATTGTTGTGAGACAATGGAAAATACTTGAATAGTGAAACCCTCCCTATTTTTAAAATGTTTTTGTTATTTTCATTTGTGTCCTGGGCTGTAGAACTGTGATCATTACCATATTTCGATAGGTGCCCCTGTGTGCTCATGCTATGACTGGGCAGAGGGCTTACAGGATTACATGCTTGATTTCCCCTGAAAGCCTCTCTTTCCAGTAAATATTGTGGCAATTTGAAAGGATTACTTTCCTATGTCCCTTTCAATTTTTCCGGCCATTTTTGATTTGATAGCAGCAGCTGGTAGTCACTTAAGGGTGACAACAACACTCTCATCATCTCCTTGTAAGGTGGACGCACGCTGTGCTCTCCCCATCACAGGCAGGGTTCCCAGAGACGTAGGGTATAGACTAGATATGGGAGGAAAGAGATTAGTTTTGTCTCAGAGAGACTGTAAGGCAATTCCTTTTCTTTTAGAAAATGTTACCTACTACATGCCATGATTTCCAACTACTAGTAAAGATTTCTAAGTATAATCAATATGTTCAAAAAGCCCAGTTAATTCAGTCAAAAATAAGGTTTTTCATATTTAAGCCATTTTACAGCCTCAATTATTAAAAGGAATGGAAGACTTCCTGTCTTCCAATCTGTGTTTCCATCTATTGTGTTGCCTTCACCTTTTTTGACAGAGGTCAACTTATTCCCTATCCTTAAAAACTAAAATAGACACCTTCCCTTTACCTTACAGTAAAGTTTGAAAGGAACAGTGAATCGTGTGAAGCAAAGGGAGTAAAGTTACTTAAATATTGCCCCAAATCATTTTATAACATGTATAGGTCCGGTGTTTAGTAATGGTTGTTCCTCTACAACTGTGGTTCATCAGGACTGGGTTAAACATTTGAGACTTCATTATGTACATTTAACTTAAGTGGAAGATTGAGGAATTGATCTTTGTTCCTCACTTTGTTCAAAGGATTTATTTTTTGGAAGTCAAAAATGTGAAGAAATGGATCCTCTTGTAAGTTGAGAGGTGAAGTAAATTGTCCAGTGTCACGTGATAAATCTGTGAAGGAGTTTGGAATTTGACAAATTTGTTCTTAATTCTGATGCTGTGAGTTAATAGCATAAACCCCTTCTAGCACCTAAATCAGTTAGTCTGAATGTAAAGGGATTGCTCAGGCATTGTTAATGCTCTTTTAGAAGAGATCCTACTCATAATTTTAATCCTTAAAAAGCAACTTCTTATTGTTGAATCTTTGAGGAATATTTATACTGAAGATACACATGGCAAAAATAGCAAAACAAGTAATGCAAATACATACTACTTGTTTTGACTCAGCACCAAGGTATCTTTCATCATAAAATGCTTGGGGATCTCACCTACATATTAATGAACTTTTCCCCACTACATCTGGGGGTTTGATCCCCTTTTTTTCTAAATGTGAACCCCATGGGTACTGATTTAGTAAGAACCATCAGCTGGCTTTTGTTATCATTTACTGGACTTACATAATCATTTAAGAGCTCAATGAAATGCACAAATGAAGGATCCTAGATGGCTAGTGATCCTTTGAAAAGGCATTGCTTATTGAAAAAATACATAAAGCAAGTATCTAAACACAAATATTTAGAATAAAGTAAAGGTAAGTGTAAGTTTAGGCACAGCAAAACTGTAGGTCTAAGAACATTCAGATGCAAATACCAGTGGTGTTGTTTCAATATGTCTGAGTACACTATAGAAAATACAAACATGAAATGAGTGTTAAAAAACTTCCAGATTTCTTCTTGGTAGGTCTTTTCCTTTAGTGGGAGCTCTGTGTTCAGGGGCTATCTCAGACTCCAATGGAACTGGAACAAAAAAATATGTTATTTAAATGTTTGTGTTTGGTGGCTTTTTATAATTTCCAAACATGATGTGAATAGAGAAATTACTTAGATTTTCTCAATTTAACTAATGTTGTGGCTCACAGATGACTCATAGATCTCTCCCTAACAAACTACACAGAAAGGAAGAAAACGAAGAAAATGAATTCTCTCTTGATTTGGTTTGAAGTAATTTCAGACTCTTAAATAAAAGGGAATAAATATCAACAGAATAGAACAGATTTTTGTCTCTGTCAAACTGGATAGACCCTACACAGCTTATGCAGCAGGAGCAATAAAATAGGCTTATTAAGTTTTTATGATTTTCCTGATTTTTGTGTTCTAGGGAGAAATAGAAACAGAATTATATGAACACAGTTAGAAAAAGCTGCTTGTATCAGGCAGAAAGACTGAAATATTAGATTTGGTTTTAGCTTTCTGATATTATTCTTCTTATTAAATTATACCATCTATTGTTGATTTAATGCTGTTGGGAATTTCAGATAAAAAATGGATCAGATCTCTATGTATTTTAATATCGGTTAGAATTTGGATTTTATCTTCTCAGAGTTTGCTCATCTCCATTACCATTTCCACACATGATCTATGATGTGGCACTTTTTTGTCAAGCCAGTCTGGGTCTGCCATCATATCAGATGGCACACAGGTTAGCACACAGGTGTAGCAGCACACAACAAAATGAGATGTCTGTATTTCACACCATATACAGTTTCTATTTTCAAATTCTTATAATATAAGGAAAATGTTAAAATGCCACAGGGACACCATTCACTGTTTACTTTGTGAGTTGAAATGCCTTTCAGATGTGGGAATAAAGTTAGCAGACTTCAACTCAAGTTGCAAAATAATATTTTGTCTTTATACTCTCTTTCAAGTACTTCACAGTCTTGGTAATATTTAATTATTTCAGTACAAAGTTGGACAGGAGATAATCATAACTGCAAGGAGATAATCATAACTGCATTTTGCACAGGGATTCTCATATTTGTCCCTCATGCAGTCATTATCAAGGCCACCCATGCCATTAGTGAGAAAAATCACAAATAACATTCAAATATAACTGTAAGGGACCATCACTTTCCCTGATAATTGGTAAAACCTACTGAAGTGGATGAATGATCTTAATTTAAATGAATAATTAATTGATTAATTTAAACCCTAATCTTTAATCTTTCAATGCAAAAGAAATCTCGCCAGGGATAAATTTTGAAGAACTTAAATATTTTCAAAAGTCACTTTGGCCACACTCAGGGTTTGGTCTGGACAGAACTGCCCTTAGACATGTGCAAAGCAGGATGCTGTGAGGCTTTTGCTGGGAAAAGGCTGAGTTTGCTGTGGTGGAATCAGGCAACAGGGAAGTGAGAATTCCAGAGAGAGCAGGTGAAAAGCATGCAGAAATTTAGAAAGAGTGTAGTTTAAGATCTGTTGGGACTTGGAGAAGATAGACCCAAATAACCCATAAACCTGAACATAGTGCCCAAGTCCCTTCTCCCCACAGCCCTTGTGTTCACTTGTTCCTTTTGCATCCAGGCTCACTGTTCCTGAAACTCCCTTGCCCTTCCAACCCCACGTCCCACCTCTTTTTGGTGTCCTAAAACCACTGTGTTCCACAGAAGCTCTGCTACCCTGTCCTTCCCAGAAATATGTCCCACTGCTGTCACAGCACTGAATACACAGGTCAGAATCCTTGAGCCAGCTGAGGGTTCCTCAGAATTGCTTCAAGGTTGAGACAATAGTGAAAAATTAGTTTTCTGAGAATGTAAGTGGAACTAAAAAAAAAAAGTAACATTTTACCACATTCATATTATATTCCACATAATTTTATTTCATCTGACATTTGCTTAATAATCTCTTTTCCTCTGAAACATCTGTTAAAATAGATTTTGTTTTATAACAGAATATGATTAGAAAAGTTACAGTCTCTGTTATGAAGAGATTAAAAAATCTTTAATCTGACAGATTTTCATTTTAATCTCAAACAAGAGAAAAAAGTAGTAAGTTGTAGCTGTCAATTCATTGCACTTTTTCTGTTCTTTATAAAGCAGTTTTCTAATGCAACTCAAAAAAATTAAATATTTATAACATTAGGCAAAAAATTTGTTTCCCAAAATACTTTTCCTTTGTATGTTCTTTTTCCTCTAGATCTTATTTTCCTATCATAGCTGAAAAATTTTTCCCTCCTGTTATCCAAGTTGGCAACAATTATGTGTAAATTTTAGCTCTGTTTTTCACATCCAGTCAATTGTTAAATCCATCAGTTTTTAAAAGACTATCTTTCCTGCTCACCCAGAATTCCAACTCTCTCTTACCAACCATGAAACATGGATTTGTCATTTCTCTGCATACCTTATCTCATGCTTCTGGCATTTATTTTATCCTATAGTGGTTTTGTCCATCCTTCCATGAGTCAGAGCCATACAATATGCTTTAAAACTCCATTTATTTTCTTTTCTTCTACAAAGTTTTAAAAGTATAGAAGACAATATTTTTATCCAAGAACATTTTCAATAATATTTACAATGTACCTCTAATATATTTCTGAAATTTTCTAGTTATAGTAAGTTTTTGCACCCATTGTTTATATAACTCTTGATTTCTCATGTGTCCTGCACTTCTAAAACCTCTTCTGTTTTGACTCACAGAAAAAGAAATACTTCTCCTTCTTGTACTGATACATTCTGCAGGAAAGTTAATGGTAAATGGCCCCTGACCTAAAATAGAACAAATAACAGCAAAAAAATCTTCAAATCTATATGACTTTATATATAAAAAGGTTGATTGCTCTTTTTCTAAATGTTATAATCTATAAAACCCATTTTCAGGATCACTATTAAATATTCTCATGTGTAAATTAACTTAAACTTGTTACTTTGCCCATTCCCTCACCTTGTCCATAAGATTTATCAGCAGAAGTTGAAAAACTCACTGTGAGAAAACATAGTTCACCTTGTGAAGTTTAAAGTGTAAAGATGTGGGTTTTGAGCACAGTGATATATTCTTGGGAAAGATGCAGAATAAAGACAGTTCAAAATAGCTGCATGCCATGTAAATCTAGCTCCCTAAAATAGTCCTGGTTAAAGAGTCATGTGATTTTTAGTGGGACTTTTTTGCAGGTTTTTACCAGGTTTGTTCATTTTGGGGTTTTTTTGTGTTTGTTTGGTTTTTTTAAACTCAGTTTCAATCCAAATAAACAAATACAGGACATCTGTGGTCATGATTTTGAAACAAATAATTGTTTGGAGTTTTTTTAATCTTCCCGATTTTGTTGGGATGTTCCTTTGACATAAATATATAGACATTGTTGTTACACACTAATTACTTTTTCAGTAAAATTTAAGAACTGTTATATTTTTAATGTATTCCTTTCAAAATTTAAAATAAATAAATAGATAAATAGAAATTGCTATAATTCCACTTGGTCTCCAACCAAACAGCACTATATACAGACTGGTGGACCTATGTCACCTTTCCCATTCCAAAAAGCCCCTACCAACATAAAAGCTATAAACTGTAAAAGCCAAACATGAACCATAACCCATCCCAGAAAGGGAAGGGTGTCTATGGAGGCAGAATTCCAGCATGGAGAACACCAACACCTTTTTGTGCAACAGATTGGATTCAACACAAACTGCACAAAACAAAGAATGGAGTTTGTCATATCTCAGAATCATCTCTAAGTTGTTGAGTTTTTATTGTGGGGTTTTTTGTTGTTGTTTTTTGTTTGTTTGTTTGTTTTGTTTGTTTTTGTTTTAATTATGATTTTATTTTTAAAGAACCAATCTGGCTTCATTCATATTTCACTTTCACTGGGCTGTACTCACTGGCACTGGTTCATTGGTCAGCAATGTACCACTTACATCCTCCTTGGGTTTTACCAGAGATCTGGGCTGGAGGCAGCTACTCAGTAAACATTAAGTCTTCCAACCCAAACAATTCAAAGTCATGCCTTCATTACTAACCTTTTATATGATTTTTTTTTTTTGGAGAGGAAGGAAAAATTCATGTTTGAGCTATCAAGAAAACAAACAGAAGATTTAAACTGAAAGAGTTGAGAACTCCTGGCTAGCATTGCCACTGAAACTATCATTAGTGTGCTGAATTAGAGTAATGTATTACATTTTTATTGTAACTACAATTTGGAAGTAACGGGTTAGGACATGTATGTAGTGACACTCTATCTCAGTGACAAAAAATAGAGAAAAGGTAATTATTTTGGAGGGAGAAAGAGGTTAAAGAAAGAGATGTATTATTAAAAAAATTACTTTATGTTCTCTATTTTATATAGATGCAATAAAGCTTAATGTTTTGGTGCTTTTGAACATGTATATTTAGGCACGTCTGAAAATTTTAAATCTGTTATGCCCCTCCAGGGGAAGCAATTAATTCTCTTCATTGTCTCATACAGTAACCTGTTACCAGATTTTTACATCTCTGCTTACAAAACTGTAGCCTCAACTGCTTACAAAACCAGAAGTTTATCTATCCTCCTTCTTTTCCTTTGCCTTATTTCTATGATTGTTCCATTTTCCATTGAATCGTAATGAAAATAACCTGGAAAACATCCATTCTGTCTCAGAGGGACCTGGACATATTTCTCTTTGGAGGAACCAACGACTTTGCATAGTTTTTATTAACCCCTCACATCCTGGCATTATTTAACCCAGAAAAAGAAGTCCAAGGTTATTTTCCTTCTTTTCTCAGACAAAACAGTACTCTGACTGGAAGCTGAGTCGATCTTTTTCAGAACAATAACTGATCTGAAATACCTATTGGATATTCCTTCTTCTTGAGTCTGAGCAGTTTCTTCCAGTAATTCTCATGTCATTGTATAGTCAAAAAAATTATTCAGGAAGATACTTCCCTGAGAAGGATATTCCTCAGAAAAAGCACCTTGCATTCCTTGCTATAATTCCCAGATTTTCCCTTGCTTTTGACTATCTGTGGTTTATATGATATGGTGTGAAAAGTAGTACTCGTGTGACTACAAGCCAATAATTCACTCAGGAATCTCTGCTGACATCATAAAATTCATATAGTGCAACTTCAGTGATTTATGAATGGCAACTGTTCTCTGAGAATGTGCTCAGATGAGTACTCATTTTAGAGTCTCACTGTTATTTATTAGCTTTTAGGCTTCTGATTTCCATAAAAAAAGTCACTTTTTTTTGCCATGTACATGCTTCTCTCTTTCCCATAACATCTGTGGAAACTTACATAATGACAATGACTTCACATTAGTGTTACAAAGCTCCATATGGAATGACCTCAAAAAAAAGGTTTTAGCAGAGCAATTAAACAATTCAGATTTATCCACACTATGTAACTGCAGGTACTTTGGCTTGTTAGGGGTTTAGCGCGTTTTTCTCCAAAGTTGAACCAGTTGAGGTCATCCTACTATCCTATTAATATATAGGAGAGCCATTTCTTTACTGGGATTTTTCAAGATACCAGCCTGAAGGGTTTGTGTATTTTTTGACTTATAAGCTATATGTGGTTTCTGCCCTACTTGCACGGAGTTGGTGGCAGAAAGATCTCACTGCCCTAGATGAATTTCATATCATCTTTACTATTTTGACATCTTTGAAGGCCACTGAGAGGAAATACACTAAGTGGAAGAGCAAGTTTTCATCCCCTGCTTTTAAAACTTCCAAAATAATGATTCTGACACCTAGGAAATTATGTGGAAGGGTTTTTACCCAAATATATCCTGGATCTCTTGAGGACTACACTGGTGCCTGAAATAAAGTTACTAATTACGTACACAAAATATCAAAAAGACATGTTTTGGAGAGCACCATGTTGCTTATAGAATTTAGCAGAGCTCTAATCAACAATACCATAACATGGTATTGCACTTTTTTTACTATGTCCTGTTCTTATGGTTGCAGTGGTAACAGATTGCACACACCACACTGAGATTTGCAGGCATAGTTGATTGAGATAGAGCTGTATCAAAGACATCTACCCATGTACTCCATTATCCAGGATGCAAACTTCCATTCAGTTTTCATCTGTACTTGTAAAATAACTAATTAGGTCTTTCTTTCTGGCATCTAACTCTATCGTGTGTTAGCTGTCAAACTTTCAGTGGAAAACACTGTAATTAGGTCTTCATTTTATGATGTGATTTCACAGACTGAGTTAGAGTAGCAAAAGTTTTGACATTTGATTTTGCCTTTGAAGAAAGCATGATCTGAAGAGCTGTTTATAATACCTTGTGTACTACAGGCTCCTATCTGCAACAATTAGCAGTAACGTCTCTAGCAGGCTAGAACTCTATTTTCACTTGTCCAGTTGAATGTGGTTTGCTTATGTTTACTTTTCTACCTTTATCAACCTTTATCAATTAAGCATTCCTTTCTTTTACTTACTTCAGAACATCACGTATTAGAAAAGGAAAGTGAAAACAGTTTGTTAAGTTTCCTTTTCTATTCAGCATGATCTTTACCCCTTTTGCCTTGCTGGTATTAAAATAAAAACAGGCCTTTGTTTTCATTAGAATAACTTGATTTTTCTCTTTCTTAAGACACTTTAATTGTCCTAATAGACAAGTTTCTCCATGTTTTTCATTTTTGTCCAATGTAATTGATTTTTAAATATTTTTCAATGCTGTTGTTTTTTTGGGTGTTGGGTTTTTTTTACAATATCAGTTTTATTCCAGCAATTTCTCACTTGTTATTTGCATGGAAACTTAAAGAACATGTAGTACTTTCTGATGGCATTACAAATCATTACCTACTTGCTCACCAGACAGCAGCAGGAATTGCCCAGAGATGTTAAGCAAAGCCCCATGGTTGCAGTGTCTCTTCATGGAGTTCCGTTCAGTAGTTGCTGCATCCCAAAGGCTACATCATTTTCCCTTCTTCCTCCTTTGATGAGAACTGCTGATACCTTCTTTAATTTGTGATTTTGAGGCTGGCTGTTCTTCCCACTCACCCCGCCTGTAGAAACAAGGCTGCACTGTGTGGTGTGAGTTGTCATGGGGAGAGAGGAAGATTGTTTATAGAGTTCCCATGTTTTGTTATTTCGTAACTACAAAAGCAAAGGCGAAAGGAAAAGCAAAAACGAGTCCAGAGTTGGTATATCTCAGTGGTATTTCTAAAAGTGTTCTTACTTTTCCTTTATTTATTAATTAAAATGAGCAAAACTAAAAATCAGAAAACTTAAGTCCAGTGCTGAAGTAACAAGATATAAGAGAAGAAAAAAAGAACTGTCTTGGCTAGTTCTTGCACAAGAACAGGCAAACCTCTGCAAGTTGTTTTCCCCAGGAAGAGGTTTGCCCTGCATGTTTAGAGTTGCCAAGTCTCATCTCCTCCCCAGGTGCTGAGAAAAGCTACTGCAATACCAGAGCAAGGTCAGTGGTCAGACAAAGGCACTGGAAAAGGGTTTCCAAAAGTTATCATGGAGACCAGTGAGGATGTGTTCTTCCCTCAAACCTCATTCAGATGATGTCATCCTGTACTGCAGAACAAACGTGGGTTTTAAGTGACATTATTTCTTCTGGCTTTTAACACATGACCCACCCTCACTGTTCTTTAACATGATTTTCACTGTACCCCAGCTGGTTCTATGAGACCAGTAGGGAAACTCACTCACTTATATTTTTCCCACCAGACAAGAAATAAGCAGTGAGGAAGCAGTAAAAAGAATGTACAGGTATATGGAAGTGTACAAAAATAGTAGAGAATAAATGCTACGCTAAGAACTTCAACACTTCTGGAATGATGAGCTAATTTCAGCTACAGAATAGCAGGTTATTCTGTAAATCTGAATGTATAGACAGCAGGACATTCCCTGAGGATATCTCTATCTGAGCTACTTGACGTTTGCAAACTTATTAGACATCATTCATATTTCCACCAAAAGCTATTAGCTGCTGTATAAAATGTTTAAATGCTTCATCTGAGCTTGTCTGTAGGTATAAGAAGCAAATACTTAATACTGGGAATATATACTGGAATCCTCTTATTGAAGACGACTAGGAACTCAGAATAGAACAAAGCATTTAAACAGGGCAGGTTTCATCTCTATAAGGTTTTTTGAGGAGTTCTGTGCTGACAGTTTTTCTGAAGTACAGATTGACACAGGCATATATATATAAATGCATTTATATATATATAAATGCCATTTCACAGTTCTATATTATAAAAATTCATCCTACTCTACCAGAAGCACATAAACTGTAGAGGCTTTCCCAGTGGACACTCTGGTGTAGACCTTGATAATAACCTTTATCTCCAGTGGACTACATTTTTCTTCCTCCACCATTACTTAAAATATACAGGCTACAAACCCCTGAATCATTTTATTATAGAAACACTAACACAGTCTTTTACTCTGGAAGAATGCACGGCATAGTGGTAACATCAGTGTTGATGACAGATGTCATTAGTTTAATGACCACAGTTATCTATTGTCATATTTAAGTGAGGTTACTTAATGGAGTTAAATCTACTTTCCTTAATGGCTAGAATTAAGAAACTATGTCACATCTACATTAAGCTTATTACCTGTAATTTGTACAAAGAACCCCGTAACTTGAATAATTACTCCTACTTAATATACCATTAACCAAACATTGACTGGGACTTAGTAGAGTCTATTTGTGATTTCCAGATTTGTTTAGCATCCTTGTTTGGCCCCTCACATGTGACTTCATTAATGTTTTATATTTAATTTGGCTGAAACGATCTGCACTGAGCAGTTGTTTCATTTGTGTACTGTGATGACAAAGTAAGCTTGTAAATGGATAATGTGCTTAAATATTTGCATAGTTTTTTTCAAGTGCTGTGTTATTTTAGGGATTTGACTCTCAGTCCAATGAAATTACTGGTAAGACAGTACACAGTTTCAATGAGAATTAGATCTCTTACCTATGCCCACTGACTGCTCCTCCCACTTCCCTTCTCCTCCTTTTAGTCAACTTCCAAGTACAATAAAGACTTCAAAACATTTTCTTTGAATGAAATAATTCAAATAAGTTATTTTTCTTTTATAACCACCTATTTCTGTGTTTTATTTTACATTTTAAGTGGAACACATAATATAATGCAAAAAATAAAGACAATGTAAAATATAGGAATAATTTTGCAAATGACAAGGAAACGTCATGAAAAACATAATCCATTCCTAGACAGACAAACACTCATTCACTTTAGGCTAATGACGGAGTGCTTCCCCACTCTAACATTTACTTCAGTAGTACTCTCTCTGAGTTCAGCTATATCTAATGTTAATCTTTTGTACTTTTACTTCTCCCTTGAGTCCCAGATGAAAAACAAAGGAGCTACATCTCTTCTGGACGAATTCAAAGACTTTGACCAGAGTTATAGTTGATAAGAAGGAAGGCCACCACGGTGGCTCCACTCTCACTCTGAGCCCACGTGCAGGCTCATGCAGGTCCACTGAGGTGCCACTGAGACTGGTTGGAACAGTGTTTGAATAATGTTGTCACCAAATTTTGCCCACGGGAAAAAATTAGCTCTTGAAATATATTCATTTACTTAAAAGGGCTTTTTCCTATCATCATTATACTATTCCTTCCCCTCCCATAGCTCGCTGAAGATGAAGATATCCTTGTCATGTCCTTTCTCTTCCTTTTCTCATCTAACTAGAAAATCACTTGCTTTTAAACACTTGGTTCTGGAATGAATTGTCTACCAACAAAAGAAATTCCATATTCTGACTGTATCAAATTTACTTTACCATAGATTTTCATTAAAACTTGCCATTTCTCAGCATTTTATCACTTTCTGAAATTTCTGCAGTGAAAGTGTATTAAGAGCACAGTATAAAAAGAGACCATAAAATGCCATAAAAATATCAAATTTTAAAACAAAATTAGTAAAACTCTTCGTGTTGTGTATTTATATCACTAAACATTTTGTCCTGTATCTTGTGCAAAGCAATTCACTACAGTTACTCAAGAAGGAAAAAAAAATAGAGTGGCAATGGAAAATAGCAGGAACGTGTAGCTGATTCCTTAATATCTCTAAACCACAGGAGAAAAAAATGGTGGAAAAGCATTTATTATTTCACAAAAAAAAATAAATTACAAATATGTTAAGTCAGTCTCTGAAGACTTTTATAAATTATGATTTTCAATAGACTTCATCATATAAGCTATGCAGAGGCCAGTCCCGCTTGTTGTTGATTAGGGTACTTTCTTCACCCATTGTTTCTCTTCATTGCTAAAGGGTGTATCACAAATGTGGAGAATAAAATAGATGACACTTCTTTTAACAAGAAGAAAATATAATCTGTACACCATATTTTCAACATATGCCTTAATTTAAAGTTCAAAATTTACTATGAAGAAATATTCTGAATCGAACTTCTTAATTGTAATGAATAGGACAAGATTGTCCCTCAGTCTAAGACAAAAAAAAAGGATTTAATCACTCTACCATTTCCACATATTTTAATAGGAACTTTGTCTGAATCAGTATTAGGGCACCAGGTATCTTACTAAATTATCCCTTTATGTAGCACTATTAATGTAGGCTTTCATCCATGAACTGAGAAATTAAAAATATATTAATACCAAAACCTTTATGATAACTGCATTGATGGACAACACACAGTTTGTATTTAATCACCTCTTATTCATAACATGTCATAATCATCCATCATGGCAGCAAGAAAATTGTCCAGCCTAACTCCTACACTGAATGTAGTAATGAAAATATAATAGGGGAAAAAAGTTCAAGGGGAAATCTCATTGCATAATTGATGTCATGGACTAGTGATCTTACAGAAAATGATGTCTGTATTCTGCACTTAGATATCTTATTCAAGCACAGATACATGTGTGAAGATGTATAGAAATTACACCTCTCTGACATCTCACATAAAAAATCATGGATTAATTCTCATGATACGTTCAATGTCATTGAACAACATAAAATGTCATCTATCTGATACTTTTATTTTTCTTTTGACTTCTACTAGTGTCAAGTATGCTTTTAAATTCTCAACAGGAAAGGAAGCTGCTACTTACTGTTTAGGAAAGACTTCTAGTCATCTTTATTTCAGTCTTCTCCATCTGGATGATTACATGTGTTCATGCACCTAATCTACCTGTGCAAAACCTAAGTCTCTGGTCCAAACTAATTCACAAGGCTAATAAAGTAAGAAAAACAATTTCTTGACAAAATTCAATTTTCCAGAGAGGGCAGTCTAATGTAGATGTCATGTTTTGATCTCTTGAGACTCCTAGTTTTAAAACAACCAGGGTTAAGTAAGATGATGCCAACCATGTGTAACACTAAACAGTGTGAGTTCAAGGAAAGACAAGGGCAAATTTTATCCAGGACAATCATCACTATGTATTATCAGAAAAAGGGTTCTTTCATCTGCCTCTCCTGCTCCCCTAACTTGTCCCCTAGAGAGCACCATGCCAGATCTGAAAGATACCCTAATGTGAGGGTTGCGTCCTTTTTCTTTCTTAATATTTTACTTAATGTTATTGGCCAAAGTAGATCTCATAAGTAGGCCTGTTTTGCTTTAGAGTTGTGCTGACCAGCACTCCTGCAGTGTATTCTGTGACTATAACTTATTTTGCATATCTCTGAGGGTTTTGCAGATGTAGATGACAATGATTGTAACACATTAACTTCTTGAATGCATTGCCTTGTAATATATTATAAGCTATAATATAAGCACATATTCTCTTCTCCCTGGTGAGGAGTTTACTGTGTCATGTTCATCCTCTGAGTTCTAGCAGTGTTTTAGCTTTCCTAGTACAGCCCTTTTGCCAGCCTTTGCCCGGTAAAGGAGAACTCATTTAATTGTATTTTTTGTTATTTTTCACAGTCATTTTTTGCTGTAGTTATTTCATTCTCATCTGTACTCACTTTATCAGCATCAGACCCACAGTTACACTGATAAGAACTCTTTACTTCAACAAAGAAACTCAAAGATGTCGGTGAATGATGGTATGAGTCATGGACGCTGCAAATATTGCACTAACAGCATAATAAAATCTGTCATATAGTCATTGGTTTAGCAAATTTATGTGCAGGAAACTTCCATGAGCTTCAAGGGGTACATCCACACTTGTGAAACTGTCTATATTCTTCCATCAATCAGAGATTTGGGAAGAAAACTATGGTAGTTACACTAGTATGATTTTTACAGTTTCTGAATTAAAAAAAAATAATCAGAGATGCTAATGATCTCAGGAAGGATAAGTACAAAATAGAGCAGAGAGTTCAAACTTCTTGATCTGTTAATATTTTATACTAGTCATCTGAAAAATTTGTACCCAAAAGGTGAGTTCTTGAACTAAGTGGACTGCAAACTATTACCTTTATTTTCCTTCTTTTTGCAAAGTATGTGGCTAATCCAGCCTGTGAAAAATTCCATTTAGTTTAGAAATCATGGCCCTTTATGACTAATTTCCTGTGCCAAACTATAATTACTTTAATTCTACATTGCTGGAGAGAATTTGAAAACAGGATTTCTTTAGAACAAAATTAACTTATATAATGAATGAAAAGATAAATCATATTAGCTTAATTACAGTATATTAACATTTTTGTTGCATATGAATAAAAAATCAGACACTATGAAAGCAGGTTTCTCATAAAGAGAAAATTTATGGAGATTTATGAAATTTTAGAAACTTGCAAAATTCCATTACTTAACATCTCTATTAAGAACTTTACAAGCACACATAATGAAAGACTTAATAAAATATTTAATAAATGGACTTCTATTTAAAGTCACTTTGATTCATACAAGCAAAGGATCTGGAAGTTAATTTAGAGGAAAGGGACAATCTGTAGTTAAAGTTAGTATTTTTTTCAGGATTGTTAAATAAACACAGAACAAGCAAATATGGTTTTAAAATGCTTTTAAAATCACTCCAGCTCTGATTTTTTAGATATTTATTTTACTTGAAGTTTCAATGTACTTCTGACCATAGATTACCTAAAAATCTATTATGGATGATCAATTTTTATTTAGTAGAAATTTTCATTTAAAACTGAACCTATTGGAGAGACTACCCATCAATAAGGATGATTTACCTGTCAGGACTATTCAGACTAATGTATATTATCTCAGAGTTTCCTTGTCTTCTAGTAACCTGCTTTCTCATTGATCTAAACTTTGAGTAAAAATTTAAAAGATCAATGAACTACTTTTTTATTTTTGGCTTTATGAAATACCCTGTAAAATGAAGTCATGGTCCATGGCAGGATACATCTGTTCTCCTACTACACAGAAAGGTAATATCAACATACTATATTTATGCCCAAATAATTTTCTGATGTTTCAGCTAATTTTTGCTATTCAGTTATCTCAGAATTCTCCTGATGCATGGGGAAAATTAGTTGGTGATATAGGTGAATGGGTGAATGGTATAAACACTTCATTTTGGACTGGCTTGTGTACTTTGCAATTGCTTTTTGCTCCAGTAAAATACCTCCTTTCCACAGACTCTCTTTGTCATGATGCTCTAGAATGGCAGAAAAAGTTTCTGTCCTTTTTGCTAAGACATGCAAGATGTGGAGGGGAAGCTGGTGGATGAGTTGGCAGTTTGGTTCTGTCAGAACTTCAGAAAATTTGTAAGAATCTTATTGTCTGGATGAAGTTGCCTTCTAGAGTTTCATTGTTCCTTGTGGTGATATGGTGGTTACTTCTAGTAGAAAAATCACATTGGTTATGTGCACACAGTCTCTTCCTCTGATCACTTGGTGTGTATGATTCAATGTGATTAATCTAGTTGCTCAATTTAAGAGAACTGGACTACCCTTCTACACTCCTCCAGAGAAAATTTATTTTCTTTATCATACATATATGGCAATGTAACACAAATGCTTTCTTTAGGAAGATGGTCTCAGTTCCCTCTTCCGACCTTTTCCCCACCTACTTCCCAGTCCTAAGCACATAGCACATATCTGGCTTTAGTAACCAATTTACCAATTGTGTATGTTGGCCATTAAAAATGTGAAGTGAGGATGACATTGATTAAACAAGATATCTAGTGATGGTAAGGTGTACTTCCTTTAATTTCATATTCAAGGGGAATACAATGTCACTTTTGCTTTCAGATTTGCAAATGTTCAATCATAATGTCAAAATGCATTTGGCAGAAATTATCAATCAGAATAGATCCCGAAACAGACAAAACCTTTTAACCCAACAGATCCTAAAATGTTTGCAAACTATGAAATTTTGAGGGTTTTGAGACTATCTTTTTGATATAAAGATTTTGTGGAAGAAAACTTTCTGAGATCAGAAATTATTTTGACTATGTTAACACTACAGTAATGGATGATCAATCTCATCCTAAAAAGACAGTATTTGTTTTGTATTTATTTTCACAAGAAGAAAGTTAATATAAAAATTTTCAAGTTAGGAAGATTTATCAAATATATTTCCTGAAAAATGTTTTATGACAGGATTGGTAGCCACATTTTCTTAAGTATTAGCAAATTTTTAAACATTTTGTATTTTATCACAAACTATGGAGCTTTTTCAAGTATTTTGAAAGGCATTTGAGAATGATAAGAAACAAGAAGAAAGGAAAGGAAAAAAAAAGCACTAATCCTGGGTTTTCTTAACCTTACTTAAAAGTGTAAGGTCTCTGACAGATTGGAGTGGCTCAGGGGATTGGTAATGGGCTATGGAGTTATATACCTCTAGGTCACCATTTCAAATCTGGAGTGTTACTAATTAAAGACATAGCACACTCTGTTATTTGTATTTTTAAGGTCTATAAACTTCTTTGGGCATCTTGGTTAATGACTTGAATTAAATTGATTGTGAAAAGGAATGTCTGTCCTTGAATGACTTTACTGAAGCCTGAGGTAAGAGGTTATTTTTCAGTCTAATACAAAAAAATTCTATTGTTAGATGTAGAAAATAAATATTTCAGCTCTTAATACCTTAATTGAACTGATGAGGGGTGATTTTTTTCAGAAATAAAGGTAAGTAGGGGCACCTTGGAATATTTATAGGCATCTAATGTTACCTGTCTAGCTATCCTTTGCTTTCTTCCTATAACATTAACTATTCATTTGCACAAAACTCATGCACATATTCCAGTAACATAATGCCGAATGTGCAAACAGAATCCAAGCAGAAGGAAGGTAGAAGAGACTGGAAGAAAATGGCAAGCAGGCAAATACCTTCCTGTAAACTGAGAGAAAAAGGGACAGTGGGAGAATATGAAAATCCCTGTATTCTCAGTCTAAACTTATTTTAGGCAACTGCTGTGTCTTGGGGAGTATCGAGAGTTTGGGGTAAAAAACAAAGGAAGTTTTTCTCAGGTAGGAAAATTGATGGAGGGGAAAACTGTATTATTTTAATTGCCTTAGAGTAATTAGGAATCCAGGCTTGCACATAATTACAAAGTTGTCTCTGGTCACCCAGATGATTGAATTCACAACTCATTTCAAAAGGGTTTTGATGCACGTAAATGCCGAATTGAGAAACTTCTTAGATAAATGATTATTACAATGCTCCTTTGCCTCTCTATTACAAAAAAAATTCTTCTCTTTGTTGGAACATTTCTACTTTTGTAAAGAAATTTCAGGATTTGACAGAAGACCATCATGAGTCCTCTTGGATCCCCTGGGAATACGAGGTATCTCATCTTTTAGAAGCTTGTGGAAATTACATGTTTAGCTGAAAACTACCAAAATGATTATAAGTTTTCAAGTAATGAATAGCATGACACCTGAACGACAAATAGAACTGATTGCATTTCCACCTTCTAGAGGGTGGAACAGAGCCTAAAACATAAAACCAGGAAATTCAAGTCCTTAAAGATTTCAAGTTCATCTTTCGTGTGGGGGTGCTGGGGAAGTGAAGGAGAAAGAGGGTCACATGGGACTCTGAGGTTTCCATATTTTCCCCAAACATATTCTATTTCTTAGTTTGAAAAAGTTCACTAGAAATGTTTACTTCTAACAGGTTAATCAAATGCAGAAGGCTGTCACTGAAGTTTAAATACTACTCTAAATAAAAATAAATGCCTTCTGAAATTTTCTGTCTTGGTTTCCTCAAAAATCTATATCATTCCTGTATATAGGTTTACTAAAGCGCTCAAAACTATGCTCAAAAATGTCCTTTCTCTTGTCTACTTAACTTGAACTCTTTTATCAGCTTGCTCTGAAGTTTGCAGTCAGAACCTGCTCTACAGCAGATACCAATTCTGTGCCTGGTAGTCTTAATCAATGATTTTCATTGCAATCTTTCCCCCCATGCTTTTAGAAGCATGACCATCCTGGAAAAATGTTGATAGTTCTTGATGGTTGACCTCTGGGGACAGATTTTAGGCACTTCCTGAAAATGGCAAAACACACAACCATTCTCCCTCTGTTTGGCTTTGCTTATGGAGAAGAAAAAACAGGAGCGCCTACCATATGTCCAATCAACTCAAGTTTTCTCTGCCAAAAGTGGAAAAATAAACCTCTTTGTTTTCAGACATTTCTTGTTCCCTTTCATGGGATGCAGGCAGAATTTGCCACAGTGAGGAATGAAGACAACATGTTTTCCTCTCCCCATGTCCAGCTGGAACCAGCCTCTGGACTCCTCTTTTTGTCAGGTCATATCTTCCCATCATGACTCCAGATGGTACAATTTTTTCCCTCTTACATTTTGTCCTCAGCTCCAGAAAAAAAGAAGCCCAAAGCAATGTTCTATTATTTTAGTGTGAGAGCTCTCTCTAGTGGTAAGGATATTATTTTATGTTTACTTGAGTTATAAAATATCCCAAAAGGTGATTTTTGTCCACACTGGAAACATTGATATTGCATTAACACTGAGAAGTATTTAAAAATATGTTCCTAAATTTTTGTACCACAGTCTTGATTTTGTACTAACATGGCTACAAAGTGTTTTCAACTCAAACCAGTAAAATTTATGTCTGTTTACATCTCAGCCACTAGAGCCTGTAATTGTTCTCAGTTTGCAATCTAAAACATTCTGGTGTGGAGAACGAGAGGACGCTGAGAATACAGACTGGCATTCTGTGAGTCTTCATGGGAAAGTACAGAGTGACTAGGTTTGAAAACAACCCTCATATTAGGATGAGCAAGAAGGTCTGTTAAGATTGTTCAGCAGAGGTGGAATTAAGGTCAGGAGAAAGATTTCAGGTGTATAAAAGTGAACTTTTTTAACAGTGGTTGCTGATCAGGATAGAATTTCTCCAAAAAACCTTAGGAATCTAGTCAAATCCTATCACAGAAAAATGTTCACCCAACATAGAATAAGGGAAAAAAGACCAAAATGGGAGAGTGTTGCAAAGAAACAGTTTTGAAAGCAGGAAGAATCCTTATGCTTTAAATTACATATAATTACACTTCTGGTCATTTAATTTGTGGGCAAAACAAATTTAGAAAGTATTTTTCTTGAAAAAGAAGAAAAACTCAGAAAAAATGTCAGCTTTCCATTGTGTCCTCTAACATTTGAAGTTTCTCTTTTAAAATTGAGAAAAATGAAACTAAACCCAAATAAAATGTTTAAAGTGTAAAAACATTTCAAACTGATCAAAATAATTTTACTGAAATAACCTTTTTCACAAAATTCTGGTTGAGAAACCAGATCAAAATTCAATCATGTGAATAGCTCTATGTAAAATGTCATTTTAAATAACTTCTGAATCAAACCTAGGTACTGTTGTATCTAATTTAAACTTTGGACTTCATTAAAATTAGTGTGGTCTCATTCAAATAATCCTCTACAATAGCAGTTGACTGGAAAATTGCCTGAATGTCAAACTGAAATTTAACTTCTGAACTCCACAGAAACTAAAATCCCCCCCAAACCCTGAGTAAAAATACTAAGGGGTGTACACAATGGTAAAGATAAATATATTTGAATTGTGTTTCCCAAACTATTAACTTATTTCAAAAATTATCTTTGTCCTGTATTTCCCATGCAGTTGCTGATGCTCTTTAACCATGGATACATATTCTCAAAAATATTCTCAAATAAATTTCGTTTTCCTGCAGTGAAATTACCAGGTCTGGGCTAAGTCTTACCAGGGGAAGGTTGGTTTGAGGGGGATGAAGACTTGGGCTTTACTCACCGGAGAGCTCGTGCTTTCCACTGCTGCATTTCATTCCAGCAGAGCTGTTTCCCCTTGGTGCAATCCAACTTTGCAGCCCTGCCCAGTTGCAGTGGTGGTGGGTATGTGTGTCCCTGTAGATCTCATTCAGAAACCTCCAAAATCTGAATTCGCTTATTCAAAAAAACCACTCAGACTAGTGAGTATATCTGAATGACATATTCTCCCTGACAAGAGCAAATTAGCACATTTTTATCTGTAAATCATCTCAGATATTCCAGTGATGAATGAGTACTTGCAGTTTCATTTCTGCTTATCCTTGCTGACTCTCAAATTATTCTGAAGCCACCAGCATTTCTAAAAGCAAGGCACATTGATTTCCTCATTATATTAGGAAACGGCAAGTTAAGCAAATTTCAGAAGTCTTTTCAAACTCCAGAGTCTGTTCAGAAGCGATAAGACAAGACATCATATTCAGCTCTGTAAGCTTTTGTGTGGAGATAGTTCTCAGCAAAAGTATTTCTGTCCTGAGGAAAAAAAAATAAAAAAGAGAAAAAAAAGGAAAGAAAAAACTGTTTCCTTTTCCAGATGGAAAGGGAAGGGGAGGATGGAATCTTCAAATTTCAATTCATGTACTGCAACTGCTTCACTTGCTATTTTCTATGCAGGAGAAACAGAATTTTGTATGCTAAAATTGACTTTTGCATTGCAACCCACCATGCAAAATCGTCCTAACCTCAACTGTGCTTATCAAAGACATACAGGCAAACTAAATAAAAAATGAAATTTTATTATCACTGTGGCAAAATACTTCTGTTCAAAAAAGAAAAAGGTAATGATTTTTTCACCAGTAAAAAATTCTAATAGTGTATGTGTGAAAATCATCTCAACAGACGAAATCTTTCTGCATTTGTCCAACAAATGACTTACAGCAGGTTCATTTATTTTATTATATATTCCCTAGTGAACTCAAAATAACCACTGGTTACATCACATAACAGTAACCGGCTATATTCAGATGCTGTATTGCAAATACAAACTAAGTACTTGCTGCCACTTACTGCACTGGACCAGTTAGTATGATCCAGGTGGTGTATTGTAATTCAGGTGTTGGTATACGGTAAGCATATAATATGAAGAATGGTGATAATTCTCTGTAATGGTAGTAATTCTCCATCATCTCTTAAAATTGAATGATTTTTAAAGGGAAATGTATGGGGGAAGGATGTCTACCCAAAAGACAGTCTCAATTTCTACTTTTATTCCAGTTAATTCTGCCTATTATGTTCCAAATGAATGTCGTAGTCATGGGTATAAGCAGAGTAAATGCCAGCCCTTTGTCTCTCTTTTTTTTGGGTTTGGTTTTGTTTTGGTTGTGTGTGTGTGTGTATGTGACCTGTGTAGGTCTAGAAAAAATAATTATTTATCTAAAGTTGCTTGTGAAGTTACAAATGTCCAGGGTTTTCAGGACAGTCACCCTTTGTGCTGTGGGTTTTCTGTGACCTCTGTAGGGAAAAGGAAATGCTACCTGCAGCGTTTATAGTGCCACTTTAAAACCTCATGGTGCAAAATATTTTGAATAATATCATATGGAAGAAAATTCTGTTCAAGAGAACAGTGAGTACAAACATAATAACGACATGGTATATGCAAAACAGCATGGCTGAGTATGAGCAAATTATTCTAAGGGGAATAACACATCTCTCTAAGCATCATTCCTCTAATAGTTTGATGTTAGAAACCTTCTGGTTAAAGCAAACTGACCTTCTTTTGGGGCAAATACATTTTAAAATATATATTTATCTTGATCTTTTGATGAAATAACAGTGCGCATTCGTTTGCTCGTGCAGTTGGCTAATTCCATCTCAATTTTAACAGACAAAGACATCCACCCTACCAATTTACACTGATTTGCTGGAAAAAAAAAAGGATGTGCTGTCCTGCAGTGCCAAACATTTACAGAATATAAAGTTGTATATAGGCGAAGTGACCTTATCTCACATCTGAAAAGACACAGCGTAGTTTAGTTAAAACATGCAGTTATACAGACTCCCAGGTGCACTGATCTCTGCTCCTTGAGGTTTTGGCATGTGCTGTGAACAACAGCAAAATGTGTCCCACAGTATTAACTGTGGAGAAACAGCATTGAGCAGACAAGGAGGTCCATCAAATCCCAAAGCCAAAAATCTTAAAAGGTTGGGTAACCAAGAAACAGCAGCAGCTGAGCTGGAAGATGTTTCACCTACACATGTCTATGCAGCCATTAAATCTTAATTTTTGAAGGATGAAAATGCCAGCCCCTGGGAAAACATAACAGTAACTTAAAGAAGTATAAATTACAAGAAGGCTATGAGTGATCTGAAAGGGCAAAAGAATAAAAAATTGAGGTCTCCATGGAGCTACATGTTTCTGAACTGTGGGGGAAATTCTACACCTTAAGCAAAAAAGGGTAAATGTCATTAATATACTTTTCTTTGATAAATTAGTCCTTCATTTTTGATTAGCGAAGAACTTTGCACATTCGCCTCTTGATTTTCCTGTCTGTCAAAGTTACTTTAAAAATGAAAATTTCATTAACACCTAAGTTCTTCCTTCATAGACCAGAATATACACAAAGACTGGAGATTTAGTAGGATTTAGTTTACCGATAACTTTACAAAGTTTACAAACCTGATATGCTAACACTACCTAAAGGACTAAAGTGCACAGTTACAAAATGCTAACGTAACCTGTAGTGAAGTTCATTTTTCTCCATGTCATGGTTCAAAATGCCCACTCTTCTGAAGGGTTGCTTTTCTCAAATTTTTTTTTTTTAAATTAATGTAGATCTCAAAAATAGTTTTATTTTTAGAAAATCACTTTATTTACTTTAAAGTATTTATCTTTTTTTTCTATTGCAATGCTTTAATCCAAGTCTAAAACATTTATTATATGCACATGACTGTCTTCAATAATCCTTGTACATCTTCAGTCAAATTACTTATTATCTCTTCCAAAATAAAACGGCTTTCTGGGCAAGTTCTTCACTCCTAATGAAGGAAAAAGGATTAGGTACTGGGTTTGATACTATTAGATAATATCTTCACAGTTTTTTTGGCCCATATGTTTATATAATTTTTGTTACATTATATTATATTTGTGCATGCAAATTTTCAGAATTTATGATCATTTGGGTCATACGCTCTATTTGATCATTGCTATCTGTTTTCCTCATTTACATGCAACTTCACCTTTTGAATGACATCTTCCTGATTCTAATATTATGCTTCACTTTGCTGTTTAGTTATGCTATCTTCCTTCTACTCTTTCTCAAATTTTTCCCAATAGCTGTTTTCTATTGTCAATGCTCTCCCAGTATGTCATCTTCAGTAACATTAAAATTAAACTTGGGGATTCAATTATCTTAACTATCTTTTATTCTTCTGCATTTTCACATCATTCCTCTTAGAAAGGTTTAACTAACCTGACATTATTTCTTTTGCTTCTCTAGGGATGTTTAATATGAGTCAGTTTTGATGGCAGTTCTGGGGTGGTCGTTTGCCCATGAGGCTTTGATTTCTTACAGAAGCATGAAAGTACTCTTTCTTTATAAACAGATTGGCTTTTGTGAACAAATCTTTAGAATCACAGAATCAGAACATCTTGGTATTGAGGTAAGTCCTGCACATTGCTCTGAATCAAGGCCAGGGCTGTGGTGTTCTTCTGGGCCTGTTATCTGACCACTCCACGATAACACCTCAAAATTTAATCTCTCACATTCCAGTGTGACATTTGACCATTGTGCATGAGGGTAATTGCAGTCATCCAATACAGTTGCTTTTTCTGCCCTTGATATCTCTCTGATTTCACTCAGCATATCACAGTCGATGATCCCATCTCAGTCAGACAACACTTTATTTGTCCTTTTGAGTCTTGAGATTTCAATTCACACAGATTCTGTACTACTTACTGAGGCAGTTAAGCTTTTTCTTTCCTTTGTTTTGATCTTAAGGTCTTTTAACACACAACAAAATTCTGCTGACAGCAAAATTATGTGTCTTTCCTGTATATTTTGAATCATGCTATGACAGTGTTCTCCTTGCTGTCTTTCTTCCCGCAGGTTTCTGACAGGTCTATTGTACCGACATCTTCATTTAAGGCTAGATAGTCAAATTCCTCCATGTTCTTCAGTTACATTTCTAGTGCTGAAAGAAAAACAGGATCATGCTGGGAATGGTTACTGATTTTGATTTGAAAAGGCAATACGGATTGGGCTGGATACATTATCCTCCTAATTTGACTAGCTGTTCTAGTAGCAGGCAGTGAGCTGCTTAAAACTCATACAGAGAGGTAGAACTGAATTTTTCTTTTTGATGCAACAATAAAAGTTGAAAAAAACACTTCCTTAAAGTAACACAATTGTACTTCCTGGTGTCTTCTGCTCCAGCGATCTCAGATGCTAATATCGAGAGAACCTATGAATCTATTAAGCATCCAAAACTGTGAAAACACAAATTCTGGGCATGGTAACAAAGACAGAAATACTTTATCCAATAGGATATTTATTATTATTATTATTATTATTATTATTATTATTATTGTTATTGTTATCTGATCTAGGCTACTTCTAACAGGTAATTAAATGCCAAATCATGATATGCCAGTGCCAATAATTATTCTGCATGTCTTTCAGATGTCTCCCTATCAGCTCACTATTGATCTTTACATAAACAGAGTTAAGAAGAGAATTATCCTGAGTCTCGAAGTAGGACACGGCTGCCAGGAAACAAAAAAAAAAAAAAAAAAAAAAAAGGAAATTACAAAAAAATTAAAAAGAAAAGAAATATTGGTATAGATTCGGGAAGGGAATTTCATTATATTATTTCATCATCTAAGCATTCCTGTTTTAAGGAAATCCAGGATTTTGACTCTGTAGATTTTTTCATTTTATTAGAAAGTAGAAAAAAATATAGTAGCTGAAGTATATATATACATACATATATTTCAGTTACGTAAATATAGATAACTATTGAAAAAGGGAGGAACAGACTTCTGAAGTACAACATAGAATCCTTCAGAAGGTAACGGATGTGAAATAGAAATCTTGTGTCCAGGGGGACTCCACCTGCATCTCAAAAACAAGCCCTGGTCCGCAGCACAGGCGTTGCAATCAGCAGTAGCTGCCTGTGTGCTGTTACTGCAGTATAAAACCCCTTTCTTTGTTCTTGAAGTATCCTTTTAAGGCTAGCAAGTGTGTGGAGTCTTAAAGTCTGTTTCCCATACACCATTCTTGTGGTTACAGATGTAAGACAATTGGCTCTGGTTAAGGGTTATGGGTGCAGGGGTTGCTGAGGTGCACAGTGGTGAACCTGGAGGCTCTGCTGTCCCTCCCAATGCACAAGTGGTGAGTCACCATCCCTAGAACTGTTTAAAAGACATGTAAACGTGACACACAGGGACATGGTTTGATGGTGAATTTGGCAGTATTTGGTTTGTGGTTGCACACATGATCTTAAGGGTTTTTTTGAACCTAAATGATTCTGTGATTCCACATTTCTGATACCAACTCTCTGAACACACCAGGTTGCACTGAACCCATCTTCTCTAACATAGAGAAATGATAAACCTATTTCCATATCTCTATGCCTGGAAATTCATCTCACAGCTTGTCGCAGTTATATGCCTCAGTGTTTGTTGGTTTTTTTGGTTTTACATTGTAAGGGACAGTTCCCTGAGTCATCTGTCCACTGATCCAAGTTACTGATTTTCTTAGGCCATACTTATCCTTCAATCCTTTCAAGTTGCACTCACATCATTTCAGAAGATGGCTCTGTTTCTAATGAAGATATACTCAAGCATGAGAAGCAGGTATGGCCTCCTGAAAAGATTGTGTGAATGTTTATTTGACAGTCAGATGCTCAAGGGAAAATCGGAAACAACAACCAAGCAAAAACCAAAGCAGACAGAAATTTTGAACACGGAACTGTGAACTAAAGTCAGGCTAATGGCAGGTCTTCCTTCTACAGGGTTTAATCTGTCTTAGGGGCAGAGTGTTTAATTATGACAAAAATCAAATAAACCTAATTGCTCATTCCAAGTTCACAAGTTATTTTTTTGAAAGGCTAAAAATTTTTTCATCAGAGTTTATCTTGCAAGAGCTGAAAGAGTTTCACAGGGGTCTCAGCTGTTTCATACCCAACCTGAGCAGTTCTCTAGCATACTCTGAAGGTGGTTGGATCTAAATTTCACCTCTGACGTGTTTCTAGGCGAAAAAATTACTTTATGAATTTCTGAACATTTGAAATATAAACTGTCTCAAATTACTTAAAAAGCTAAGACAATAAATGAAGAGCAACTGGGAATTCTTACAAGTGGTTATTTTGTTGTTTGGTTTTTTTGTTTTGTGTTTGCTTGGTGGGGCTCTTTGTTGGGTTTTTTTTGTTGGTTTTGTTATTGTTTTTGTTAAACAGATTGGCTTTTGTGGACAATTATTTTGAATCATAGAATAAGAATAAGAATGCAAGGTACTTGAAGGTAAGATTATGCCCTTTGTGAGAATTGCAGTATGGTCAGAGCCTGCTCTTGCCTTACATACAGTTGCTGAGTCTTGGCTTTTCCGTCTTGCCCTTGACACAATCTCTAATGAAATGAAGAATCTTGTTCCCATAGGAAATTGATTATTTTGCAGTTTCACAATCATTTACTATTTCTGTTCTGCTGGAAGAGTATGAGGTGATTATTTGCACCACTGTCCACAGCCTTCTGCTTTCTCCTTTAGGGAGCTTCTGCACCTTATGCAAATTTCTTCATGTAAACTACTTATTTTCTGAAATTCTTTATTATATAGTCATTGAGGAAAAAGATACTTTTTCTCCCCTATTATTAAAGATAAGAAATGAATAGATATAAAATAACTAATACATCTAAATAAAAAAATAACATGTCATTGTAAGGGGATTACAGAATATAGGGACCAATCCTTTTATTTGTACTAGCTTCAGTTACAGTAGAATTGGGTAAAATCAAAAGGTAGGAAAGGCAGACAAATACAGTGATGATGGACGGTGTGAATAGAAAAGAAAAAAAAGGAAAAAGGAGAAGGGGAAATGGAAAGGCAAAGAAATCTTAAAATAATCTTATAATAAAATTAAAATCAAGGTACTGCTAATGCCACTTCTTTGTATTCTGTCTCTTGTCATTGAAATTTTAATAAGACTTTGACTTGATGAGGAAAGCTGGAGAAAGAACACTCACAACAAATGAAATAGTGAAGTCATTTCCTCAACACAGGAAACATATCTCTTTAAGGGGAAAGGAGAACAAGAGACATTGAGGGGGAAAAGAGAATTTAAGGAGCTTGGGCTCCAATTGTGAAAGCAGTTTTAGTAAAAGATTGAATGCCGAAAAAAATTGTAGCTAAGTTACCTGCACTCTGGACTATGCAACATGTCCATCTAAATCTTCATGTATATCCTTATAAAATGCAATTAATTGTTTAGGCAGTCTCACATAAATTTACTGTGCATTATGAAAGGGAAAACTTACTGGTGCCTTCTCCGTGGAGACCCAACTATGTTATCCAGATAATTCAAGTAGATATTACTTTTGTATAATTAGATTATATAAAATGCTATCATATATACAATTTATAAGTGTTTATTGACTAACTTCATGGTAAGTATATATGGATATTGTTCTACAGAGATGATATTTCACTCCTACTCAAGACAGGAATCCCCCTCACTGTTTTGTATAATTCCAGAAGCCTTCTTTCAAAGATGTTATTGATGTTTTCCGGCCTCATTAGGTCCTTGCCATCTGCTGCCTTGATGACTTTGCAATGAAAGCTGAGTGATTTAGGATACTTCTTGACAGCATCAAAGATTTTCTTTTAACTTCCTTGTTCTGTGCTCTGCTCTATTGATGAATCCCTCTTGCTTTGCCTCATCAGTTGTATCTCCCAATCAAAGTCCCCACACGCCACTCATTCATTTTGATTGTATGATATTTCCTTGATTTCAGCACTTCTGTCTCATTAATAATGCCTCATCCCTCACACATTGTCCATGCTTATTCTATGCACCTTTTTTTTGATCCTGACATATGACAGCCTGTTTTCGAAATCATGTTTCTAAATCTTACCGGTATTAACGTTATTTGTTTCTTATCAGACAGATCACTTATAAATGACTACGCAGTAGTTATAAAATATTTATACAAACATATTCTGCCAAATTTTTATTGTAGTTTATACTTTGTGCAGATGTAATATTGAAGTTGTAATTTCAACAAGCTATGAAGCAATTGTATAACCATAGTTGAAACAAACAGTTTTACCCTAAATTAAAATGGAATAATCACATGGATTAATAACATATATAAGCAAGCACTGTTTGGGTATTGTCCAGTTCCTGGATTTGCTTGTTTGTTTGCTTGTTTTTTGCCTTAAGTGGGAGATGTATAAAGTCTAGGAGGAAATACAGAATGACAATACAGCCGTTTTTTTAAGTCACAGATTAGTTCCCATTGTTTTTTGTAAATTTGCATTTCAATAACACATTTTAACATACTTCATTATTATTTATACTATTTTTATTATATATCTATGTATTCTAATATAAACTAACTTTTCTTTAAGACAGGAAAAAGAGGGAAAAAATCTATATGAAGTCTCCAACTAAGTGACTTGTACAGCTTTATATATTACCTGAAACTCTAAATAAATTTTAAAAATATATTTAGAAATATGGCAAGAGAAACATAACAAGTCTTCGGAAGTGTGAAAACTTCCATTGGGAACAAATGGGAATAAAGTTTTATCTTTGTTCTTTTAAGACAAAAGTAAGAGGTAAGGATTTTAAATCACAGCAAAGAAGATTTACATTTTAAATTACAGAGAAAAACATCTTGCAACCAGAACCATTCAACCTCATAGACAGGATCTTGGGAGGGCCTAGGATCAGTATTACAGAAATGTTTACATAATACAAACGTCTGTCAGAAAAGATTTGGTTTATGTGATGATCTTCCTTGTGGGGAAAAAAAAAAGGCCATGGCAATATTTGATTCTGTGAATACAGAATGAGTAATTGAAGTCTCAATCTTCTGCTAAAACAACTGACTGCAATTAATAAAACAACAGATAGATTCAATTACGAGCAAGCAGAGCAAGTGTGTTCAAGCAGAGAAGGTAACATGCCTGTCTTACCTGCTGTGTTGCTGTATATATCCTTGAAATTCTGGAAATGAAAATTGCTTCCACAGAGCTAGCAGCAGATAACCGCAAGGATCAAGAGAAGATTTGTGGCAGGATTATCCATAATACGAAATGTGTAGGTAGTAATATGGTTCTTAGCTCTGGTACAAAAAGTGATCAAAGGAAACTATCAGAAAAAAGTAACTTCAGTGAAATATAAAACAGTCAATCCAGAAATAAAAAATAAAGAAGACCTCAAACCCCCCATAAAAATGGCAAGGAAAGAACTACACAAATGAGTTTCAAAGGGATCTGTGGTATAAATAGTTATGTGAACATCATCAGTATACTTTGTTCTTACACCCTGTCAGAAAGTGTTTGATATTAATCAGATTTTTTTAAATAAATTTGATCTATTAAGCTAATTAAATGAAAATTTAAAGTGTAATATTTTCAAATATAATTGAAAAACATATTTACTAAAAGTTCAGCATGCACAAACTGCTATTAGCTTTGCTCTTTCTGTATATTTTTTCCCTCTACTTTGCTAAGAGGTAAATATTTGCCCTACCTTGTGCTATATAGATGCTATTTGTATCCTTATAACTGTGTTGAGGAACAGTTGTCCTGTATCAGGCACGGTTCATCTACCTGAGAATATTCCATTTTGTGATGACTGGGAGCGGATGCTTGAGGTTAGCTTATAAAACGTATACAAATCAAATATCAAATACAGAGAAATGTTTTCCTCTCAGTATGTTTCCCTTGTTTTCAGCAAATTTCGGCCTGAAAGATTTCCTATCATTTTTGTTTACAAGACTTTCATGGATTTTTCTTTCAAGAATTTGCATAATTACTTTTTGAAACTATCGAAGCTACAGTATCAAGAATATACTGTGACAAAATGTTCCACGGTGTAATTAAGTGATACTGAAAGAAAAAGATTTCTTTTAATGGCTACCTGACAATTTTATACAAATCATCTCCATCCCCTTGACCTCTGTTGGGAAAACAGTGACTAAATAATTTCCTAAATATACTCTTCATGGTGTTCATTTCTTTCCTCCAGTCAGGTCATATTTGTACTCATCTCTTCCTTGATTGAGAATAAGACTTTCAGGACTCCGTTTAATATACCCTACTGTAAAAATACATGTTTCCCTATCTTTGGTCATCATCTTCACCTTTCATTTTATCATTTTCGATCTACTATTTCATTTTTTGAAATGTAAGAATCACAAGTATTCCTGATATGTGGGATCACCACAGAATTGTATGTTCTCTTTAAAATAACAGCAAGCTTCTGCTAGGAAAGTAGCTCTGTGCCAGTGTAGAAAGGTTGTTCAGGAACACATTGCAAGCTCTTGCTATGCAGATACTGTTAAAGAGTAAATAAAACCCCATGCATTTTTACAAAAGATGTCAGAATGCAAAAAAACAATTGCATTGTTTGAGGTACCAATACTTTCTTATTCAAATTACACACAAAATATTATAAATTATCGATTTACTCTCCTACTACTCCCCATTATGTCTCTATCCTTCCAAAATGAATGAACATCTGCTTCCTACTATTATCTATATACTACTGTAGATACCAATAGTTTTTTTTACTTTCTTGCTCAGGAATGACTGCAGCAAATCTACTTTGGGAAACCCATGTTATTAAACAGAAACAAGGCTATGTGTCTGAGAAAAGAGAGAAAAAAATAACGTTTCTCTGTTTTTTGAGGCTTTGTAGAAAGTTGTTTGAGTTTCAGCTGAAACCATCTCTTGTTATCATTTTGTCCAGATTAATTTCCCAAACCTAAATTTCAGTTTCTGGTTTTACTTTATATTAAATACCACCAATTTTTACTTAGAAGACTCTCTCTCTTCTCCCGAGTTTACATGTCTGTTTCTGGTAAAAGATTCTGTAGGAATAGTCCTATTTATGTGAAATAGTTCCATATGTATTCTCTTTCTTTCATCAATTTTGTAAGTTCTTTTTTCTCTTAATGTTTTGTTCTCTGCTTCTGCTAATCTCCATTCGTCATATTTTTAGAAAATTCAACTATGTCACTGTGAAGTCTCCTCTTCTTAAATGAGAAAAAAAAGTTGAACTTCTTTAATCTTGCTTCATAACTAGTATTAATTTAACTTATTTCCCTTGCATCCCTCTAAAGCAATTATAGTCATTCTTTTTCTTCTTAAGCGCAGATGCAAATTAGGATAAAGGCAGTGAGGACTTTTCCTCACCACTTTTTATTCCTAGCAATTTGTATTAACTAGATATCCCTACTTTTCTCCCTCCATGACTCAGAATGAAACATATACTGTATCTTAAATTAGAAAAATGTAATCTCTAACAACCTAAGTACAGTACTTAAATGTCCTTAATCCCTTCTTTTACATTCCCTATAGCAACTGTTCCCTTAACAGAGTTTCATTCGACAACTTGGATATCTGGCTGTTAAATATACCCTTTCCAAAAGCACTCATGCTCTTATATTCAAACTTTTATAGCCAGAGTTTCCAGTGATAACGTGTACAGCTCTTGTATTTTATTTAGATTACAGTAACTTTTCCCCTACTTTCTTATTTTTCTGCTTTAATTTTTCATTCATAACGAATAAATGTTTGTTATGTCCTATAAAGTTATCCCCCATTAGCACTGTATTGAGCAGACATCCATAATGTCTGTAAAATACTATTTGAGAGTACTCCATGTTTCAATAGGAAAAATTGAATTGCATTCTTTTGTTAAATAAAAGGGTTTAAATTAATTTTTTCACTAAAAGAAAGAAGCTGGGGAAAGTCTTAAACTACTTTTCCATCAGATTTAAATAATTTCTTTGATCTGACAGTCTACATGTTTTTTAAAAATACTTGGTTTTATTTGGGTAGTAGCTTAACGTTTACTCATTACCATTTCTTTTCTCTAGATAATAAATTTTAAAATTAAGAACCCCTGACAAGAAAAGTCAAAGAAATGTTGACTTTTTTTCCTCAGAAAATAATTATTAAACCAAATGAATACTACTTATTTCATAGGAGTAATTTTGATTTTTTTCCCACTCATTTTTAAAATATTTGGGATAATAAGTTCAAAGTTCTCAATAACAGTTTTTCCTGTGAGACAGATTGAAAAAAAAATCCCTATAAACTTACACTAAGCAATTAAATACCGAAGGGCAAAAGAGAAAAGTCACAATTAAAAAAAACCATTTTAAACTGCATGACCAAGGTATTTCATCTGAGTTAAATGTTATTAGCTCATGGGAAATTATGGGAATCCAACTAGTCCCCTGGTTTAGACAGAATGTACTTTTTATCACCTCTCTCCAAGATACAAGTAGGCTAAAGTGTATAAACCTTGGGTGTTTTAGCTATCTATATTCAGGAAAAGTTTTGCCAAAGAAACAATTTTAAACTTAGCCTTCCCAATTAAGGCTGTCAGGGAGGAACAGCCCCTTGAGTCTTGTGCTATTATTAAACTACTGAATATCAGCAGTATCTCTCTCACAGGCATCATAGCCCAGGTGGATGTAGCTGTGGTGTGGGTGGAATATGGACTTTGCTGCAGTGATGTAGTCAGCCCCATCATTGGCCTGTGGTATTCAAGATACGTGTTTAACAACCCCCTTAGCCTTTTTCCTCCTCTTATACTGTCTGCTCATCCTTTTCCCTTGAAGAATTCTGCCCGTGTCTCCTGTCCATCTTGTTATGAACCATCAGCTCAGTTGTTATTCATAGCAACTATTTCATTAACACACATTACTCTTACTATTACTGTCATACTTTTGGTTTTGTTGGAAAATGTCTCCAACAGAAATACTCAGCAGATATTATAAAATAACATATCTCCTTGTTTTCAACTTCATATGCTTTTCTAAATGTTTAAATATTCAAACGATAATTGCTAGAAAATATTTTTTTTAAGTTTTTAATAAATAGAAAGGTCCACATTCCCATTTCAATGAGTTTTTGTTAATGCAATTGGAAATATTTGAAAAAAGTTAAAAAAGCTGAAATTTTATCCTGAAACATGCTGCCCAGAGAGAGGACTCTTTCAGGAAAATTCCTTTATAGCTTAGCAGCAGATCTCACAAACCATGCATGCCAAGCCTATACATTATTAACAGCTTAGACTGGTACAAAGTGGAAGGGACTGCTTTTGTATGCAGACATGAACTTAAATTCACATTTGCCTCATCCTGCTACTTTATCAACATTAAACATACGACACAGGGATAGGTATTGTATCTACTCAATTCAGTACATACCTACCACAGTCATAGAATTGCTCATTCTAACTAGATCATCTACACTAAACAAAGGCAGAAATCAAATTCATCCTTTCTGGAGTTTATCACTGACCTCTTACTAAGTCAGCAAGAGAGTCTGTCAACTTTTCTAGCAGCAAATATTAATTCACCTTCAGAAGATTGCCAAAAAACCTAATAGTAATTGTAATAGCAATGGCAATTATAGTTATGGATACCATTATTCAAATTGCCATAAAACTAGTGTTTGAAAAGGCCTACTTCATAAGAATGAAAGAATAATCTTAGAATTTCTACAAAAATTCCCAGTATAATCAAGGCAGTCTTTAGGTGATACCAAGCTTCTGCTTGTGTGTGATCCCTCCATCCATTACATGAGCCCAAGTCCACTGACATCAGCAGCAGAACAGTCTTGTTTTAAGCTGATGTACTGGAAGAGAGAATCAAGCCTTTGCCACAGTCCTCACAGACTTGCTGTTACTAATATTACTGAATCAGAATGCCTGATATGATCTTAGCCAAGTAATTTTTTCTGTTTGTTCTTACCAAGTTATTGTTAGATGTTGAGTGTTTCATCAAAACCAAGTCAGATGGGGCCCTTGGCAACCTGATTTAGTGGGCGGCATCTCTTTTCATGAAAAGCGAATTGGAACTAGATAGATTTTAAGGTCTCTTCTGACACAAACCATTCTATGATTCTATGATCATCCTGAGCCTTTTGAAGTCAACAGTCAGTGTCTCTTGACTCTGACTGCACTGAGTCAAAGTCAATACTAAGGTGTTTGGGTTGCTTGCTCTGTAATGAGTTTCAAGTAATCTATAAAGCTAGTAAGTACAGTAAATTTGCATCAAAAAACAAACCTATGCCAAGTACCAATTAATTTTCAACCTGAAAAATATCACACCTGAAAAATATGCCCATTTTACTTCCAACTCTGTCATTCCTCTCCTAAGCAGGACTGATGGTGCTGGAAAGCCCTGTTATGGTGCAGGGCCAAAGAGCATCTCAATCTGCAGTGTGCACATGGGACACAAACACCCTGAACCTTGGGCTGAAAGTCTCCATGGGAACTGTGTTTCAAAAGGGACAGTTTCTGAAATGTAACAAAATATTTCCTGTATTCACTGATCAGTATTCCGCACTGTAATTCTCTCATCTAAAATAGAGTTTAGCTAGAAGTTTAAGCAATATTGTGATAAGGATAATTTCAGTGGCCCTAGTTCTATTTCTGGTGTCTAATTGAGTATATTTTTAACTTTCAATTTAACTTAATAGGATCTAATTAGTAAAACCTAATTAGATGCCTACTAACAATTTCTGATTAACTGTTTTTTCCTGAAGTCTTACTGGGAAAGTAAGTGTCCCTGAAATAGAGGGGTTATTTCAGTATTGAGGTGCTGCTCTGTATCAGTAAGACCTTAAATAAAGTGGTGTGATCACAGGCACATAAAAGACATAATAAAAATCTGACTTGGGAAAAAACATTTCAAAAAATATGGTTGCTAATATTTTCTTCTATTTCACTATGGTTCTGACCAAAGATGTGCATATTGTTTGAGTTACCTCTCTTTCTTTTTTCATAAAACTCTGACTCTAAGTTACTGCTGCAGAAAAGACCACTTTCTCCTGCTTTATTGTCTGCAACATGTCCTCAAGGGAATATAATTTTAAAAGTCTTAAGATAGTAAATACATTATCCATATAGTTTGTTGGAGTTTTTTTGCAAAGACTGCTTGTGGAGTGGAAAAAAAATTAGGAAGTTAGTTCTAGGTGAGAAAAGAAAACAAACTTCTGACCCTCTTTATTATCATCACTTAACAACTATTTTTCACTTAATATTTTGTTATGTTCGTTTGGTTTCCAGGGATTATTTTTCTTCATGTTGTCTTTAATTTCTTCTGCTCTGTATATGAATACAACTAATGTGCATCTGTTTCACCAGATTCTGCTTGTCCCTCATGAAGTGCTCAGATGATGCTGCAGCTCAGTGCTTCAGGGTTAGTGGGCACGTGTTCAGGTGTCTGTGGCTGTGTGCACTGTACAGCAATGAGCTTGGTGGATGGTGCCCATGCATGCTGTAATGGGAGCTGATGGTCACTCTTAGTAAATGTCAGCAGTGGTGGAACTAAAGCCAACAAAAATTTAGGAAAACCATAGTTTAGAGGTATTATTTTGTATTTCACATTGCTTCCTCAGCAGGGGAACACCAAGAATCTATCAAATTTTTGATTTCTTAAACGGTAGTTACTAAAAATCCACTTAGTTTGTGTATACCTCTAAAGACAATAAAATTATTAAATAATATTATATTCTGTATGTATTGCTTAGAAAAAAAGGTTCTTTCTCTAAGGATCTTTCTAGTAGACATTTTGCACTGGGGAGTAGGTTTAATTTTTCTAGGAAAAAAAACCATAAACATTAATTCCAGTATCCAGATTCTCAGGAACACTGCTTCATTTCTAGGTGCATGTCTAGACTTGCAATCCCAGCTGTTAGGCTCTGTTGTAGCTGAATTTCCTTCTTAAGTGATTCAATCTGACTCAGAGTAGTGTCCAGCAGCTTGGAAAGGCTGTTAATGTGATGTGACAATCTTGACATTAGCTGCCTTGGTTAAGACCAAGAAACAAATCATGTAGAGCTTAACAGATCAGAGACAGTACCTTGAATTTTACATAGAAATGAACTGAAAAACAGTGAGGATTCTGGTAAATGAAACTGATGCTTCCTGGATGGGCAAATGTATTATGAGGAGTTTTGTTGTTCTTACAGCGTGTGCAGTAAATTGAGCACTGTGCAGTCATGCAGTTCAGCACCCCCAGTGTCTGGGAGGCATCCTTTGAAGGCTACATCTGACAGAAAAGATGATAAATGCCAGGATAAATGGAGATTTAATTAAGCCTTTGGGCACTAATAACAATGGATTTCTTTGAGAGGTTTAATTCCATGGGCATGTCCAAATTTACTCCTTCCCTTTGCTGTACGTAAAATTTTATTTAGCTACTCTCTATTGACCTGGAGGTTTTAAGCTCCATCATGCCTTGGTAGGTGACTGACAGGCACAGAGCTCAGATACAAGAGAGGTGCAGATGTGGGCATTTGGCATAATGCAATTCGGCAGCCTGCCTCCCACTATCAGCCAACAGACACTGAATGAAAAAGTAAAGGGAAAACATGTTGTGGGTGATCACAGGCCATGAATTATACAGGACAAGAAGGGGAAGAGAGAACCATCTCACCAGGCTTCAAACCTCCCTGTTTCTGCCAAGGAATCACTGTGGCTCAGCACTCTCACTTAGTCTCCGGGCCCACACTGCTCCCTCCAGTCTCATAGGTTAAATGTAAAAACAAAGATAAGTGACACCTTTTTTTTTTTTTTTTAATTTTTAAAACAGGACCAAGAATATTTAGATGATCAGAAACTGAAAGTCCCTTTATCCTACCAGGTTGCATCACAAGGATGCACTTAGGCCATAAAACCTCTGACAACTAAAAGTAATGGATCTTGGCAGTAAATTAGAAAGATAGAAAATGTTCTAGTATCTCTAATTGTTCTTTATTCTTACTCTGGTAGATAATGACAACGAGAGGAGGTCCCGAACTGCTGGTTTTGTTCATCATCTACACTACTATTCTAACAGAGATAAAATGGACTGGACTGTAGTACCGTGGCTTGTCTCTATTTTGTTTCAGTTTCTGGACATCCAAATAAACATAGATGACAATCTCAGCAGGGGTGTAAATGCTAGAAGAGCTGTGAAAAGGTATATTTTACAATTGGATTTCATTTTCTGTGTTTTTATTTTTCTCTTGTAATTCTGAACATTTCCTTCTTCCATTTCTTGAGGCTGATATCTTCTGCAACAGTAAGATATAAGCAACTGAAACTGGAGGCCTTGAGTTCTACAGGTTGGGGCTGGGGGCAAACATGTAGGTGTCCATAAAGCATCATGTAACTTCTCAGGGGTTACTGGTACTGGCTGGAAATGAGTAAGTCCAAAGCAATGTGTGGCTTTGGATGTACATCCAACTGTGAGTCTCCTGCTATAACACTGACTCAGAGGGAACAGAGGTACAACTGCTGCTGAGGCCTGAATGTGCACAGAAGAGTTGAGAGATGTGCACTTGCCAAATGCCCAGGGTCCTTCACAAACCTCAGGGATTTGTAAAGGGTAAATAAGAAAACCTCTTGAAGCCAAGTCAAACATACTGAGAGTGTGATTCCTCACAAAGTGTTTGGCCACAAACTCCTTCTGCACTGTCATGACTTCATTTATTCATGAGCAACTGCAGTCTAATTGTTTTGTCATATGATAAGGTTTACTAGCTTCACTGCTACCAACAGAAGTGACAGAAGGGCTGGATCTCTAACTGTCTCATCAGCTACACGCGTTTGTAACAGCAGTATCCTTCAAAACTAGTAAGTCATGTTTGGGCAAAAGCAATTAGGAATTTTATAAGCTATCACACAAGGATTCAATGTTCACCTCTAGGTCCCACCATCTTATGAATGAAATATTGAAAACAACAGTGAACATGACAGCACAGCTTTTCCTTGGCATAAGAAATAACACTTCTGTATCACATGCAGATGTTGAGATTGTTCTTTAATTTATAATTTAAAATCATACAGCTACTTTAAACTCTGGGCAAGGATACTTTGTTCATGCTAAATAAAGTGATCTTTCTTTTTAAAAAACTATTAAAGGTCTAGCTATTGAAAAATGTGTGTGTATGTGAGAAACGTTTACACAAGAAAATAAAATAAGACGAACTGGAACAGTAGATTCATTTATCTTCGCCCAGGTTAAGGTGTGTACAGGAAAGGAATTTTTTTTAATTTAATAGAATATATAATTAAAGTGCTCATATTAAAAATATACTATAAATGTTAACAATATCTACATTTTTATTATATTCACATATATTTACAACAATGAAATATTAACTACACGTGCAATGTATTGAATTTAACTCCTTAAGGAGAAAAACTTTTCCTTAGAAAATTATTTCATTAAAGAGAATAGCACGGAGAGAAAAGAAGATGTATAAGGACTTTTTTTAAAGATTAAAAAAATAATTCTTTCCAAAGATCATATGGAGAGTGATGAGAGTTTGAAAGATAAAGCTGATAATCTATGACTCACTTATTATACTAAAAGGAAAGGAAGTACTTTAAAGACTATAATCAGAATTGATGTATCCCACAAGAATTTTGGTGGAAAACAATGACGAAAGTACAAATCAGGTTTAAAAAAATAAATAACACAGTCCTAACAGTGAATTGATCCAGGGAAAAAATGTATGAGATTTTGAAAAATTTCAGTTTTGCAACTTGTTTGCTAGCCTGTGTGTAGAACTAAATTTCAAAAGTAATTTACTTTAAACTGCACTTTATTATAACTAATTTAAAGCACTTCACAAGAAATCTTTTGATATGTTGTGGAGGTTTTTTTGGTGAAAACTATATATTGTCAAAAGGACTTAAAAAAAAAGAGTTAAACTAAATGTCATTTCACATATCCACTAGTAAAACCTCGTAATGTTACCTTTAAGCTGTGTCAGAAATTCATAAATTCGAAGATCTAATTCAATATTAATTTTGAATTAAAGCTCCAGAAAAAGTTTTGCTGGTATTATATCCAGTTATTTACAATGATAAGCTTTTTTTTTTCATGTAAACTATATAACAGTGATTTTTAGAAAATGTTACATGTATTAAGGACTGTAAGACAATTTCAAGTATTTGGAAATAATAATTTCCAGCATGAGTAAATATTACTTACTCTATATGTACCTGTATGTTGAAACCAGTGGTAAGAAAATTAATAAAAAATTGCGTCACTTCTTCCACCAAACTAAGTTAGAAAGATGTTGAAGGGCTGTTGCAAGCCAGCAGCCTGAGTTGCTCTGAGTTTGTGTTTTGGAAATAACTGAAAAAAAGCATGAAAAAGCCTATAGGTAAGTGCTTTAGGTTTATTTTTGTTTGGTTATTTATGGATTTTTTTCCTAGATAGCAAGTCTATAAACAGACCATGAGAATCTGGCAATTCTGTAAATAGTAAGTTCATATTCCCTTCACGTGACAACTACATTCTTCTATGTATGTATATTTATGCTGATATACCTGTCACTGAATTACTCTGCACTGGTAGGTAGTAATTGTCACCTTTCTTGTGGAATCAGGTCTCTCAAACTTCATGATGGAGTCAAGTCTCTATGGATGCAATAGCTCTCATGGAAAGGAGTAAATTCCAGCTCGGGTAAGGCATTTATGTAGTTTCCACTGTTTTGATAAGTCTTAGGCCAAAACTTCACCAGTGAGTGCTAGCAGGTACATGGAATTTGGTGCCAGCATTCAAGTCTATGACCATTCAAATCTTCAGTCCTAAAACAGTCTTCTAAAACAATTACATTTATTAAGGGTTCACAAGGTAACACAGAAAAAAAAAATCTATTTATTTTCTTCTTCTCATGATCAAGGTGGAAGTCAGCACAAACTGTGATGATTGTTTTGCAAGACATTACACACAACATACAACCCTGTGCATGCAGTTCTTTAGCATTTCACTTTTTCAAGTGACAGTGAGGGGATTCTCCATCTTTACGGGTTTGTTTCCAAGAATTACAGGCAAGTCTTTGAAATTTTCCATGACTTCTCCCCTAGACTTGACCCAGAGTGTACCCTTCAGAGAAGCCTGGTTATCTCGCAGTTCCTGGTCCTATGTGATATGAAAACTATTAGTCATGGCTTGGTACAGCATTCCTTATTCAATAAGGGACAACAGGAAGCTTTGCTGGCAGCCCTAGGATAAATTCCTTCCCAGTCTAGAGAGCTATGTAATAATGTCATTTTGCTGCTCTCACACTGCTGTTTTTTCTTTCTCAAATGCCCACCCAGGCTGCCTTGCTAACACGTGTTAGACAGACTGTTTTTCTTTTCTTTATAAAAGACTACATTGGAAAGACATCCAGCGATTTTTGCAAACATCCTCAGATGAAAACTGTACTTTTCCTCTGTACATGACGTATGCCATGGAGACAACTCTTCTTCTTGCTGTGTCTCTGCCTCTGTGTGGTATCTTTAGTTAGATAATCACACAATAAAAGGAGCACAGATTAATTTCTTTAGAAAGCTGATCATGAAAGTTGACTTTTTGCATATTCTCAGTGCAGCTAAGAATTATTTTGTGAGTTCTCCGTGTAAAGTTGATGATATGAGATGTGAGACTAATACTGCTACAAAAGTGGGAGGAGACACTGAGTTAAAAAAATACCAAAACAACATATTTTATTTTCACTCTTTATATAATTGTTTTAACACTTGACATTTTCCCTGTTTTCTCCAGAATAGATGGTATGGAAATAAGCATGGAGGAGGATTAGGAAGCAAATATAATTTCTTTATTACTACTTCTAGGACAAATCTTTCTTAAAAAAGAGTATATACTTAATTCCACATACTTAAAAGAAAGTGGTGCAATATTTTCAGAGAACATTAGTAAGAATAAACCATATGTACAAATTTTATTTCCAAGGGAGTATTGCATATTTCATTTCTCATGTATATTCACGCACATGGGTATAACATGGGTACATTTTATTAGGGAGTAAAATATATATACTCTCTTCACTATACTTCTGTGGATCTTCAAGTTGCTGGAAAATCATAGCCATGGCATTTTGGAGGGTTTAAATGGTCTTTTTTTTTTGCCAAAAAATCAATCAATAAGATTTCAAACACAGAGAAGTTAATGAATTTTAAATAAATTTGAAAGAGAATCAATTGTGTCCCAGCATGTGGTCTCACACTGAGAACAACATGTTCTCAGGCTTTAGCCTCTCACAGGTCTGTTAGAAAGGTCCTGTGCAATAAGACCTGTAGGAAAAAGGCATCCAAAAAATCTGTAAAATATTCAAGGATCACCTCTTCCAAGTTTAAGAGTAGTCAATGCCAACTAATGTGAAATTAGGTAAAAATGCCAGAAGGTCTTTGCAGGTGAAGAAAGAGCTCATAACCAAACTCAGAGGCAAGAAGAAACCGTACACAGGGAGGAAGCAAGGATGGGAAACATGGGAGAAATACAGAAACATTGTCTGAGCATCCAGGGGCAAAGTTAGGAAAGTTAAAGCCCACAGGGAACTAAAAACGGCAAGAGATGTCAAAGTCAACAAGAAGACCTTCTGTATGCACACAGGTGAAAAAAGGGATTTGAGGAAAATGTGGGCCCGTTGCTTAACAAGATAGGGCACCTTGTTACACAGGATGTAGAAAGGGTTGATGTACTGAATGCCAGATGATCTCTCAGGGATCTCAGGTCCCAGAGACCATGGCCAAGGCTGGAGCAATGAAGATTTACCCTTGGTGAAAGAGGACCAGGTCAGGGAATACTTAAGCAAACAGGACATACACAAGTCCATGGGCCCTGACGGAGTGCACTTACATGTCCTGATGGAGCTGTCATATGTCACTGCAAGGCCACTGTTGATAATCTTTGATCAATTATGGCAACTGGAAGAAGTGCCTGAAGACTGGAGGAAGGCAATTGTCACTCCTGTCTTCAAGAATTACAAGAAGAAGGCCTCAGGAAGCTACAGGCCAGTAATCCTCCCCTCAACCCCTGGGAACCCTCATTCTATGAAAATTAGATGGATGGGATAGATGATATTGGTTTGCATCCACACATTACCAGTTTCCATGGTAAAATTCCTCAGTGCCAACAGGGACTAGGTATTCCTCAATGGCAAGAAGGGTGGACAGCAGGACAAATTACCCTCTCTCGGTGTCTGTTGAGAGGGACACATGTTCTTGCAGTTGAAATGTACTCTCAGTGCACACTGAGATCTGTGCTGAGGATGAACACTGGTGGCCCTCATGCTGAATGAAATCTTCCATTCAAAAGCGTGTGGTTTGAGCTGCTTGTGACAGGTTCTCATAGCTGTGCGCTAGTGCTCAGTGGAACCAACTGCCTTACAGGACTCACATACACCCTTTGGTGCATCTCAGGTTTAAATGTATGTTTTCTACCATGTTTCTTTTGCTCTTTTTTAAGCAGGAAAGTAGAGTTTAAATCCAGCGTACTACCCTAAAACAAGCAAAACTAGAGAATCCATAAAAAGGCTTCAGAAACAAAAGGAATTATTTTTTGAAGATTGTAGAATGGTTTATAAGAACTTCATAGAGGTTCTCTTTGTAAATGTCGTAATAAAGGTTCATTGATTAAAAGAAATTGCTTCTATTGCTCATAATAGCATCTCATTGATTGAAAAGCATTGCCTGTAATGGTTTCCTCCAAAGCAGCATCTGTTATGTATTAACCTTTCAGCCTTCAGAATTGTGGGATATGAATTTCTTGCTCAAACTACTGGTCAGATGACCCATCCATGACATTTAATAAATTGCAACTCTGCACATAGATTCAGGATTTCATAGAAACAGGGAAAAACACATTTATAAAAATGGCACAGTTTTCACGATACCTGGTACAACTGAGTTCTTTATGTTAAAAGGACAAAATCATCTAAGCTCAGAGTGTAAATTCTATTTTATTAAAAGCACCAAACAAATTTTAAGATAATCATCCGGGCTTTAATGATAAACAGTAATGTAATGATTGAACATTGAAGGAAAGAAAATCTATCATGTCGAGTTTGTTAGGAAAAATCATACAAGGACAAAGCAGCTTTGATTTTCATGTGTGATTTTCAACTTTGAACTAGTTGAAATGATGTAGTTACCTATCTAACTTGCATTAGCTACAGTGTGTGTACATGACTACAGGAATACATTCGTTATATGATCTCTACTGTAACTTTCTTTTCTTAATATTTAAAAAAGTCTTTAAAAATGTTGCAGTTTATTATTATTAGAGTTTATGAGAGAAAATTTGCAACAGAAAAACATAATAAGGATGTTTTTATTAAAAATATTTGGTTTTAGTTGATCTCTGAAATATATTTTATAAATTTGTTTTTCATTCTGCATAGAACCTACTTGCACATCTTAGATTGGGACCTAAACTATCTTTACTAGAAATGAAATACTGTGTGAGGAGGAAGATTTTATTATTAAAAGTAAAGTTCCCTTTATTTCTAATGAGACATGGTTCAAAACAATTCACTGACTGTCCTGCTGTAAAATTGTGGTATAAACAATAATTTAACCCTTAGAGATATTTGTATATGTGTATTTGTATACTCTACAGTATAATATCTGACACAAAACTATGCATCAAACTATTGGAAAAAACAGTTTATTAAACATTAGTCTTAAGAGGTTTACCAGGGTTCAAGTTCAGGAGTTAAATGTAGTCTTACTTTAATAAATGCAAACAGTATACAGACAGTTAAGTTTTAAGCAGTTCACAGATCAGTAGTGTCTGAGTCACATAAGAAGGAAAACCAACATTGGTGCCAATTTAATGGCTAGTACTGACCACTGTGTACAAGAAGTAAAAGCATGAAAAACATAGAAAGTAATAGGATACCTAAGATTTCACAGGAAATTTGAGAATATGAAAAAAAAGGATGCTAAACAAGGAGGTAGGAGGCATAAAAGTAGTGAAGGACTAATATAGCCTCAAGGAGGGTCAGTCAGTGCAACTTCTTGTCAAATAGATTGTCTGTGTGCAGCATAGCACAGAAACAGATAATATCCAGCGGTGTATCCAAGGCTCCAGATGAGAGCAGCAGGGTGTTGAGCTCTTTTAGAATCCTAAAGTATAAGATCCAGATAGGCAATAGTATTTTTATTCTTAAAGTGAGATTTAGGCTGCTAAATCTAGCAGTATCAACCTGAACCCAATTCTCAACTATAACTTAATGATACCCATTCAAACTCATTAGTACCCACTTTACACATGAACATTTTCCTAGTACTCAACGTTGTTCTCTGTATGTAGAATTGGCTCTTGAAAAAACTCTGAAAAATGTGGTCATTGCATTATCTTAGTAAGGACGCAGAAATTAGATATTTCTCCTACCAAGTCCTCAAAGGATTCAGTCCAGGAGTTGAGCTCAGAGCCACCTATCACAAATCTGAAGATTAAAGTTCCTCAATAAAGAGCACTTTGCAGTGGTTGTATCTTTTAATAGACAACAAAGAAGGAACAGATTTGGAGAAAATGCTGTTGCTTCCCATATTTTATAACTGTGCAGTGAGGAGCAACTCATTCTGTATCGTCCTCTTCTTTTTGAGGTTCAGTTCCACATATCTCAGCTGTGAGAAGGATATTACTAAAGCTACCAGCTGTTAACATAGTCTGAATGTACATCTAGCTTGCAAATGAGTCTGTTTTTCCTGTCATACAGACTTTGTTCCACTACACAGGATATATTTCAAGATATCTTAGGCCATAAGAGCACCTGAGGTGTTTGTTTCTCTGCGTACTGCTTCTTCGTGGGTAGTTAGCTTGCTCCAAGAAAAATGTAGTCATATTTCACAATGACAGTTTCACTTAAAATGAAGAAACAGTTTTCAGAAGACAAAATAGATTTGAAGCTTCCTGCTTTCCCTTATAACCTGTTGACTACAAGATGTGTTTTCACTAATGCTTTGTCCTGAAGGTTGTATTTGAGGATGGCAGGTAAAAGAAGGAGAGAGAGGTAATTTGGTCTGGCTAATGTAATGACTCAAATTCCTTAGGTAATCACTGATAAAATGAGAGTGTACTGAAAGTCTGAAAGAAATAATCTAGTTCACCCAGTTTACATGGCTTTAGTCACTACATAGGGAAATCACACACTTCCACAGAGGAACTCTTAGGAAATAGTTGGTCACTTCCCTTACCATCTTTGTATATGTGCCAAAACATGGAATCTAGAAAAACATTTCTGATATTTCTAGTACCATAAACAATAACACAAACCAGAGTTTTTGCATATTCTATTTGAAGATATATTTATGGACCTAAGCTGTAGACATAATCTAAAGATAAGAGATGACAAGTACATTCATTGTTGGCTAGTTGTGGATATTTTTTCATGTACAAGAGATTTTCAATTTCTTTTGGAAGGAACAGAGTTCCTGCTTCTTGAGTGAATGTTATAAAGCCTGTCTTGTAAGGCAAAAGTTCAGTACTGTCTTTCACAAAGTGATGTAACACTTCAGTTTTTCAGCTGCCTACTCACACAATTTAAAATGGAGGGTTATAGAATCAGAGAAACCTGATGAAGGTTTATTCTGCAACAAGTGAATAGCCATCTAGTCCTACCTTAGATCTGAGAAGCTCTTCTGACAGCACTGGTCAATAGACTGATGACTGACTTGTCAAATTTTGAAAAGCTGTATGGTTAGGGATTTTTCCACAGTTCTGGACAAATCACTCTAGAATGGAACCACCTTCCCAGGCAGAGATATTCATCAAGAACCTCCCAAACATCAGCATATGATCACTGCCCCTTGTTTTGCCATTGTCATTACTGAGAAGACATGAAAACTATGATCTTCTGATTCAATTTCAAGTTCCCACAGGGGGTAATTAGGCACACAATTTCTATTAGTAGACCTAAGTCACCCAGCCACTCCTCATAGGCTGTGTGCCCTAAGACCTAAGCACCAGTGTTACTGAATTCATGGGGTTTTGCAATGGGCTAGATGTCCTGAAAAGTAGGTAGAGTCAATCATTTTACAGAACACAAGTGGATTTTAAATGCTACTTTTGTAGATGGATTGGATAAATCTTACATATTACATAATTTGTCACATAAATCCTTTGGTAAATTGCACACAATAAAATCAATAATGGAAGTCAACTTCCACTCACCATTCATAAAGCTGACCAAAGTCAAGAAAATTTAATAGTCTGCCAAGTACATCTAGTTCATCGCAATACGTTCTCCCTTGAAAAGACTAAATCAGATTCTAGGAATACAGCAAATAGTTGCCTAGAAAAGTGCCCACAACCAGGAATCAGGGGATAGTCCTCAGAGAAACAGAGATGTAGGGGTTATGAGGGCTTGTCTCTGGTTTATTAGATCTGCTTGTAACAGCAGTCAGCTTTATTACACTTCTCCATATCAGTTATCAGGATGGAAAGTCTTTATTTTAACATACATTGAGAACATCCTGTTTTCTATTTTAAACTGACTGGTCCCGGTCACTTACCAAGATTTCCTTATCACTTGCACTATTAATATCCCAGAGGGAACTGTCAACCAGATTGACTTCACATTATAAAATTAGGACTGTGAAACACTTGTATAATTATTACAATCACTTTGTGCCCCTTAAGACAAATCTGTAGCAAACCTTTAATTCTGGACAATCATTTAGTATTAATTTGACTATAAAACAAATCTCCAAGCCTAGGATGATGTGCTGGTTTAAAAGTAAACTAACAGGAGAAATGAACCCAATGATCAAGTCAGTGCTGATTCTAGAGCACTGCCAAAGAAGATACCTCCAATTTCTGAATGACCAGCACTGAGAAGTGAAGGAGAAATTAAATAATTCCAAGACACTGAGTATCCATGAAGAAAACAAACCCTGGACTGAGTACATTTGCATCACATGTTTCAGGAAGTTCAGGAAATTAATGAAGGTTCAGAGACCCCCATGGGGACATCAAAGGAATTATGCCAAATTTGCAGGTTGCTTTGGGAAGGCGTTCCTGTGCATTGTGGTTTGGTACCAGAAATGCAATCCCTAGACTCCAAGTTAGAAAAAAATATTTAATTCCAGTATTTAGAGAGCATAATTTTCTTGGTTACTGTAAGCTCCAAACTTTGAGTCACAAGTGTCTTTTCGTGAAATGCTAGAACTGTGTGAACAAATCAGTTTGTTTTGATATACACATTTGCTACCAGAACTTCAGTGAGAAAATGGAAACTTCGAAAAAGTATTTTCTTTCTCTCAGTGAAAAAAAATTCACTTGATGAATATAATACCTGGGCATTACTTTAACTGCAGGTCATCATTAAAAAGAAAATAAGTTAAATTGTAAACTGTTGAATTGCATATATCATCCCAAGGCAAGTAATTAATGTGGTTAAATTATTTCTTTGTTATGTATTTTCACGTTTTTTCCAAGTTGAATGTGCTATATAACAGGTTTCAACTTCTGGATCCTTTAATATTTTCTTTTCTGCTAGATTAAAAGTTAATCTACAATCTAAAATACCTTTCCTCTGTAGAATAGGATGAAGACAGCTCTTAATCTCTCAGATAAATTAAACAGATGCAGAGTTTCTTTATAAGACAGCAGGTTTTCCAGATTTTGAGCATTCTTGTAGGTCATTTTCTTACTGCATTCCAATTTGTTAACATAATTTTTGAAGTGTGGATCGCAGTATCGCAATATGCTGACAACTTCATGACTGCACCATAATGGGTTATAGAGGCACTCAGTAATATCACTGTAGGTATGAGATACACATTAAAATAAAAGTAAAAGAATGGTGAAATTTATGCTGAAAACTAGATCACAGGTTAAGTTGTGTCTAGGTTGCAATAGTTTGGGGGTTTAAGAAAGACTTGGGTTTGATGCTGTTGCTTCAATATAAACTATAAATAACATCTAAAGAAAATCCCTTAGAATCATTAGCACCTGACAGATTTTAGGGACTTTTAATGGTTTATTGGCAGTTTACTAAAGAAAGAAAACTTCAGACAGAGGGTCATAAATAAACGGGTCCTTGTTTCTCGGTATGGGGTGATCACAATGAATGATGGAAACAGATTTTCTAGAGAAACTCATATCTGGGAGAAAATGTAACCAGAAATATTTTTGTTTGTATGTCTGTCTATGTCACTGGTAAAAAGAGTCAGTTACTAAATGCGTATTTGTATACAAAAAGGAAAGTTATTCAAAAGAAAAGTTATTTTCTTTTTTTTTAAACTTTTAATAAAAACTTTCAGACACTTTTATCCCACATGAAGTAATAAATTCATTAATTTGCCTGAATATTCCTAAATATATAATTGTTTTTGTTGTTGTTTTGGTTTGGGTTTTTTTTTTTTGTTGGTTTGTGAGTTTTTGTGATTTCTTTCCCCCCATACTCACCTAACTGTGAGCAGTATTTTCAACATCCATAGACTTTCTTATATTTAAAACTGCTTTTATAATAATTGCAAGTTTTATCCATGTATATTTTTAGGCAACTAATCTACTAATTAATATTTTTATTCAATTTTTGCAGTTTAGGGGAAAAAAGTTTATACAAAATAGAAAATGAGACATGGCGGGCATAACTCCACATATATCTGAAAATATCTGGGACACAGCTGGTGTAGGTAATGATTTATTTATTTTTGTATTAGCTAGCAATGACTAAATAAACTCAAAACTTTCCAAGTTTCTTCTGTATTTTTTTGAGTGCTAAAACTTATAGTGTCCTACAAGTTTATGACGGGATTTACTATTCTTTTTTTGTAATTATTAAGGTTACATTAAACATTGCAGAAAACTGATTTCAGAAATATATTGAAAATAAATCCTTGATTTTCATGATAAAACAATCTAGTTGCATTTCACACAGTGTGCCCTCTCCTCTTCAAATGTATGTGGGGAGTGGGGTTTGGTAAGCGAGCACTACTAGCACATTTTGTCTTTCTTCTTGTCTGGCAGAGACACAGTTCTTTTCTCTGGATACCTTAACTTTATCAAAAAGATAATATTTAAAATTCTTTGGAATCATAACATTAATTTACTTCTCTATAAGTAATTCCATCTTGACATTCAGAACATAAGTGGAACCAGTTTTCCTGGTGGTCTTAATTCAGAGATTATACCAGATATCAAGACATAATGGCCTAGAAATCAGACATGAATTTAACAAAACAGTAATACATTATATGATGAATGTCAAACTGAAACTACGTTACATGTTCCTCCATCCTTATTACATTTCCTCTTTATAGCATGAACAGCTGCTTCTAAGGAAGTCAGTGAGAACACTTTCAATGAATGAATGTATGAGGGAATGAATAAATGAATGAATATATTTCTGCTGTAAGAATATCAAATTCAGATCTTGTTTCTACTTTTGTTAATTTTAAAACTCTCATTGAGTTCAAAACTTTTCTCACCTTGCTCTGCAAAGGTATCTTTAGCTGGTCCTAGATTTTATAGCATGTATATGATACAAAAATATGATAATAACTTATTAGAAAAGACATCATAAATTACTTAACTTTGGTTTATATTTCCCCTGTATTCTGGCACCTTATATTAATTTGAATGAACTATGTTGAATTAGGGTGACAAACAGAAGAGGACTTTGGGACCTCCAGAAATGTCAAATAGGAAGAAATTGCTTTACTCTGATTTCATTTTAAGAAAGTAACATTATTATTTGGCCCTGAAGTATTGTGACCATAAACTGATAAAATTATCCAGAAATGCCTTAGAGACATCTGAATATTCCCAGTTTAAACAGCAATATGCTGAGGAATAAATTTACATTTTTAGTAGCTTAGTTCTACTGTATATATTCCCTAAAGGGCAATGTTGTTCAATATACTTTGTTGAAGCAAAATATGGTTGTTTAGTGTGTTTATTTAACTAGCTAATGCTCATTTGCTTATCTGACACTTAAAGACACTAATGTTGCACTGAGCTTTGTGTCACTTTTATATTATTACCTACAGGGAAAGGAAAGAAATTCCACCTCTTTTTTGAAACCCTCTACTAGAATAGTAAAATATCTGATCTCGTGCTGAGACTGGGGTCTCTCCGTGTCTATAATGCAGCAAATGCTTTTCACATACCATCAAAGCCTCCTTCATCCTCAGTGGAATAGCATGTGCCTTGCATGAATGGTGCTCATGGAGTGATCATAAAGAGTAGTCACAGAGCAAACATATGAAGCGTGCAGAGTAAATCCCAATTTACAGCACATGCATGTGTATCCTGAGGCCTTCACAGTGTACACACCTTCCCAAACAGGCAACCTGAGTCAGTAGAGTAGGCCTGGCCTGTCTCTGCAGAACAGCATTGGGTAAGTTTATATTAATTTCCAGGTCCTCTTCCTTCTGCAGATGAACAGTAACCAATGGATGGCTTTCTAGGAAACTACTGTTACTATTGATAACTAGTGCCCAGAGGATTCAAGGAAGACTGGGCTATGCTTAATCTTTAAAAGCAATAAGTAGAGATAGTCCCTATCCAGAAGGATGTCTCATCACATTATAACAATAATATGTTATAATGTGATCAAATAGATGCAGTTAGCTCTGGAACAATGTCGTTGTTGTTTACCTTAGTAAAATGAGAACATTTTTGTGGTAGGATAACATTAGTTCTGGATGCATTTTAATTTTGCAATCCGTATCCTGCAGAAACCTCCATACACATAGGAAAGAATAAGTTTATAAAATCTTTACTATCTTATAAGACAATATTTCTATTGCTAGAGTTTTGTAGAGACTTTTTCATGCTTACTGGGAGTATGAATATACTTGAGAATGCATCTATAGAAGTCTTTAAGGTACAGCGAAGGCCTGCAGTTTAATATGCTTTGGGCTAAATGTGGTATTCTTTTAAATTTATATCCTTAGTGTCTTCCACCACAATGAAAAATCTCAGCTGAAACAAGAGAGAAAGTACTATATTTAGTTTTCAACATTTCTCACTTACTGTGTTCAAACAAACTGAAGTACCCAAAAATTCTAAGAATGGCAATTATCTGCCAAAGCATGTCCAATAGATTCCTAAAATGTTTGATTACACAGAATAGAAGAGCATTTCTCATAGACATCTATGCTAGTTTTGGCTGGGATGGAGTTAATTTTCTTCATAGTAGATGGTATGGTGCTGTGTTTTGGATTTGTGCTGAAAGTAGTGTTGACACAGATATGTTCTCATTATTGCTGAGCAGAGCTTACACAGAGTCAAGGCCTTTTCTGTCTCTCACACCACCCCACAAGCAAGAAGGCTGGAGGTGCACAAGGGGCTGTGAGGCGACACAGCTGGGAGAGCTGACCCCAACTGACCAAAGGGATGTCACACACCATATGGCTTCATGTTCAGTATATAAAGCTTGGAGAAGAAGAAAGAAGGCAGAGGGACGTTTAGAGTGATGGTGTTTGTCTTCCCAGGTCACTATTGCCTGTGATGGGACCCTGCTATCCTGGGGATGGCTGAACACCTGCCTGTCCATGAGAAGTGGTGAACTAATTCCTCGTTTTGCTTTGTTTGTGTGCGCAGTTTTTACTTTAGTTGTTAAACTACCTTTATCTCAACCCACTATTTTTCTCACTTTTACTCTTCAGATTTTCTCCTCTATCCCTTGGGGCAGGAAGGTGAGTGAGCAGCTGTGTGAGGTTTAGCTGCCAGCTGGGGTTAATCATAACAGCATCTTGAATACTTAAAAACCTATCCCAGCATCGTTACCCTACTGTCAAGTTTTATCTTTTTTTTTTCTTGTTTGGAAACATTTCCTTTTATTTATATTTTCTCAGAATGTTCATTTTGGCAAACAGAAAGACAAATCACCAAGTACTGTTGCCATGAAGTACTCATTCCACTAACTTAATGTTTTTTGGTTGCAGTCTATTCATTACCCATACCTACTCTCCCCTCTAACTCCCAATGAAAGACAGTGCTTCGCTGCAATGATCATGCAGGACATTTTGAAGAGCATCGTTCTAGACAGCTCTAATCTTCCAAGTCCTTCATGTCCACTTAGCAGATATATCCTCCAGGATCCCTCTTTATGTTGCACAGATGTTGGGTGTAATGAAGCAGACAATGCATAGAGCACATAATGATGTGTCTTGTCATGTGGCATCACTGCTTCCATATCACTCTTCCAAAGTACACATCACTGACACTTTAAGGTCCTTAGGGTAAGGTTAAATGCCTCCTTAGTCTTGGCCATCAGCCCAGTGAAAGGCTCCAAATTGCATGAAGGCAGGGAGTAAACTGGACCTTCAAAAATGATTGATGGTCTCACAACTCTACTTGTTCCCTTCTCTGCAAGGCAAAGTATTTCCTTTCTCATTCCAGCAGGCACGCAGAAGGATGAGAGTAATCTGATCACATATAGCTATTTGAAATGTAAAGATCAGTGTTTAAACTCATTTCCCTAGAATTATTCCAAGGTTAATGAGTATCTAGGCTCTGGTACCAACAGTTCTGGACTCCACTTTTTCCTATCCCTAGATCTGCTAACTAAGTCATATATTTTTCACCCAAAAAATTGAGCATGTCTCATTATGATTGCCCAGATCCTCCTTCTAGCCCTTCTTATAGATAAGCATTACATTTACCAGCCTCCAGTCAACTTGAACCTCCCCAGTTAGCCAGAATGGCTGGTAAATGATGGAAAGTGACTCAGTTAGCATCACTATCAGCTCCTTCAGTACCTTTGGATGGGTCCCATCTGTCCCCACAGACTGGTGCAGTAGGTCACTGACCACTTCCCCTTGAATTATTTGGGCTTCATTCAGCTCCCCATTCCTGTCTTTCAGCTCAGGGGGCTGTGTACCCTGAAAACAGCTTGCCTTGCTACTGAAGGCTGAGGTAAGAAAAGTCATTGAGAACCTCAGCCTTTTCCTCGTCCGTTGTCTCTGTTTTCCTGCCACATCCGCTAAAGGATGGAGATTCTCCTTAGCACTCCCTTTGCTGCTAATGTTTTTATAGAAACATTTTTATTGTCTTTTACAGTAGCATCAAGATTAGGTTGTAGTTGGGCTTTGGCCCTTCTAACTTTCTCCTGTGTAACCTTAAAACATACTTGTAGTCCTCTTGAGTTGCCTGTTCCTTCTTCCAAAGGGCATAAACTCTCCTTTTCTTTTGAGTTCTAACCATTCAAGCCAGACCAGTCTTCTTCCCCACTGGTTTGTCTTTCAGCACATGGCGATGACCTTCCCCTGCCTTCAGGATTTCCTTCCTGAAGAATGTCCAGCCTTTCTGGAGTCCTTTGTCCTTCAGAACTGCCTGCTGAGGGAATCTGACAACCAGACTCCTAAACAGGGCAAAGTTTGCCCTCTGACAGTCCAAGGTGACAGATCTGCTGACCCACTAAAAGTGGGGTCTGTTAATTGTGAGATAGTTTCACTTTCCAGGACTTTCTTATGGAAAGGACAGTCTTTTGACAAAGCTCCGTCCTAGTCAAATGTCCAGGGAAGAGGATCAGACTGACAGAGTATCTGTTTCCTTATGTGTGAGTGTATATTCTCAGCATTATTGCTGTGGTCTTATAACACTCTGTGTAGCATACAATCTCCTTTATCTTTTGAGTATTCCATATGGTAGATACTAACTATACTGTCAAGATAATGAATACCTGGAAAGGACTACTGGAGTTTGTGGTATTTTTACTGTCAGTTGCAGCATCCCTGGTCTGCTGGTTAATTGTTTAATATAGACTGTAAAGGATATATTACAAAAAAGGACACGATAGCTGAATTTGAAAAAAAACTAGAGGTATGTGGATGTACCAATTATAAAAAAATCCACCTTAAGACTACAGTGGTAGTAAGAGCTTTCAGTTCAATAACATTAAATCAATGCAATTAGAGAGAACAAACTGGATCAATGTGACATCTTGGTGAAGACATGACCTTATTGTTCATTGCTAGAAGAAAAAATCCTTTTGAAAGAACTATTCATTTAACTATTGAGAAAAGAAAAAATATATAATTGGATAAAAAATTCATGCCTTTTGTTCTTTACCTAGAAGATTATTAATAATTGGCACGACAATTATGTAAAAAATCTCAGAACTTTCCATGTATTAGTGCCAGCAATGCTACTTTTATTCAGAATGAATTGGCATTAGAATAAATACAGGAGAAAATACATGATATTTTTTGCAATTAATAATTGTACATAAAATTTTTAAACATCTTCTTTCAAATTCAGGTTCTGTCTACTATCTCAATTCTATATGCAGTCTTTTTCTTAAATCATTTGCAAAATATTATGTCCAATTTTTTTTGCACTTGGACCAATATTTAAAAAAAAATCCAAATTGTTGCAAAAACAGTGTTACCTAGGCAGTTTTAGCCTCTGAAGACTTCGCTTAGCAAATGGTTATTCTTGCCTGCATGACATGAAATTTCTACACAAAGGAATCATTCTTTTTGGAAATGACCCTGGTTACAGATTCCTTAGCTTTAGACACATAACTGTACGTAAAAGCATTTTTTTCCAACAGAATCTTGTGCAGAAGACACACTGTTAGAGAAAACATCTTCTGAGTAGTATGCATGCATGCATTCATGCATCTCTCCAGACAGTGAAAAAGTTGGTTTGTCACCTCTGCTTTTTATAAACATAATAGAGCTTCTTGTGACCATCTTTTCTCATAAGAAACCTGGAAGTATGGTGCCAAACCTTGCTTTTGAATTTTCTTTTTGAATGAGCTTAGGCTAAAAGCAACTCCAAGTTTAATTTATTACATAGCTTATGTTTCATGAGTCCATTCTGCCACTATAACTAGGCTAAACCTGTCATCTCTGTTTCACAGGCAGTTTGAACCCTCCATGGGTACAAAGACCATTTTCACTAAAGTGACTAGCAAGAGGGCTGTCTCATGAGATATGATGCAATAGTATCATCATTACCATCAGGGCAAATGGGGTAGATAGAAGCAGCTATATCCTGTATATCCTCCCATCCGCATAGAGAAAGCCTTTTACTCAGGCATTCCCTGAGAGAACATTTGAGCCTATATAATGCATAGAGAGAAGCCACAGATAAGCTTGTAGAAGAGAAGAGTAATGGAAAGAAATTAATTGCTGTTTTTTGTTCCCAGCAAGTTGGCTGTAGAGATGGAACAATTATTTTTGTACTAAAGAGTACAAAGGGAGCAAAAAGAAGAGAGATAATGAACAAAAATTGCAGCAAGGGAAATTCCAATAAGATATAATTAAAAAGTAGCATGATGCAGACGGTGAAGCACTGAAACAAGTTGATCTCTTCAAATTAGAAGACCCATAACTGCCTTGGACATGTTCCTGAGCCATTTAATCTAACTTGACGCTATCCCTGCTTTGGACTGGGGACTCCAGAGTTCATGTTCAACCTATCCAATGATGTCATAGATGTTTATCCACCTCTGAAAGATAGTATAGATATAGTCTACTTATAGGAGAAGATTATTACATCTAAAGCAGCAGCTGTAGCACTCTGTTTCCCACTGCTTCTAAACACCGTGACACACAGAACACACCACAGGCTAGTTTGCCGCAGGATTGAAAGGCTTAAAATCTTTTATTATCACTGTTTGATATATCTGGCATCCCTTGTGACGGGAAAGAAAAAATACATGCATTGTGCATCTTTTCTCTAAAAAATTGTGTGCCTTCAGACCTTTGCACGTCTTTTGGAGAAAAGGAATTTTATACAATGCTGTTCAGCATTTCTCTAAATTTAAATTTCAAGGTGCCATAATACTGCTGTTTAGGCATGTTATGTTCTTGAATAAGCTTGCAGTATATTTGAACATGGTTAGAAAGGTAGTTTATGACATTCAGCATAAGATAAAACAAAATTATGAATTCCATGCAGGAATACTTTTTATACTGGCTTTCTCCCAATACCGTTTAAAACCCCTTATTTAGCTGTTGGCTCCAGCTTCTGTGTTTTGTTGTTTGGATGAGGGTTTTTTTCAGCGTTCTTTTGAGAATAATTTAAAAGAACTTTTCCTACTGTGGCTGGTTGCTGTTTTAGAAATGCTTCATAAAGACCGTTGCATCTGCTGATGAAAGTGTTGCTGTATGGTGATATCATGTTGAAGGGGATATACTGAGAGTGTACAGATGAAGTCTTCTGAACTTTGTAATTAAAATAAAACTACAGCTATTTTTTAAGGATGGAAATATCCTGCCCATGAAATTCCCAGGAATCTTAAAGTGGTGTTTTTATTTGTAACTGCATAATATTTTAATGAAATCTCTAATGAAATATGCAATTCTTACTAATCTAATAAAGGCTGTTACACTCTAGTAAAGTGAAATCATCCAATTTGACTCTATAAGTCATACACCACAAATAAGTATGGCCTGCAGTACTACACTGAATACAGTAGACTAGTTACACAGCCCTGATTCAGAGCAGCTGATAATCTGGGAGTTCTTCCATTCTTCTTCCTTTTATTTTTGTTGACCCCTGGAGATACACTTGTAAAAAGACAAACATATTGTGTGTTCTTTGTTTACTCTCATAGAAGAAAGGTAAGAATTCTTAACTGACCTGAGAAAACCTCATAAATCTTTGATTTTTCATTTACTCTTTAACTGTAGTCCATGAGATTAAGTGTTTTGCAAATTAGACGATTTCAGAAGACTAACTAATTTGCTTGATCAAATTAAGTTAAATGAAAGGACAATCACCTGTAAACAATAAAATCTGAAATGTAATTTTAAAATTAGTGGATGTTTATTTAAATCTTATGCTGAATATATGGATATAATGTGCAAATGTCTCGCATTTAATAAACCTAGGAGAGTCTAATGCCACCTGTTTTGGGAAACATTGGTCTAGAAGTTTACATCACTGCCCAACAGAAGAAAGGTACTGTATATATTTAAGAGTACCAGGATGTACCTGAGTTAAAGTTCCGACTTCGGTTTTCTTTACTCTTTATTTTCACCTTAAGTTGCACTATTTCTTGCATTAAATTCATATCCACCCAAAAATAAGCTTAAAAATTGAACTGAAACTCTCCAAATGAAGTAACAGTTTCCCTTAAATATGACAGAATGACTTATCCCTGTTGCATGACAAAAGAATTGTAATCCCACCAACCTACCAATGCCAAAAGTAGGGGTACAAAATCTGATTTAAAGAGGTTAAGTATTTCTAATAATTCCTCTTTATTCCAAAATTTGAGTTAAATCTTCCAAAATTTTTCCTCAGTTGCTCAGTCTAAAAAATCAGTTATGAAGTTTGCAAGGAGAAGCAGTTCTGTGTCTATTATTATATTGACTAAAATGAAATATCATTTTAAAGTCATTTGAACCATACATCAATCATGACAGCTTTTAAATTAATTAGTACAGTGTATTTGAGGGTGAATGTGAATATTTTTTGGTACTTTATTGTTCATTCCTGTGGCCAGGGTTGACCTGATAAGAGTTCTCAAATGTTTTATAAACTTTCTTCATAACTCATGTTCTGTACCTATAAAAATAGGTTGCTTGGCCAGAAAATAGGACCAGCTTGATGTTCTCCCTTGGCAATGAGTGACTTGAGGAAGTTAAGAGGACTGAAATATTTTATTTTAACCACCCTTCTATCCTTCCTTTTAACCTACTTCTACCCATCCCTGGAACTAAACTCCCTTGCCAAAAATTTTACATGTAGGAATGTAAGAAGATAGAAACAACAAGTGGGTTTTTCTAAAACAATAAATATATTTGGCAAGGATACATCATGGACCACTATGGGCTTGATTTTGCAAAAAGTGGGAAATCTGGATGCTTTCTTTAATTCTTGTTTTCAGCTCCTGCCACACAATATCCATTCTACACACATTTATATCAGCTCCACCATTTCAGTGAACTACATTCCCACCTTCAAAACATGAGGAAACAATAACATAAACCCAAAGAAAAATGATCAAAATAGAATATTCTTCTGTATTTACCTGACTGTACACAATTCTCCACAGGTTATCTTAGAGAACAAAGAGAAACAGATATTCCGTGTTGTCAAAGTCTTACTGTTTGCTCGAAAGTCATTAATTGTGAAATGCTTAGAGCAGTGGCTGTTGCGAAAAATACTTTTAAACTATGGTTTAAATAAATGTATGTAATATTCCAGTAAGAAAATGCTAATATTTACCTATCTGGAGAAAAATATTTTCTTTTACAACCTTTTCAGGCCTAACATACAGCAGACAGTCTGTAACCATAGTAATCAGCTGTATTGATGAAGAACCCAGCTAGGCCAAGCAAAAAAGAAATTGCAGTGCAAGGAAAGATATGATTAGTGCAGTTGTGCATGCCACTGACAACATGAGGATATTGGCTCCTGTTGAGTGGAGCTGGTCAAACAGTGAAAGATATTTCAGAAAATGTTAGCTAAAAATTAAAAATTACTTGAGTTCATCTGCGTTCACTTTTTCTGCAGAGCTTTGGGATTCACTTGATTTTCTTGCTGAAAATGAGCTTTTTATTTTCATATAAACATAAAACTGAGTATTATAAGCATTTGTACAGAAAATAATACAGGCTAGATGGGTAGTTAATCTGTGGATCATATTATGGAAAAAGGATGTCCAAATGACATTAGGAGCTAAACATCAAAGATCCAATCACATCTTCGGTAACTGGCTCAGATAGGACCTGGCAGTAACTTGGAATTGTATTCCCCTCTGAGACTATGAAGCATTAAGTACAAGCGAACAAGGACATAAAAAACTGCCAATTGCTATAATTCTGATTAGTCATAATTAAGTTTGGGATAAAAAGCATCCAACCAGCAGATCCATGAAAGGACAATTATAACAGTTTAGGGTATCTGGAGTACATTGACGTTGCTTATTTCTTTTATTATGGCCATTCTTGCTGTCTCAGTATTAAAAATCAGCTGTTGATAAACTGCTGTGTTGATTTGTGAGCTGCAAATTCCCCAAATGAAGTGAGATCTTCTGGCAACTACATCTTCCATGTTGGAGGTTCCTGTGCTGTGCTGTTCTATACAAAAAAATCAAGTCCACCTACAATCTCCTTCTTGACAATTTATGACAAGGATAGACTCTGTGAAGGAGTATCTACCTTCCATTCCAACGTCCAGAGCTTTCAATAAAAGAAAAACCCAACCCGCTTTTACTTTCACAAGTTAATGATACTCTAATTATTTGTAGTAGCAGTTCTGAGGAATCACGATTTTAGGCAATAGAATAATGCTACATTATGCTACACTACATTAGAAATAAATGTGAAAAGATCCCAGCTTAAGGTCCCTATATGAATACATTTTAAAGGTCAGAGAAGGTGACACAAGGCTATCAGGAGTTCCCATTGCAGACAGTGGTCACAGTACATCTGGCTATTATCGAATAGCAATGGCTTAGTGGGAAGCATTGGATGACAGAAAGTGTAAGACTCAGCAGCATCTGGAAAATTAACAGAACCTACTGGCAACTCTTCCTCCTTCCTTCAAGACATTTTAAATACTTCCTGTTAGTGACAGATTAAAACATGACTATCTGCTTTCAGCAGGGAGAATTTCCTAAGGGACCACCAACTGAGCCTGGCAGAGTGGGAAGAAGCATGGAGAAAGCAAGACCCACTCTGACATGAAGTGTGCAACAGATCTGACTTTACAGACTCTTGACCATACCATATTCCTATAAATACTAAGATACAGTCCATCTGTATGTATTAGCATGTATTGCTGAGCAGAGCCCAAATGTCAAATTACCTGCATATTGCCGTGTGTTTGTGTGCATACACACAAAAATGTATGTGCACGTGCAAACACACACAGAGTCACACACACATTATGTACTCATTCTTTAAATGAAGTTTAGAAGGCCCAATTTCTATATTACAGTTGAAAGTTTAAATGATCACGTTAACATCTTAGCATGAATAAGGTGGGAAATCGATGACTGGAAATACAAGAGCCACATCTCCTTAAATCTTTGTGAAATTTAATTTAAAAATTAACTTACAAATATATGTTATACTAGTGAGTTGTATATCCAAACATAAACTAAAAAAAAAAAAAAAAAGAAAGAAAGGCACTGACAAATTCTTCTAATGCATATTCCTTAGTTAAACATTAAAGTCATGAGGATGTATTCATTGGTCTGGAAAGGAAGAAGGAAGAACTACAGGATTTACTTCTACATATTTCATTTTCATCTCAGCTTCAGTTTTGCTAAAGGTACATGATATAGCATTATACTTTGGTAAAACTAATGATAATAATGTTAGGAATTGTAACCAAGACATGGCTTGCCTTGTGAGACATGGGGTTAGAAGGGGCTCCCTGGATTAATCCAACAAATATCCAACAAATTTGCGGCAAACTTCAGATGTTAAATTAATTCACTGAAAATTTGAACACAACTGATCAATTAATTCACTCCAGAGAGGCTTGGTTCATGGAGTGTTTCTATTCTGGTACTGAAAGTTCTTATTAACTTTATCACCTTTGACTTCCTGTGAACTTGCAATTTATCACCTAATAAAAATATTCTGCTGCTCTATTTCATGATCTTTTGACTTTCTAATGATAAAGCCACCTTGGTTCAAATTCAGCCATCTGTATTTTATTTGTTTTATCTGTGGTCTTTCTATCAGGATAAAATCTGTGTACAGATTTCAGGATCCTGAGCCTATGGGATCCACAATATGGAAAAATTAGCAAAGGTAATCTGCAATGGAAATCTTGACTCACTAAAATCAGTCAAAAAACAGGCAAGGTGTTGCACAATATACAGTCATAGATTAAAAATCTAGTAGAGATCACATGGATTCCAGTTTGAAATTTTGGATGTCAGGCCCTGTATTTTCCAAAAATACTTCTCACTTAAATAAAGTACATACTTGAGAGAAATACCCTGTTTCAATTGGTGTTGACATGGAGTCAACCAAAATTCTTATGAAGTTGTTCATGTGGTTAACTATGTTCACTAAAAACTGCATCAGCATTCTTGTCTTCATTTGTCAAACTTCAGTCTGCATCTCATTTTGTCTCTGTACAGCGGATTAAAGAGCCCTCTCTTATCAAATTTCTTCTCCTGCATAGGAAACATACCCTTTAACCTTCTCTTTGGTAAGATAAACAAGCAGAGATCCCTCATTCTTTTATAATGGAGGTACATTTTACAGTCCTTTCATCACAGCTTGTCTCTGAGCCCTCTTCAGTTTATTAACACCCTTCTTGAATTAGGAATAGAGTTGTGGGAAAAGGATACTTTCGTTCTCAAAAATTCCTCTATTTTTCTGCTTAGATCATTGGTTGATTGAGTTGGATATAAAAATACCTCCATCATCCTATTCCCTTGCATTGGGCAAATTTCCTGTATATAACAATTTTTTTAGTCACCTTTGACTGTTAAATCTAAAAAGTTCCCCTCATAGGGACATTGAATACAAATTTCATGTTTTTACTCATACTTAGTGCTCTTTCAATTTTTGCACTAAGCCTGTTTGACACTGAGGTCTCTTGTTGAGTCTCAGGCTGTTCTGGCTTCCAGAGCTGTTCCTCCTAAGGACCCAATATTTTGAGCTCTGGTTCAAAATCCTTCGCTCACAAAGGAGAAGGAAGATTTCTTCACCCTCAAGATATGGACTCACACACCTGTCAAGCAGCACGACTTACAAGGAATGAAAGTGCATGGAATATGTAGGTTTGCACACACATGCAGATACATATGTTTAAGTGTACAAGTTCATAGTGGCATATCCACATTGTACTAATTTAGTGTAGAGAAAAATGCCGTGGAAGTCAATTTTCACATGGAGGTATTAAATATATGACAAAAGGTAGATTCAGTCTTTCTTGGCTGTTAATGAAAATCATAACTTTAGTCAAGGGCTTATAAAATTCCTTGCTATTTAGTATTTCAAATATTTTCTCTCCTGAAGAATCACTGCATTGACAAGCCCACCTACTTCATAATTATACAATGCCTTTTTTATCAATATGCAGAATATAATTCTGATTTCCAGGTACAAAAAATATATAACAGAAAAGATTATCAAAAAATAATTGCCCACTTGATTTTCCCAGGATGAAAAGTAAGAAAAAGAATCTTGGAATTTTCCTTGGGGGAAAAAAGGTATTTTGCAATTGCTGGCTTACCCTTCATCAAAGTGACTTCTATGTTGAGTTTTTCAACAGCTATAAGACAAAATTTTATTGAAGCAGAGTGTCAGATATGCTTCTCTTTGGTGCATATTTTCTACCTTTTATGAATCCCTATCTAATACATGATTACCAAATCAATGTACTAGGACCTTAGAAACTTTCTTTATCTTATTCCAGGAGCTGAGTTGCTGCATTAGAAATGTTGCAGTGCTCAGCATTTGAACGACTGTGCTACTTTTCTGAATATCTGCCCTTATAGAGCCAATTTATCACACCTCACTGTCAAGAAAGACAATAAAAGCAAAGACAATTCTGTGCTCATGAAATTAAAAGTAATAAATAGCAAGTCTTTCAAACAGAGCATGCATGGTACTTGTACACCCTGCAGGGTTTCCTTTGTCTCAGGCATTACCAACAGCTGCGGGTTTTAAGGTCTAGTTGTCACCTAATCTACAAACATAGCCTGCACTGCTTAACGCCCCTAATCTTTGCCTTCCACATGACAGCACTTGACTACCTTTGAATCCTTGAACACAGTGTATTCCTCTTTGTGATATGTGTTTTTAAAATGGCTTTAGCTAATGGAACCATTTAATTTGCCTCATGGGTTCCCACCTACCCATGCAAATATCTTGGCTCAATCATGCGCTTCTTCAGCTAATCACCCAGACATATACGTGTGGTAATTCTGTAAGAGCCTGGAAAAATCTTCCTACCGAGTAACTTGTCATTAAGAAGGAAATAGCTACAAACCCCAGTGAAATCTGATGTGTAACATAAAAGCAAAAAACAAATGAGGACAGTCAGGAATGAATTATTTAACAAATAATCTTCCATCAAGTCAAAAAGTGTCCAAAGCTACTGGATTTCATGTTTCTCATTATTAATACAATGGTTTGAATGCATGAGAGCTAGAGAAGGTTTTGTGACAGTTGTAATGAGACAATTTGGAAGAAGTAGACTTTATCCACCTTAAAATACTCAAAGGACATCATTTTAGATGTATAATGAACTTTTGATTGGACATTTGATATTACTGTCAGGGCTTGAAAATGTATCAAATCATTCCCATAAACAATCTGAATATAAGACAGGAGAAAGATAGTTATAGAAAAGCTTTGACCTGTCTGGTCTGAATGGATTTCATAATTATAAAATGGCCATAGCCACATATTCAATAACAAAAGAGATCTTTTTTATATCTCTTTTCACATGCACAGACACATATATACTCATTTTCCTTAGCCCCAGTTAAAGAAGGAAATCTACAAGCTATACTGAGTTTAAAGGTTAGAACTATAGTGTTAGAATGCCCCATTAAATATTTGCTTTTCTTTGTTCAGGTATGTAGAGTGTAAGATCCCTGGGTTGATGTAACCCCAAATATTAATCAGTATATTGTCATTTAAGCTCATGTTTTAATATTTCAATGAACTGCTTTTTTATATCTGTTTTCTCCTCTACACTTCTCTACTTCTTTTAAAGAAATAAGCATTTTACATCATCTTTGCCATAAGCTGACCAGAAAGACTTTTATGCAGAAATATTAGTAAAAATGCAGATTGTGTATTTAGTGTGCATACTGTTATGTTACTCCTATGTCCATTCAGTAATAGGTGTAAGTTTCAAAGAATGCAAAATTTCAAAAAAATCCAAGAGAGTGAGCCATAAATCTATACCAAAAATTACTTTGTACATAAACTTTTATAATTTCTTTCCTCCTATACTTTAATTTTAATATTCAATATTTATTCCAGGAAATGTTGAATTTAATATTAATATCTTCCAGAAATCTAGAAACTCATTATTTGCTTTTCAAGTTTAGAAAAGTGTAGTCTTGGGTAAAATCTTAGGCTTCTAACATATTTTTGTTTCTTGTCTGCACTGCTAGTTACTATTCCTTCAGTTGGTCTCTTAGAGACTCTGTTGGATGCCTTGTAACAAATAATGAAATTCATTAGTCTATTTTATAAAGAAATATATGATGAAAAAATAATTACAGGTTTCTTTGTTTGTGCTTTTTAATCTTTATTTACTCTGTGTGAAAAATTTCCCAATTATTTTGCAATGATTATTATACTGAGTAAATGCATGCTGATAACATGATACAACATTTTATCAGTACAATAATATATCAAATAATAGCAGTGAATGATAAATAAAGCATTTGGAAAATCAGTGTTCAAAAAAACCAGGGTTTTTTGGTCAATTGACAGGGTTTAGTGGTCAATTTGTTTACAAAACATGTTAATACTAATGACCAGTGTTTTAAGAAAAAAAGCCCTGTAAATGCCTTTAAGAAAAATGCAGTATTAAATGCTGCAATTTCCTTTTGGAAGTGCACATTTTTCTATTGTTGTTTTGTGAACTTTGTCCTTCTAACTGTACGTTTTATATAGCTTTTGCCTTGGAACTCCCTTGTTTCAATCCCCTAAAACTGTCAAGTGTGACTCCACCTGCTTTATTGTTCCCATAAATTCATATGAAACTAGTAGCTAAATCCAATTTGTGTCATTCCGTCTCTCTTTGTAGCCTATTCTAAATCTCCCAGCATGTTTCACAAAAGTAGAATCCTATTAACGCCAAATAACCACCACTGTATTTTATTTCATGGTTATTACAGTCCTGCTACTGTCACAGGCCTTAAAGAGTCTTGTCTCTCCGTGAATCTATGATGACCGAAACCTACAAATCTCATTACTAACTTTCTGTTCTTTTTCTGTTCATCTAATATACCTTTCTCTGATGCTTATTTTCTTTTACTGAACTTAGGTATTATAAGTTTAGGCTCAATACTTTGTCAAGAAATTTGCCATCGTGTAAAGTGCTGCTAGTTAACATGAAAAACCTGTTAACTTCAGATAAGATAACAGATAAGCTTGGCACATAAAGCTGATGTTCCTGTCTTAAGCTTTACTGAAGTTCTTTGTTTTCAAAGTGTTTTAATTTAAGAATTAAGGATAATACTTTATTTTTCTTTATTAATTTCTGAACAATATTAAAATATTCAAAACTGGAAAACATGAATTTCAATGGAAGTCCTAAAATCTAGATTAAAATCCATGAAGTGCTGTTATGCTCAGGGTAATATCCATAAAATAGTGAAACATCATCAGTCATGTATAATTGAATGAATGCAAGATCACAGCTCTTGCACATATAAAACTAAAAACGAAAAAAACCACAAAAATAAAATCAACCAAAAAAAAACCCCCACAACATTTTAAACCACTTTTGTTTAAGGTTTCAACGTAAAATTGAACATCTCCTGATGGAAAGATGTAAATGTCTAGAAAACTCATCTCCACCCGGTATCCTAAATGACTTCTGTGAGATATATACATATAGACAGCAAGAGACAAAGAGTGTAATGTGTTCATGTAAACTTGTATTCTAGAAACTCCAAAACAGCAACAGTTGTTGTTTGGTTGGGAGGTTTATTTGTTTGTTTGTTTTAAATTTATTTTTAAATAAGTATCTTCATTTGCAATCATAGTGTGCAAACACCTTGGTACCTACAGCATGTCTTGCACTCCTGCTTATTTCACCCTCTCATTCATGTCTTATGAAAAAGTTCTCTCTTTATTAGTGCAATATGTATAATCAGACTTCAAATCCTGCAATCCTAAAAGTGTTAAAAACCAGCATTTGAAATGCATGATAATTTTTCCAGGAACTAAGAACACAAAAAGGATGTCTGAGGCTCTGGAATGGTTGAGAGAAAAACTTGGAAATAATCAGAAATAATCAGCTTTACAAAGTTACAGGGAATCTTGTGCCTAAAGGGTGTGTGTATTCAATACAATAGGGAAGATCTCCTTCCACCCATATTCCAAAGGCAGTGTTGTGATTTATTGAATTCAGTGCTCTGCCAAATACTAGCATGTGGTTTCTGGAAAGATAGGAATGAAAAAGCGACCTCATATCTACTGGAAGTGCTGCTCCCTAACAAAGCTAAGCTGATTCTCTGATAATTGAAAGGAGACAATTAATTAAGAACATGGATATGGGAACTTGCCTCTTTTAGGCAGTTTGGTTGAATTCTATGAAAGGAATGTGCCCTGCTTATCTAAGTATGTTTCATAAATTATCTAAGTATGTTTCATAAATTATATAAATCATTGGATAACTCAAAACAGTAGGATTTAAAAAAAAACAACTCAGAACTGCAAAACAGCTTTTGCAATATGAACGAAAGGAAGTTTATTATACTTCATGTAATGAAGTGAACATTTACAGCAAATGTGACTATTATGTATGTATGGTTAGGAAACAATTCCTCATACAAACAGTGAAGAAAAATTAGTACATCTTTCCAACCAGATGATGCAGCCATTTTGCTCAGAGACTTTAAAAGACTTTTAGTTTAGGCTGAATGATCTTTTTTTTCGATTATGCTGTGGTATAATAGGTCTGAAAAAAGTGGCTTGCATCAGCTTTGAGCAGTGAAGATGGACCATAATGCACAGAGCACATGGATTGAATGTGTAACAAGATCAAACCCACATTTTCTGGGAAGTTCTTAGGACATGATGTTTGGACAAAGAATCACTATTATGACATTTAAATACCACTCAAGTCAAAATATTAAAAAAATTACAAAATAATTTAAGTAAGACCTTTTAGACTTTTTTTAGCTCCAGAAAGTTTCTTGTTATTCCTTCCTTGCCCTGAAAATGTTATTTTGCTGCGTATGAAGAAGATGTCACACTGACATAGAATTTCAAGACTGGAAGGGGCTCTTATAATTATAGAGTTGGTCTTTGAAAAATAATTGACCAATCATGTTAATTTTAATACCTATTCACCAAATTATTGCTATCCTTCAATATTCTACTCTTACTTTAGTTTTTTTGAGGAATAAATACTTGCCACCCTTCCATATAAATTTTTACACTGGTTAATTATTTTGCTGTTTGCTGTATGCTTAGGAAGTCACTAAACTCTGAATATTTCCTAATTAAAATTTTTAAAAAAGAAAGCCAGTCTTGGGTTTATTGTAGAATTTTTTTCCGAAAGATACCTTCTGTGAGACACAGAAAACAGGATTCAGTCTAAGGACTTTCTATTGGCCGCTGGGAATGGTGACTCATGAAGCCAGTTTTGGATCTCAGGCAAGACCAGAACCAGATAAATTAAAAACAACAGATAACAGCTCTTATTTTTCTCCAATGAGTGACAAAACAAATCTACAGTTCATTTCATAACCACTGCAGGACCAGAAGAAAACAACCACCCCAGAAGCCTTTCAAGGATTATCTATCAATTTGATACGCTGGCAAAAAGTATATTTCCCACATGTGCTATTAAAAAAGCCTGAATTTAACTTTTATAAATATGTACACATATGTATATTAATGTATGTATGTATGTATGTATACAATTTCACATTGACCAGAAATATAATTTCAATCCAAATAAATAAAACACTTTAAAAACCTGGTGCTCTGTACCATCCTTTATGCACTCTGCAACCATATCTCTGCCTGCCTCATACTTGTATTTTTCTATTCTTGCATTTTTATTTGTGTTATTTTCATGAGCTTTAAGTACCAGGAAAGAGAAAACCAGAATTTCAATTCTTCTCAGATGTATTACAGTCTGCAGCTCTGGACTGTCTCTTTATATTATAATCCTTCACAGTTATATCCTTAGATAGACTTTACTTCAGTTTTATTCTAGTCTTTGCTGTTATCCTCTCTTGAAATTTCTTACATTTCAGTGTGTTGAGAAGGAGGCCTTTTCTTTTCAGACTGAGATAATGCGATTTCAAAAATCTGTTTCATTTCTTCACATCAAAGGAATCTCTATTTCATTCAGCATATTTTTTACTAAACAATTCTTGTTTCCTTTTGTTGGTATTATATCTGCTTTATTTGTTAAAAGGGATATTTAATTATACATTAAATGAATCTTCAGTCCTTCCTGTAACCTGACTTTTCATAACTAATTTACTGGCCAATAGAATTACCAACTCCCTTACCATTCCTTCTTACTCCCTTCCCATCTTCCACTGTCAGAAGATTAATTAAAACAAATGGCTTTACAAAAGTGTTATTTTATAAATATCTTAAACTGCATCGACATCCATAAGATATTTTTAAAACTCTTTTTTAAATCATGGGGGAATGTAAAGATTATCTTGATTTTATACTCAGATTTTTTCCCCCAATTGCTATTGGTCTTTTTCATACAAGGATAAAAAGACTGCTAAAGCCAGGAGTCTTGGGAACTTACTGCACTACAGATAATTAAAGGATAATTTTTATGCTTTGGAGTATTTGATACAAAAAATATTTTCACTGGTAATGAATGGGGAATGCTGGATAAAAATGTAGGCCTTTAATAAAATGTATATGTGTTTCTTTCCAACCAAAACTATTCTATAATTCTATTATCCTTTACATTGCTATGAATGTCTGAAATATTTTAATAAGTTCATATACAGTCCACAGGGGAAAAAGTGTACTGGAACAACATAGAAATGAAGCATTTTCTGCAATCAGTGCACCTAGTTAACTTTTCAGATGTTTCCTATAGATAAGTTGAATGACAATTTACACAGGGTTGTGCTGGACCATGGTTCTTGTAGCAACAGTGGCAAAACACTCAATAACGGTACCAAAAATACTAAGTGGTAAAACCCACTGTTATCACTTAATGTCTCAATCTTAGTTTTCAAAGACACTTTCTGCTTGTTTCCTTCTCTGTATTGTCATGTTATTAATAGGTGATCCACAGAAGACTGCCATTTCAGTTTTGAATTGACTTTTATTCCCATACCGATTGAAGACAATTTCATATTGAAAATTATTCATTTTTACTGTCCTCCTTTTAAAGTCCACCTTCCAGTCATTTTTTAAACTTAATGTCCTGACTTAGTCTGAGCCTTCCTTTCCTGGAACTTGTATTCACCAATATTTCTTTTCTTGTTTCAGCACTTAAATTGCCTATCTTGTTTGCTTTAGCAGCACTCTTTCAAAATATATAGGATGAGGTTTCCCTGGAGTGCTTGGTCTGCCCTAAAGCATCTGGTCTACACTAAAGCATTAGAGACGTAGGAATATTAATTTTTCCATAGAATCATGAGCTACTAACTTGGTCAGTTTGGCCTAAAATTTTCTGTGCTCTCACTTTGGAGAACACTTTAAAATGGTTGAACATAAATAATCACTGTACTGCAAAGTGAAAAAATAGATATCTCTAGGGCAAGAGAAGGAGCATATGTGTGCATATTTAAATAATTTCATAATTTCCATTAGCAATTTAAACCAGAACTTGATAAATTCATTGAGAATGGAGTTTTATCTTCTGTTATACACACAATTCATCAAGGAATTCATATGAGGTAAAAATTAGATATGTCATTCCATAAAATTTGTTAAGCATGAAAAATAACAAAAAAAAAAAGAATTTTCTAATTATTACTGGCCCATCCTCCTTCATTATGAGCATGAGTTAGCAGCACACTATGTGAACAACTATTGTCTTCCTTTGAAATACCTGCAACATCAATTTTTAGCATGCAGGTGAGGGCTAGTGTCAGAGATTCGGTAAGACTCTCACAAAAATTTACTCAAGGGAAAGAGGCCTGAGGGATCACACTTTAAATCAAGAGAACCTGGATATTCTAGTTCAATTATTACTTGTACACCATCTAGCTGGTCTCCAAAGAGTGTTACAGCACAGACCTTGGCCACGCTTAAGACTATGCTAGTCACAGCTGACTGTGCTCTGGCACTGCCACCTGCAGATTCATGGGAGACTGTGACAGCTTAGGCTGACGGTCAACCTTGCTGTTTCTCTAAAGCAATGGCACTTACTCCCTCCTGTTTCTTCCATCTCTTCTTTTTCATAATATTGAAGACCTTTCCCTGCATCTAGGAAGAGTCCTTTCAATTTTCAAAAAGTTATTTCATTGCTAAAACTTCTTCCATTACAGAAAAACTTATTCTGCTTCAATCAGGATATTCCTATGAATGATTTCTTTGCCTCACTGTTTTCATTGCGTGTGTGACATTTAGTCACTGAAACATAATTGTACACATTCCTAAGTGCTCTGAGACAAGGATCATAGCTTTCTAAGTGACATTACTGTTAAATTAGTGTTCAGAATACTGTGTAGACAGAGTACTATTACAAGCACATATACATACATAAAACATCTAAAAAGCAAGGGTACAAGTCAAGCTATATTAGTGGAGAGATCCTCAGTTTATTAAATCAAATTGTTGTTAGAAAACTCTGCTGTTAATGCAGGTGACACCAGTTAGGGAGAAAGCAGGGTTTTCTTTCTTTTGTTTTAATTGATGAATTAGTCAATGTGTGTGCAGCAGCACAAGCACAACCTGATATGTAAGTGCTAAATGGCATTGTTCATACTGTGTTAAGCAAGCAGTTTAAAAATATGTTTTATTGATCAAATTCCTTCCTGGAGGGAGAACTGCTGATAAACTACTGGCAGGGTTATGACTATCAGGAGATGGGCTGATGTTTGTCTTGGCTGGTCCATGTTTACAAAGCCAAAGACAAGGTGACACAGAAGAGCCATTCCCATTCTGTGTTTGTTCACCTTTGTACCTCTTATATTGAATTAATTTCTCTGACTGTGAAATTTTGTAACAGTGTCTTCTTACCAAACCCAAAAACAAAGAAACCTATAAACAAACAAACAAACAAACCCAAACCTCTCAATCACCTCTCTGCATTACATGTTCATCCTACCATAACAATCTCTTGTTTTAAGGCCATGAGACTCAAAATCACTTTATGTGCCCAAGTTCATGTTTTGTTCTCATTTCTAGAAAAAGTTGACCTCATGGTTCTGGCTGCAAGGAAAGTGACTTGTCCACCTTAGAGAAATGTACATGTCAGATAAAGACAGAAACTCAAATACTTTTCAGGTTTGTCATTTTAATGGCCCAAACACATCAAGGCAACATGTATGTCAGCAGAGTGAGCACCAGGCAGACAGCATGATAATGAAAATGTATGTAAATATGTATGACTCCCAACGTCCCTGTTTTCACTCCTGATACCCTCCAGGCTACAAGCATACATATATTTCATCCTTAAAGGAGGTTTAGAGATCTATTTATAGTGACTGTAAACAGGCACTTGTCTCCTCTAGCTGCTTTGACAAAATGGCTGAACACAAAGACAACAGCAACAGCAAAGGTTCAATATCTGATGGAAATAGGATTACAATAGTTCTTAAGGAAGAGAAAAAAGGAAAATAATTTCCTTTTTTAAAAAGAAGTTTGGGATGAAACGAACTGCATGTCAAGAGTATGATAAAGATAATTTTGTACTGAATGACATTCAAACTTTCTCTTCCTGCTTCTTTTATAAGTAGGTGTGCATATTTCCCCCTATATTCTCAGTTTCCTCTTTCTTATACTAACTAGACAATCAAATCAGAAAAACGGTATATTTCCCACCGAATAAAGCAGAGCATTTCTACCTAGGAATATACATACACTAAATGCTTGTGGAAACACACATTTCTATGAATTATTAATTTATTTAAAAGGCAAGAGATTCTGAAACAAATATACTTTATTTTGATCACGTACAGTGAGTAGATGAATTGCCTCTGTTTCTGGTTGCTACACAGGTGCTATATCACAAAGTGCTATGTCACTTTTTCCCTGTGTTTCATCTGTCCCTTTCTGAGTGCATTATTCATACTTCATGTAATTTCTTATTTCAGTGCAGTATGTTTCACTCAAAACAGTAATAAGCTGATTATGAAAAAGCATACAACTGTCTGCTAAAAGTTATGACCTAAAATATTAATTTGAATAGCACTGCTGCTTTTCGTATCTTTGCTAACTTTGCTTCACATCCAGATCCTTCATTTTCTCTGGTAATTCTGAAGAACTGGTTTCAGTTTTACCTTAGAGAGCACTACCAAAAAAAACAGGGAAACAACCTCACTGCTTTTTTATTGCACAAGAGCATCTACTTAATGCATTCTGTAGAGTTTACCTTTCTTGTGTTTAAATGTTCTACATTGCTATTCAAAATCCTTTATTATATTTAGACTACTCTTTCCCAAATTCAACAGGCAAGTGACATGATGTAGTTGTGCATGAGTCCCCTTAACTCTCAAATAAAGTGAAAAATAAATAGGTATATTATACTGTCAAAATCCTCCCATTACAAACATTTAAACCTCAGACAAATGCCTTAAAATGTGATATGTCTGATAATGCTATGTATTCTTTTAATACACTACTTCCACAGGTACTACTTCTCTTGAAACTATCGCTGACATTCTCTGTGTATTCAGGGAAATTAGGTTTTACAGCAGGAGTCAATGTGCTATCATGATAAATTTTTCACTTTCAGTGTGAGTAGAATTAAGGTCAAAGATTTAATTGCTAAATACTCAGTGACCTCTAGGATATTATTTTTAACTGTAACAAATAGAATCACAAACTAGATAAAGTATTAGCAAAAGGGTTTAAAGGATACTAGTGGGAATAGTCGTAATTTTCCTTTAAAAATAAACACCTACACTTGGGTATATTCAGCTTACATATTGAGGATTCTTGTTTTATTTAGCTACCCATATCAAGGTTCTTTTAAAAGACGAATTGCATATGTCCATACACATGTTTATTGTAGTTTTTGATGCAGTAGCCATAAGATTTTGGGAAGGCTCCTACTTCACTTTACTTGACTTTGAATCAGCATGATTGATGATAGTTGCTATTTTTCATCAACAGGGCCAGTTTTGAAAGCCTGGAGGACCTATACCTCTAGGCTGCTTGGGAAAAGAGAAAGACAAGAAGTGATGGTTAGATGTTTTTGCAGTCCCACTGTGAGCTGCAATTTGTCCAAGTAGGTCTTTGCATGTCCTTACTTCATCCTTGATATCTTCCATCCTCTAGTATTCCCTTTACTTCCTCCTCCTTCAACTCACAGTTCTTGCCCAGGTCTTTTTAGTAGCATATAGTGTCTTCAGATGTGCCCCTAACTTGTAAAAACTGGTTTATGAAGGCACACACAAAATTATTCTCACATCTCAGCCCTTTTCCTTTGAAAAATTGCATGTGTCTCTTAAGAAAGGATGAATTTCAGATACAGCTTTTATGTTTCTACAGATTTGTAAGTAAGAAATGCAGAGAGATCAAAACAACAAAGATAAACAGAAACTAGAAATTACTAGAGGACAGGGAGAAGCTAGGATCCTGTTCTTATTTCATCTTAAACAGTTTGCTTGCCTATAAAGAACACACAGAACTGAATACAAGGATTTTCTCCTAAGGGATAAGTATGAATGTTAAAGGAAAAATATGATATTGAAGCAATAAATCAAGGAGAGACCCCAAAAATTTATTCTGCCACCATCATCACTGTCAGAAGGCATCAGAATCCTGATGGTAAAAGGAAGGCATCACTGGATGGAATATTTCGAGCAAATGAAGCCTGGTGCCAAGGGAAATTACAGACTTTTACAAGAATGTCATCCTCATACTCATGAAGCTTTAGACCTTCAGAAAGAAAACTGAAGTTCAAGTAATATATATATTCAAAGTACTTTAACCCAAATGTATCAGGTTTTCAACACTCTGTTCCTTGGACTACACCCAAAAAGAGACTTTGTATATATGTAATTAGCTTTGTTTATGGAATCACTTTGAATATATACTATGGGGAAAAAAAAATAAACAGTTCATAAGCTTTAATGAATACTAACATGTTTAGTAAAGATAGGTACAATCAGGAAGGACCATTACTTAAGTTTACCTACATTAAAATACACCTTGCATACTCACCAAAACAAAATTAAAAAGGAAGGGCCAGTCAGTGACAATTTATCGGACAGCAGGGCTGCTATTTAAGGTAAGGAAATAGATGAAATAGTGTTGTTTGGAAAGATTTTATTTTTTTAATCAGAAAACATGCTATATGAATGTCATGAGAAGAGGTGGTTTTAAGTGTTCTTTTGAAAGAAATGCATCTATGTACTAAGTTTTAAAGATGTCCATCATAAACTTTATTAGAGGGAGATTACTTTTTTTAAATTAAAAATGTTTATTTTTGTTTAGAAATTTTATTGTCTGTCTAAAAAGTTTAAATTAATAGTTAATTTGACCTACTGTTTTGAAAGGGGCTTTTCTCTTTTTGTATTATGACATGTCATAATGTACCATACAGAAAAACAGAATCCCTAAACTCTACCACATTGAACAGAATTATGAAAGTCTTGGGAGGCAAATTCTTAATTTAACTTCGATTTTTTCTGTAGAAAAATATTTGCTTGAAGGAAAAAAATTGGAAAAAGGATCTTGACATTTGCCCAGATATGATTGCAAAGCTCAGTTGAAAAGTTTTGTGAGAAGAAAGTGAGATCCTCTAACATCCAGGTAACTCCATCTATTCTTACTGTTCAGTGTATAACTCCCACCTCTCTAGACATATATTTGTTCATCCTTGCAATAAATTTGACATCACCTTACAGCATCAGCTATTTTCACCATCTATTATTTTTATCCCCTACTTACTACACTAAGCCTTACAAAATACCACCCTACCTGTATCATTACATTATTTATGCTTCCATGAAAGGAAGAAACATAGCAAGCTGGAGAACTTTCCTAATGTTTGCAAAGGTAAAGGCAGAAGCAAAGACAGGCACTTAGCTCTCTACAAGTCTGCATAAACCACAGGCAGAACAGTTTCCATGAGACACAAAGTGAGTCTGGTCACACTACTGACAACTAATAACAAGCCTGAATAATTTTGTGGGAACTTTAAGTGGTTGGTGTTTCTTTTGCTGTTTCCTGCAATGTGACAGCCTGTAGGAACTCAGTGCAAGGAGAATAACTGCTAAACGCTAGATCAGTATTGCAAAATGTACTTTTTTTGCAAGGTTAAATGAAAACAGAATTAGACCACTTCCCCAGCATTCTGACAGCCTTTGGGACTGAGAATTTATGCAGTGACAACCTTGAAACCAATTTGGATTAACAGAAAAAACAAGCGAAGTCAGTGAAGAATTTTGTCCTCAGTTAAGGATCAAGACTTTGTCAATGACTAAGATCTCCTTTTAAATACTAACAATTAAAGATACCTTTGTTGGATTTTACATCAAATCTCTGCTGAAGTGAGAAGGTATCTGAACTTTGTCACCGCATTTTGGTTGACCTTTAGTATTACCTTCCTGATCCTTCATGTTATGATTTTATCTTGATGATGAATTTTCTTTTTATTGCACATAGAGAATGTGGTGGAGAATTAGTGTCAGCTTACCATTTAACCTCTTCCTGTCATTCACTCCTATTGCCGTTTCTTTAAAGATTGCTGTTTATCACTGTGGTATTTCATTTTGACTTCTAAACTTAAATCACATGTAAAATCGAACCTTAAATGTTATAATCTTTAAATAAAGGAACTTGCAATATAACCTCTATGACAGACTGTAAATGTGTGTCTGCTCCTGAACTCTACTTTATACTTGAAAATTGTCAGGAATTCCTTTATGAAGCTGGGGAGTGTGTGTGGGGTCAACATAAAATATCAATTTGCTGAAATTTAAACTTTCCACAGATCAAGTTTCAGTGCAAATACAGTTGAGAGGAGTTTCTCAACTAAGAATGGTAATTTTTAGCTGCAATCAGAAGAATAATGAGACAGGAGGTTGCATCGACAACAGCTAAGGCACACTAGAACCACGGGAAGTTGAGGTTCAAAACTCTTCATCAATGATTATTCAATTATGTAAACATAAGTGGATCTATTTCAAATAAAGAGCTCAAAACACATATATGTGAGTAACGAGACTGAAATCTGCACTTTATTTTGAACATGACTTTTAAATTCCTATACCTACTCTGCTATGAAGCAGCCCTGCCAAAGCCTGCAGCCAGCTCTACAACTTTCTCACTTCTACACCTCCAGAACACACAATATGCAAGTGTGTGTCACCACTTCGATGAGAAGACGTCCAGATTGTAATACATTTCAGTCACAATTACCAGATATTTCACAGCACTCAAATGGTTGTATGGAAGTGTTAGGACAAACCATGTTCTTTAAATTTATAACTCTTCCACATGGGCAAGCAAATGAGTTTCTGTGTGATAAGAGTTTGGGTTTTTAGTACATTAAACTACTCCATGGAAAGTCATTGCTCACACTTCATGATCTATACTGTATGTGAGATACTTTACACCTGCAGAGTAAGAAACCACACAATTTTTCTGCAGTCTGTAGTCTACTTTGGTTTACTGTGTTTGTGTGTATATGTATATACATATGCATACACACACGTATATACATATATATGCACATGTGTGTACTTATATACGTGAGTTTGCACAAGTATACCAAAAGATGACAGCAAACATTGTAGTTTTCGTGGTCTGTATAGATTGGTTTCGCCCTATCTCTTCTGTTACTCACAGAGACACAGTGATTACTGCTGGTGTATGGAATAGCGAGTGTTAAGTTCTCTGTGACTTAACCTGAAGGCCTATATGGAGAACACAGCAGTGTCAGGGGATGCTGAATGGAATTTTTCTTCCTCTAAAAACAGTTATGACATTTCACCTTGAACAACTAAGGCAGCTTCTACAAAGATCTTTAGCCTGACTTCAACTTTTTTCTGTCTTCTTTACTGAAACCTCCTCAAAACAGGCAGTGACTCAAACTTGACATTTTCTAAAGGGTATCAATGATTACAGTGAATTACTGGAAGGTTTCTGTTTCTGTTACCAGGAATTTACAGTACCATAGAGGATGAAGAGGACAGATGCTTCTTCATACCATTCATTGTGCTTGATATTTCTGACTTCACATCAAACTCAGTATAAAGTTCCTAAAATTTCCAAATTTTCGTAATTAAACTATACTAGGTCTGTCAATATTTATTGTCCCTGTGGCTTCTTCTTGTACATGTGGAATTCTTGTTTTATCTCATGTTCATTCAAAGGAAAGGTTGTGGAGAACAACATAATAAATCATGCTGCCAAAAACCAGAAATGGGACTCAAGTTCTTTTTGACAATAAGTACCTTAATGATTTTTAAGTAAATTAAAATTCTCCATAACTACAGAAGAAAATCCTTTTCTTTCTAGTGCTGCTATTAGTATCTGTTCACTTTTACACAGTTATATTATTGGTCAAAACTCCCAGCTGTGAATAGATTTAGCTCCCTTCTTTGCTTGGTTTCTTGTTTTATTACATGTATATTTTTTTCCATTTAAAATAGTGAAGTGATGAAGACCTTTATAAACAATATAGATTTTTTAATTAAAAAAATAAATTCAGAACTTGATTCCTTTCAGCATGAATTGGTACTATTGTAGTGTTCTTTAAAGAATCCCTCAATCTTTGCAATAGTTTGAGATTAAGATATTTGATAAAAGCTTGTGTGAGGATTAATGATAAAATATGGTCTGCTGTCCATCATGTTTGGTTTTTATCACTCACCATCTTGCAGTGGAAACCCAGCAAAACTGTTCAAAGCTAGGGATTATAAGAGTGCAAAAATTGCCTGGGACCTACAGAATGACCAGGTTCTAATCATTTCTCAAGATCTGCAGATTTGTTTAAAGAAAGGAATTTAATCTTTTTTTTTTTTCCAAAGTCAACTTTTATTAACCACTCCATCAGGAGGAACTGCTATCCTACAGATCAAGGCAAGTCTAAGTAAAAATGCAGTACCATAACATTTTTCATAATATATTTGAATATTTGAGTAACAAAAATATGCTAATGAAGTAAAATACTATTACTAATAAATAATAATAAAAATATTGGTACATTTGTCTTCCAGAATTTTTGGTATAAGTGTTTTCTCTTCCAGTACACTGTGGTGTCAAGTGTGATGGTAGTATGCATGTGGCTTTGCTTAGTGTAGGACATGAGATTAAGAAAGATTCACCAGAATCCACAAGGTTCTCAAGGCCAATAACTACTTGGTAGGAGACACACTTGCTGTTTCACTCTTGTTTAGTTTAATGTAAACTTGTACCTAATTTTCATTATGTTTGGTACATAATCTAATGTAATCATGCCTTATTCTTATTTTAAATCCAAAACACTCCATAGTAAATCCGAAAAATACACATTTGTACTGGTATCCATTACCCTGAAAGAATAAGAACTTTCACTAATCTAAAAGTAATTCATGTCAAAATATTCTGGATTAGCAATATGACTTGGTAGTTAATACTACTTCATGATTCTGTTCCTTTAGTACCACACTGATTTTCTCACAATCCTACTGAAAATTTCCATTTTATTTTAAAAGTACCTTATTGTCACCTCCTTTGAGTGAATTTTAACATGTTTAGAGGTCATACTAAAGCCATCCATGTATTTTACAGGTCTACACTTTATATGTAGTTGCCTCTGAGCTAGTTGTCAAAATGGCATAACATAATATTTAAGAATTAGACCATGGTATAGGAAAACTATTCTGTATGCCTAAACCAGCATCATTAGAAAGTACAATTATAGTTCTGGGATAAACGTTGTAAATCCTTTTTTTAGATGCAGAAAATAAAAGCCATAACCACTGTGCTGCATTTTTGATAACTTGCAAAATTTCTGCCTTCTTGCATGCTGAAAGTACAGTCACAGGGCCAACTGATATCTTAGATGGCAGCAGTGTTCTGCATGGACACAATGTGTGTCAGCTGGTAAGCAAACTGACAGTTCTTTCCCAGCACAGGTATAATATTATTTGAAACTCAGAAAATCTATTTGTGATTCAAAGCTTTGAGGTCATCCAGTACTTGTGCTGCCTCAAAACTGTGCTGTCTCAAATGCTGTAGTCCTTTGAAATAGTGGAAGAACTAATTAAAAGTCAGTTGTTTGTTTTAATCAGATTTCATGGGGAAAGTCGGTGTAGAGGTTGTGAATTAACTTGCAAAATGGAAATATTAGGTGTAATTCGATCACTATAAATGAAAAAACAGTAGTTATTAAAAGTGAATAAACCTTTACCATGGTAAATCAAGAATGAATTGAAAGGTTAGTACAATGACTACTGTAACTGAACCATGTAAGTAGTGATCTAATAATACTTTACTTCAAATTAAAAATACAGTTGATATCTGAAAAATAGATGATGAAAACTGCTGTTACCCCTGAAATGAATGGAAGATCATCTGGTGATTTTAATGGAAACAGAAAATTCATTTATGAATTGGGTGTTTTTACAAGGCTACTTGGAAAATCACAAACTCATTCTTAAATATAAACCATAAAGTGAAGGCTTACTTCTAGATAAAACCTACAATAAGTTATTTCCTGTGTTGATACAAAAGATACCAAATTCTCAGTTAGTTACTAAATTGTTTTTTTAGTAACAGCAGGGCAGAATCTCTTAACAAATATATAAAAATGTAGCAATACATCTTTCAATTTAATTTGGGTCTCTGTCTTAATTCAGGTAAAACTTTTAAACAGTCCTTCATATTTGAAAATTCTCACATTGGGTACTGAAATGTTGCCACAGCTGCTGTCAGTGTCCCAGCTCCCAAGATAGTTTTCTGCTATCCTTTTCTTTTAAAACTTAGGCAACTGTTGCCTGTGGAGAAGGGGGGGGAGATGCATTATAAGCACGACAAAATTTTGCAGCTCACATTTTAGCTACCTCGTACCACAGCTGTGAGAAAGAGTAGTAACACCTGTTAATACAGTGAGTAGGAAACAAGTGTAGATGGGATACAGTTAACACAGACTGTACTGTGCCACAAATCTCACTGCAACTACTCAGCTGGGTTGTATTTTCACATGGGAAACCAAAGACACTTCCCCTTTCACTCCCTCCATCACCACTTACCTCATCTGGAATTGCTACAAATTTTAGCAAACAGAAAAAAATTATTTTTATTTAATTTCATCCAAAATAGATTATTAATAAAGGGGGTTTTTTCTACAACTTACAACATTAAAAAAAATTCATTTTATTTAAGAAGACATAATAACATTAAAAATTCTTTTTTAGCTATTAAAACTTTCTGGACTTAAAAAAAAAAAAAAAGAGAGGGAGAGACTGATGAAAGCCCACTCTAAGAGTGACCTCTGCAGTTTTTAGTAGTAATTTTCATAATTCCTCATTAACCCCAGTTACAACAGAGTTGGAGAAAGAATAACAGACTAGGTTTGAGCTTGGTTGTCTGTGGACAATGGTATCAAATGTAGGTGAAAATTAAAGTCAGAATTTGACAAGGTACTTGAATTGTCATGGCCAACACTTACTGAGTTCAAAAGCCTATTTAAAATAATCAAGAACCCAAATATTTTGAGAAAATTTGAAAAGATCCATCTCCAGTCTTTTTTAATACTTTGTCTCAGAGACTGCGCTTATTATTTCTAATTGCTCTACTTGAATTGACAAAACTGGAAATACACTGTAGAAAAACTGTAGAAAAACTGTTGTGAAAATCATGGAAATGGAAATTACTTCCCCTTCTATATCCACTTCTAAGGAACATTCTTGTAAAATAATTATTGAAAAATTATTGTTATTTAAATGGGTATAACAAATTGTACTTTTAAGAGTTTTGAGTTTTTCTTTAATAACCTATTCTAAAACAAGTTTGTGAATTAAGGAAAAAAAAATATATGGTTTTATTTGTAATAGTACTGAGGAGCCAAGGGCATGGCATGATAGCCCCACTCTGTAGAATTTGGTGAAAAATGTCTGTGACATCTCTGGCTAACCTATGGCACTTCAAGAATGAAATTCAATTAGTTCAATTCATTTCAAGAATAAAATTAAAATCTAATATCACTTGCTTAGATATAATGCAGATACTGGTTTAATATAGATATCGATTTCCTGCTGTCATTCTATTTTCTATTTAAAAAAAAAAAAGGAACACAATAATAAATGAAGTAGACCTACCCATAGACATCATTTTTAACTTGCATCTCTACCTGAAATTTTTTCCTCTCAAACCAGTCCACCATCGCTTTTTTTAACTCTAAGACAGTATGTTTTAAGTAGCAACATAAAAAATTCAAACTGTAACATATCTGTAGCAGTCCTGGGCTAGCATGAAAATTTTCTTCCTAAATGTATTTCTTGATTTCATTTATAACAGTTATTTCTGTTCACTTTTTCATTCATTGACGTTTGCACAGCTCAGAAACAAACAGTTTCATCAGCACCAACAACTGAAAGTAAGCCTCTCTTCTCACAGTTTTCTCTAATATCTGCATGAAATGTAGTGTGTAATGAAATACAATTTTATATTTGTTCCATATGTGAACTCTTAAGCAACAAAATAATCACTATTGATTGGTGATTATTTTACCTCCTTTTCTTTCCCTTCACCAATTAGTACAATTGTCAGCTCTCCACCTAAGCTGTAAAATTCTTGTTAACAAATTCAGTTCATACATGGATGGCATAGCGGATAAACAATTCAGAGGTGAACAAAACCAAAATAGAGTATATGAATTAACAGCACAGAACTAGCCATCCAGAAGTAAAGCAGAATAAAAAATAAATAAATAAATATTTTTTTAAAATTCAAGCCCCAACTCTACTGACAAGTAATATCTTAGGGAGTGAAAAACTCCCTGCTGACCCAAGCCCAAAAGTATCTCATAATATTTTTGAAGATTTGGGCAACTGTGATTCAAGACTCTTGTTTCCTGATCTTAAGGTTAATATCAGTTAATCCTAAAATCTTCAAAAAATTTATCATAATTGAGGACTTATTTTGCAACATCTTCAGAGAGAAATGCCCTATTATGCTTTTCTTTTTCTCTGGTTAAATCCATTTCAGTCTTTCAATAGGGGACAGAAGCAAAAGTACATCTACATTTGACAACCATTCACCCAATCTAAAATACATACAAACCATCAAAATACATATGTCCTCCTGCAATCATAATACAAGCAAATATATTTCATACTTTTTATTATTTGTACATCACTTTTTGAAAAGCATGTGTTTGTGCCCACATACACTCCTACTGAAATAATGAGGAGGTCTATCTCCAGAATAAAAGTCAGAAGTGAATGTTTTAAAAAGTATTACACAATAGTAAACACCATTGAATTTGTCCTTATAAGAATGCAAATAAATTATGAGCTCTGCATTTCAAGTTTCATATTTAGACAGACAAGGTATGGAACTCTTACCTACTGCAACAAAAAAAGGTACAGAAAAATTATACATTCCTATTTTTTCTGGGACACCAAGGCTAGAAATAGGCTAAGGGTGGATTGGTCTTCTCAATACCCACCCCACTAAAATTTGTGACCTTGCTATTAAGGATTTTTCTCCTTTATAATCTAAAACAAAATTTCTTCAGTTGACAAATGAAGTGATAATCATAAACATATTTTCCAACCAACTTGTAGTAGACAGTCATTATTTAAGAGACAGTTTTTGCATTATTCAGGTCATGCTCTTAGTACAGGACCTCATCTAGACTGAAAAGACCAAATTTTATGTCTCAAAACAAACTTCTGCAACTTATAGTCTTTTCCCAAAACAAACTTAGACTGGAAACTTGATGAAAAAGGAAATGCAGTTTCTCAGAGTTTCATGGTTAAGAAACAATTATTTATGTGAGGAAATAAATCTATTTCTCTGCTATCCTAAGCTAACAAAATGACTTTGCAGAGGAGAGACTTTACTCTAAACCAGGATTATGTTCAAAGTAGATACAACCCTATGTACTTTAATTCATTAGTTACATGCCCACAGCAGCAAATTAAACATGTAATACCTCTGTAAGTTCCTTGCTTCTTAGACACTAATCTATTATTGGAAACATTACAAGGTGGCAATACCCTTAGAGATTCTAACAGCTTACCTCTGATAATGCAGACTTGTTTTTTACTGTTATCTTAAAATATTTAAATCCTTGTAAGACCCGCTGTAAACATTTCCAAAATGTCAAGTGCTGCAAAACAACTTTTATTAGTATATGTGGTATATCATTGCACAATGCAGTTATTAAAGGGGAAAAAATGAACAGGAGGAAACAGGTAGAGAAAAAAAGTACTTTCTATGTTTAGTTTAAAATATAGATTACACCACACCTCTGCATTCTGGCAACTTTAATATGTTGTGAAGGTCATATTGGCATTTTCTGTTGCTTTGCATTAAATGAATACTGTACTTTAAAGATGAGCTTTAAAAGTAATGGATTTACAGTAATCCTGTAAATCTGTTTTAGTACTCTGAAAAAAATACTAACTAAGAATATTATATTCCTACCAACATTGTTTCTTGCATTTCAGACCTCATCTAAATTCAGGACTTTGTATGGGTACAAAAGTGATTGCTAAACCATGAAGAACTCTCCAGTTTTTCCCCTACTGGTGGTTTCCATAGCACAATGCCTGGAGTCCAGATCACTGAAGGCAGAGCAGAGGGCTTCAAGCAGAGAAGTTTGTCAATCAGCTTCCATGCACAAGCCATTTAGGACAGAGCCATGTATGAGTTTACAAAGCAGGCTGACTGGCTTGCATCTCATTAATTAAGGGAATGGGTCTCCCTGGCAATATACCAACAAATAAATGTCACTCTTTTTATCGTTATTTTCTACAGCTTGACATGAACCAAAGCCTGTCTATTAGAAAACACCTAATTTTGAGGAAAGAATAGTGACACTCCTTTACCTCTTTTCTACTTCTACTTTCTAATTCTTGTCAATGTTGTGTTGATTTTGAGTAGAGTGCCAGAAGTATAAACACAAGAAAAAACAATGTTAAACAAAGACATAACCTGAAGCTCAGGGAATCGATCTGTTCTGATTCCTTATGCAATACTCATGTACCTCCAAGGTAACAAGCAGGAAAAATATCTGTCTCTAAGAAGACAGACCTAAGAGATGATTAAAAAATATCAGTAAAGAGTGAAGGAATTCTTCAATGTATACAAAAGTCCTTTAAAGTTCTTGTCTGCAGGTTACACAACAGGAAATGTAAAATCAAGCAAATTAATAGAGACCGATAGCATTGCACTGGCACTGCATCATTCCTTTTGAGCAATATTGTGAGCCACAACACGCTGTGTGGTTTACATACAGGTTTTCTGGTTTGATGCTTGGCTTGTTCTGTTTGCTTTGTTATCGATTTTTTGGAACTCTTTTGTGATATATTACATAGATCCTGGCAAGGTCACTCAGAGTCCCTGGTTTCTCTAAGTGTCATCAAGCATGTGATGAGAGACAGGTTGTCAGATGGACCTATTTTAAAGATCTTTTGAAAGCATGGGCGTATACATAGGGACTTCCAATAAAAACATAAGGAAAAATATATATGAAAAATAGAGCTGAAAGTACAAAAAGTGCAGACAAGTTTACCTTCTGCTCAAGATGGAGTATCTTATCACTTGCAAGCTTCTTCAATTTAATGAGAATATTGTGTGATCTAAATTATAATAAATTGAAATAGAATATTGCCAACAAAACCAAGGTGAAGAAAATATTACAGAAGAAAACCCAAAGTGGATAGTAAGCAAGCATTTTAACTGGAAAGGTGGGAATTTGGGGGATCAAAAAGCTATGGCCCAGGTAAGGTGACTGGCAAAGTGACTTTCAGCACTAAATAGTGCACTTTGCTTTCCCACGAGTAACCTTGATTTCAGTCAATGTGTATTATACATGCGCACAAACAGAATAACAGTAATGATTTCAACCAAGTTTGCTTAAAGTGTTACTATCTTTGTCATTTGTATAGGAAATCTATAGTATTGTCCTGACAATGTCAAACATTAAAGAATGATTATTGTTCTGTTTTTACGCAGACTTACAAGTTATTTTATTATCGCATTAAGAGAAATAATTTTTTTATGTTCTGTATTCACTTAAGATTATTATAGTTAAAATACATTAAAGGAAATGTTTTCTTCATTGTCATCTTTGACTTTTTGCTGCTGAGAAACACCACGGGCATAATTAATTGATACTCTATTTTGCACTCTCATAAATCCTTATGTATTCCTGAATATGACAGTGCCTCATACAGAAACTAATATGCACTTAGAAATAGCCATGAACCTGGACTAAGCTCCTAATAAAACAGTTGTACAGAGCAAGGTCTCTGGCTCCAAAAGGAGGTAAGTCATATGCATAAATTTGAACTGGATCTGTAGATCCAATTCTACGGTCAGCTGTCCAGCTTCCTATAAAAATACTAAAAAAATATTATTAATCTAATGGGGGTTTTGCATTTCTAGTATTATATGCAAAAGTTGGTGTGAACATACAGTAAGCAACTTCTCACACAGGTCATCTTGTGAGGAATCGATTCAGGATGTGAACATTGAACACTCAGCAAACGTACTGCTTGATTTAAAGCATTAATAAAGCTCTCTGACAGAAGTTCTTGTCTTTGTGAATAAGGAATTATGAATGGGAGAAAGAGGGGCCTGATCACCTCTTGTAACATAGTTTACACGTACACAGATAAACCCTTATGCAATATGTCGTTGGAGTGCTTCTCTTACACACAAAAAAGATTTAGGGAACTTGACTGCCAGCAATATCTCCTAAGCACCGAATAGTTAAAACTGCTGAGTCTTTTTAGGAATAGATACATTCCAAGACATAAAATCTGGAACACTTTTACTTTTGAAAGAGACAAGTTGCAGTAGTTTACAGAAATGTTAAATCATGAAAACATTATTGTCACAATAATTACTATTCCTATAAATGTTTTTACTAAGTAAATGCACCTTCTGTCGCCTGCCATGACCTAGGTTGCCATTATGTTCAGACTTGTACAATGTCAGAGGCAACAAAATGAACCCTGCTCTAAAATCCTTATTGCCTTCATTCACATTATCTGAATTGACCGTTCAGCTTTAGGAACTACCATGTCCTTGGTATATGTCCTTTTTGTTGGCATACTATTTACATGAGTAAACCAAAGTTAATAATGACTTTCCTGGAACAAGATATACCAAGGAGAGAATATTAGATGACATGACAGAAACTGTCAAAGAGGCTTCACATCTTTAAACATAACTTAACAAAAAAATGGCTTTTCTTTGGTTCTGATCTTAATCTAAGTCCCACTATGAGACCCCTTAAATTCGGAAAGAAAGGAAGCCTAAAACACTTCAGGTAGGTATTTTTTCATGTGCTAGTAAAGTCAGTAAAGACTGACATCTTTTATTTTCTAAAGTCTAAGCAATAAAATGTCTTCACAAAAATATCCAATAGGATTTTTTTATAAAGAATTGAGCCAAATTTCTAAAGGTTATTAAGTACTAAAAAGATGTTTGTAGGTCCCTGATAATCTGTATTTTTACCATAGTCACACAGGTCCTAGAACATTCTGCTTCTTCATACTTTTCTGGTCTTTCACTGCAAGCAAAAGAGGACGTTAAATGGCAGATTAATTATCTTTTGATGACATATTTCTCTGTAGTATATTATGTTATTGTTACCATTGACATGATAGGAGAGGTATATGATGCTAGACACTAACTACACAGTGCTGGGTTTCAAACACGTACCTTTAAGTTCTAATTTAAAACAAAACAAAGCACAAACCCGTTTCATTTCCTCCAATATATTCCTCTGAGACTTTGACTACTTCTTAGGAATGAAAACTTATTAAAAAAACTGATTTTGACAAAATTGTAGCATTTTCACATTAACTAATTGAACAAAGCTTCAACAGCAGGAAAATGAAGAAATTTTAAGTAATTCTGAAGAACATTTCTCCCTGCAAACCAGACTTCAGACCTGAAAGAGATATCTTCTCTACAGTGTCAGTTCTTCTGTCTTCTGTACTAAACATGCCAAGCCTGCAGTATAAATAGACCTTGCAATAGTGGGGAGGAGGGAAATCAGGCATGGACAAGTCAATTTCTGTGGTAAAATTTTGAAGTCAGTTTTATCAGCTTTTTTATATAAAAATTAATATTTTTCATTATTATTATTTTAGAGAAAACCTACAACACTTCAAATGGGAAAAGGTAGGGTATCTCAAGTTTTTTTTAACTCAACCAACTCATGTCTGGTCTTCTCTTTGCACTGTCGTCAACTTATTGGTCTCTTGTGCAAAATTCAATATTACATGAGTGTTAGAGTTTGTGATCATGGATTACTATGAGAGATTATGAGCCAAATTTTCAGTAAACAATGGTAGTTATATTACAAGACCTCCTATTTAGGGTCCATAATAAGAGAGACACTGTGCACTTGCGACCTGGCCATGAGATGAGATGAACAAGACGTTATTGATGTAAAATTCCCCTGAGGGAGGAAAGGGAAGGAAAGAGAAGAGAAAAGGAAGGGTGGAGAAGGAGAGAGGAAGGAAAGGCAAGGCAAACAAGGAAAGGTAAAGCTGTTTTATTGACAGAAAGCAGTATTGTGTGAAAAACATAACTTTACACTAGAAAAACAAAAAAACCAAACAAATTCAGGTTTTCTGGAAGCTTCAAAATGCAATTCATTTGTTTTATCAGGAAGACAGAGATTGAAGCAGCATAATCAGAGTGCTGCAAGAATAAGACTATTCCTTCAAGTATCCTTGGGAGCAGAAGGTGGCTATGGCTCCTCTGCTCGTCTCTTCAAAGGCAGCTGCCTTGAATCCTTCAAGGTAGCAAAAGCTAATAAAAGAAAAGAGATTAGAAATCAGATTAGTTAATTAGAGATATTTTCACTACAAGGAAATTGAGGTGATTCCAACAGTCACTACATGGAAATTAAGGTGGTTCTGACAGAGGAGAGATTTCACAGGGCAAGTTAACCAATATTCAGTTTCATTACATGTACATGTTTGTTTTTTCAAGTGTTTGTAAGATGATACCTGAAAGTTTGTAACTGTGTGCTAAAAGCATCTAGATGTAATTCAGTGCAGAACTTTCCTGATTATGACTCTTTTCTTCATATGTCAATGAGAGAATTTATAGGAGAATACTGTTGGGCACGGTGATCATTGAAATGTAAGTTTCTTCTGTGATAATTTGAAAGCATGATATTTGTAAGCCCAGTCAGTTTATACACAGAACGGCTTCTAAAAAGAATTTTAGAAAAACTCTGCTGTAAAAAAGTTTCTAATGTATGTGTGTGAAATACTGTTCTTGTCTGGACAAAGTTTGTCCTATTCCAATGGCAGGGACCCTGTTATCCCCTTATGACTGTCCTCCCAGCAAACTTGTCATTAATGATGGGAAGAGGAAACTGATTTTTTCTACTTCAGACTTTATACTTCATTGACTTTTCACCTGCTTCTCACAAAAATTAACAAAAAAATTAGTAATTCTTGGAAGGTTGGAAAAATAATCAGTGACAAAATAAAACCATACTGAAGTGATTTATACCTCATTGAATTGTGTTTAATTTCACTTTGTAGAAAAAGGATTTAATTAAAACCAAAATTAGATGGAAAATTTTATTTTGTTCTTAAATCTTTTTTTTTAAAATTGAAATTACCTATGGAAAATTCTTCAAGAAATCCTTCCAGTAGATTTTTTTTAATGGAAAAAAATTATTATTCTACTAAATCTAGTATTTGCTGCAAGTTACCATGGTAGCAAAACAGCAATCAGTGCTACTGAAAGACTAGACCAATGTCATTCTGTATGATTAAATCTGTTTCAAAGCAGCTAGACAGTATCCATCCTAATGCTCTTAAGTTATTAAGCATTTTACTTGCATTTAAAAATAACATACAGATTTTTAATTTCAGGAGATAATCAGAGCCTACTGGAGAAGTGAGGATGTCTTCATTTATATTATAGAGGAGGTAAACACATGATCAAGTGAGTCAGATGAACTAAGAAGAGGAATCAAAGGCACAGTGACATAGGGAAATGTCTGCAATTTCAGCAGTGGCAGTTTGTTTAATTCATTTGAGAGAACACAGTCTGAAAACTGGGCCAAGCAGGTTTGCTCCTCAGCCAAGAGTGTTAATCACCTGAGACCCAGCTATAGACCCCAGACCATTCCCTCCACCTTCCCACAAAGCCCTTCATAAGGAGGGAGTACCACCACTCCTGATGGGAAGAGCTGTTCCTGTACCACCACTTCCTATTGAAGAACTTTGGGCAGAAACCACAGGCTTGCAGTGCAGCAATGGCAGAATCACAGATGGTTTGGGTTGCAAGGGACCTTAAAGACAGCCTAGTTCCAACCCCCCTGCCATGGGCAAGGACACCTCATATTAGGTCAGATTGTTCAAAGCCCAGTACAGCCTGGCCTGTAACATTTCCAGGGATGAGGTATTCACAACTTCTTTGAAAAACTTGATTTAGTGCCTCACCACCCTCACAGTAAAGAATTTCTTCCTAAAATATCTAATCTAAACCTAGTCTGTCAATGCCCTTGTAAAAAGTCTCTCTGTCTCTGTAAGTCACTCCCTCTTCCTGTCACGGGATCTGTTGTGTCTGATAGTACCAAGCCCCCCTTCCCTTATCCTCTGCCCTTCCTTTCCCCACTCAGTCATGCAGGGAGCTCAACTTCTGTCAGGAAAAATTGGGTTAGAAGAGACCTTGAAAGGTCATCTAGGCCACTACTTCTGTGTTTAAGCCTGGATATTGT